>NC_091456.1:178705566-179068899 GCF_027789765.1 Dendropsophus ebraccatus
TCTGTCTACTGAACAGAAAATATAGTAGAACACCTTATCTAGCGTTAGAACACGGCCACTTTCTTCCAGAGACAGCACCACTCGTCTCCAGTTTGGGTGCAGGTTTTGCAACTCTGTTCCATTAAAGTGAATGGAGCTTAATTGGAACCCACACCTGAACTGGAGACAAGATTGGTGCTGTCTCTCTAAGAAAGTGGCCATGTTTTTGTAGCACTGGATAACCCCTTTAAGCACATGCTGGAGGAGGGACCACATATGAAGGAATTAGACCAGACCTTATCTGCAGCAATGGCCGACATCTTACCTTGATGGGGATGCATGCGTGATCTTCTTCAAGGTCTTTAAGGCAGATTTCTAGATGCAACTCCCCTGCACCTGCAATGATGTGTTCGCCTGACTCTTCAATAATACACTAAAAACAAAGAAAAAAAAAGCTGCTTAATCTGCTCTTTACTTGATACTGCTGGCATGACAATCTGACATCGCCCTCTATCCCATTGAGTCCGACATTGTATATGACAAGTAGAAGAATACACTCTCCACTTTACCTGAACCATAGGATCAGACTTGGCCAAGCGCTTCAAGCCCTCCACCAGTTTCGGTAGGTCTGCGGGATTCTTTGCCTCCACAGCGACACGTACGACAGGGCTAACGCTGAACTTCATCACTCTCATGTTGTGAGCATGCTCAAAGGTGGTGATTGTTCCAGTCTTCACCAGGAACTGGTCAACACCAACGAGACCGACTATGTTGCCGCAAGGCACATCCTCAATGGGCTCTACGTAACGCCCCATCATAAGGATAGTCCTACAAGGTAAGATGAGGGACAAGTCAGCTACCTTGTGCTGCTCATGTTCCAATGACTTCTCTGGTGAGATGAATGAGATAAAGAAGCGGGGCACTTACCTCTGAATAGGCTTCAAGTAGAGATCTTCCTTCTTCCCTGGAGTGTAGTTGGGTCCCATTATCCGTACTTTCTGTCCGGTTGACACAATTCCAGAGAAGACACGACCAAAGGCATAGAAACGTCCCTTATCGGATGTGGGCACCATCTTGGAGATGTACATCATCAAGGGGCCTTTGGGGTCACAGTTTTTCACACCTAAGCAGATACAATACACAAAAATGGCGCTGTCAAGATCCTGTGGAAGGAGATCAACTTCTAGTCTATGCTGACTGCAGGTAACACAAATTGTCGGCCTATTCAGTGATCTTACATGGCCACTTTCAGAGCCTCTCCTGTCCTCAGTGTGGGTGTTTTGCTGTTCAGTCCTATTGCAGTAAATGGCGCTGAATTGTAATGTCACACACAACCTAAGGACAGGGGTGGTGCTGTTTTTGAAAAAAGTAGCTGTTTTTTTTCTAATTTTGGATAACCTCTTTAAACCATTCCGAAATACAGTAACCCTGGAAGTATTTTGGTGAGATCCCTACAGTTTAACCCCCTAGATGCAGAAATCGAAAGCAACCGCATTTGGTACGTTTTTTTTTCCCTTTGCTGGTGGTTTTGATTTATCGTGAGACACAAGGTTTCTTTTTACTGCATAAATGTAAAATTTTATGAGGCCATTATGAGACACCAAACCTCAGCTGCAGAAAGACATGATTGTTTAGTGTCCTAAAATATAGTTCCTTAGGGCATTAACCCATAGCTGCACCAGGACGTTACTGAACGTCCTTGTGCCGCTATGGGAGTTCAGAGGGGGGTCGTGCGGCGACCCCCCTCTGAACTGCCGCGATCCCGGGTGCCGCATGTAGCCCGGGATCGCGGCTATTAGCGGGCACGGTCCGATCGCCGTGCCCGCTAATTAAGTACTTAGAAGCAGCTGTCAAAGTTGACAGCTGCTTCTAAATACTTGCTCATCTCCATCCCTGGTGGTCTAGTGGGGGGAAATCGCCCCCCTGCGGTGCGATTGCGGGGGGGCGATCCTCGCATCCATCCCGGGCCGGGGTCTGCGCCGTAATGGCGCTGATCCCGGCTCGGCATTCTATTGCTTTTGGCTGCAGCAGCCAAAAGCAATAGAACACCGATCTCATGGATTCATGCAGTATAACTATACTACATGGATCTCTATGAGAGACCAGAGTGCATATACTAGAAGTCCCCCAAGGGGAATAACCCTAACCCCAGGGGGGCTTCTAGTATATGTGTAAAGTAAAAGAAAAATGTATTTTTAATAACACAAAATCCCCTCCCCTAATAAAAGTCTGAATCACCCCCCTTTCCCCATTTTATAAATAAAAATAAATAAACAAACATGTTTGCTATCGCCGCGTGCGTAATCGCCCGAACTATTAATCACATTACTGATCTCACACGGTAAACGGCGTCAGCGCAAAAAAATCCCAAAGTGCAAAATTGCGCATTTTTGGTCGCATCAAATCCAGAATAATTGTAATAAAAAGCGATCAAAAAGTCGTATATGCGCAATCAAGGTACCAATAGAAAGATCACATCATGGTGCAAAAAATGACACCTCACACAGACCCATAGACCAAAGGATAAAAGCGCTATAAGCCTGGGAATGGAGCGATTTTAAGGAACATATATTTTCTTTAAAAGGTTTTAATTTTTTACAAGCCATCAAATCAAATAAAAGTTATACATGTTACATATTGTTGTAATCGTAACAACTTAAGGAACATATATAACGAGTCAGTTTTACCCCAGGGCGAACGGAGTAAAAACAACCCCCCCCCCCCCCCCCCCCAAATAAAAAAAAAAAAAACATTTTTTTTTCAATTTCACCACACATATAATTTTTTTCTGGTTTCCCGGCACATTTTAGGCAAAAATTACATCTGCCATAGCAAAGTACAATTAGTTGCGCAAAAAATAAGGGCTCATTTGGGTCTCTAGGTGGAAAAATGCAGGCGCTATGGCCTTATATACACGAGGAGGGAAAAACGAAAACGCAAAAATGAAAACTGGCTGTGTCCCCTAAGGGTTAAAGGGGTACTCTGACTTTTTATTTTGCTTTCAAACCAACTGGTGTCAAATTATACAGAGATCTAATTTACTAAAAAAAAATTATCTAATTAATTAAAAAATATCCAGTTTTATAAGTACTCATCAGCTGCTGTATGTCCTGCAGGAAGTGGTGTACTCTTTCCAGTCTGACACAGTGCTCTCTGCGGACACCTCTGTCCATGTCAGGAACTGTCCAGATCAGCAGCAAATCAACATAGAAATTCTCTTCTGCTCTGGACAGTTCCTGACATGGAAAGAGGTGGCAGCAGAGAGCATCCCGTCAAAAGTGGAAAGAATACACCACTTCCTGCAGCACATATACCAGCTGATAAGTACTGGAAGACTGGAGATTTTTTAGAGAGAAGTTACAAATCTATATAACTTTCTCAAACCAGTTGATTTGACAGAAAAAACAAACAAAAAAAAAACACATCTTTTGTCAGAATACTCCTTTAGGGTATAAACTCACACACCGTATATGCAGCGTATTTACTGATGCGATACGCAGCAGATAAGATCTAAATAACTGAACACAGCATCAAATATGCACCATCAAATCGGCTGCGTATTTGTTGCATATCTGCTGCGTATACGGTGTGTGGGTTTGTACCCCGAGGCTTCGTTCACACATACCGGATCCGCAGCAGATTTCATCTAAATAACTGAACACAGCATCAAATCTGCACCATCAAATCTGCTGCAGATCCTGTACGTGTGAACGCACCGTTAAAGCAGAAAGAAAAAAAAATAATAAATTACCACCCCAACTGGTACATTGGCATTCAGCATGGCCCTGACGACACTTACCCATAGCAGCCTCATCATCAGGTGGCCCCTCATATAGCAGCTCACATCGGTATTTCTGCGCCGTAACAGGGGATGGCAGATGGATGGTGATCATCTGCAACAAGGCTTCCCCAGCCGGCAGCCAGCGGCGCATCACTGCCTGCAGCACAGAAAAGCGGCATTACGTTAGTGCCAGAAACCTGTGGTTCTTACTAGAGAGGATAGAAGAAGTCAGTGAGAACATCCTTCAGTGTCCACATAAAGAAAGGAGAGCTGGAGTTAAAGAGGAATTTGAGAGAGAAAATAATAATTCAGCCATTAGAGGTGTGAAACGTGTAGGCGTCGATGTAACAGATGTATATTACACAATGCCTTGGGTTTATTCTCCAGTCACTGGGGGAGAGAAAGGTGAAGCTTCCCTGTACACTGGCAGCCGCTCTAGGCAAAGGTTACACTTAACAATGGAGGAAATTGCAAGTCCTAGAATAATAGATACCCACATGTGTCCGGGGAGGCCGTATCCTTCCAGAGCTGTCACACACCTGAACATACAGCCAATAGTCATATAGGGAGAGGGGTGTCTGATACGTGACTTGGTGTTTGAACAATTTTTTTTGAGCAGAACCAGAGGTTACTGGCAGCTGTTCTCCTCCAGGAGGGCTTAGAAAAGTATGGTCACTTTCTCTGTCCTCAGTTTGGGTGTGGGGTTTGCAGCTCAGTTCTACTGTAGTGAATGGAGCTAAAGTGTAATACCACACACAACCTGAGGACAGGGGTGGCACTGTTTTTGCCATTAAGAAGCTGTTTTTTTTTTCTAATCCTGGATAACCCCTTTAAGTGCTCTTATCACTTCAAAACTCTTGACAAGTCAAAAGTTTTGGTTTTTAATCATTGTTCTGGGTCTAGGTGTTGAAGGGGTCCCCTGGGCAGGAGGAAAGGATCTGTCCGAAAAACTTTGGATGGTGTTCAGTGAGTAACCCAGTAAGAATACGACCTCCCCCCAATATTACCGCTGCACCCCACCAGTTGAATATGGTCACACCTGTGTAACGCTGAATACGAGGGCGATGTCTGCTTACATTTCCCATCCGTGGACACTCAGGGGTAACAGAGCCTGAAATAAAATGGCTTCCTGCCTGTCACTAAGACTTATTACTGTTCTCTTCCTAGAGAAGGGGAGAAAGACAAAATTCAGGGAAGAAAAAAAAGGATTTAATAAAAAGGAAACAAACTATGAAGTCCTTTCTCCATGATCAGTGCGGAGGTTAGGATATGTAACGGAGCACGTGTACATCCAGGTGGTATCTGTGGATGAGCCAAGAATAGCAGTTGTAGCACGGAAAGACGGTGATTATTGGGTAACACACGGATCGGGAAGCAGGAGGTTTATGTATGTAGACAAGATACCCTGTGTTACATCTGATCCTGCACTCCATGTATAATAAGAAAGTAAGGGTCCATTTACACAGAAGGATTATCTGACAGATTATCTGCCAAAGATTTGAAGCCAAAGCCAGGAATGGAGTTGAAAAGAGGAGAAATCTCAGGCTTTCCTTTAGGACCTGATCTCTGTTTATAGTCCATTTCTGGCTTTGGCTTCAAATCTTTGGCAGATAATCTCTGTAAATGGACCCCAAGGGCCCTATTACTCGGAGTGATAATTGGCCAATTATCAATAATTGGCTGATCAATAAAGACAACGATCGGCTGATCGGGTCTGTAGGCCAGAACCAAAAAGCACTGGCCGACCGTGCATCACTGTGTAGAAGCGGTGCGCAGCAGACGGCTGACCATTAAATCCACGCTCCCGGTCTTCTTCTGCCCTCTGCTTTCACTCCCGACGCCGCAGCTGAAGCTTCAGGGTGGCCCGCCTGAGCCGACAAGCCGCTCAGCTAATCACTGGCTGGAACCACCACTGCCTCTCAGCTCAGAGACCACTCTGCAGCCATGGTGCCGGGAGTGAAAGAAGAGTACAGGAGAGATAATGTACAACAGTTTAGGCCGAGCGCTGCACGGACATCACTAACGATGTCCATGATCAAGCCATGTAGTAGATCAGCGCTCATTTACATTACTGATCGTGACGCCATCGGCCAATCTAATAGGATCCGAACACACCACTGCAGCATCAGGGTTATGTCAAGTCTAGCAATGGACATACACAAAATGGTAGGAGAGATGTAATGAAGATGCTAGGCATATACTATAAGTCACAGGACACTTATGCCCTCCACATCAGCTCCATATATGTCAGCAATCATTTTATGGACTGGAGAATCATTGTCTTCCTACTTCAGGCTAGAACAGAGAAGGTATACAGAGTATATAGACAATCCACTCAGTATCCTGTCTAGGCTGATGGGAAGCATTCCTATGGGCACATTTATACTATAGCACCTACAGGCCATCACTATGATCACATACATCATGTAAGATATATGGAATTTCCTGAATTTTAGCCAACTTCACTGTCCAGTTCCAGGAAATGAACCACTATGACAACCATAGCCTTTAATGCTGATGTAGACTAGAAAAGATCACCTTGAGAAGCTGTTTCCCCTCCTTGTCTCTGTCCTCCGCGTCCAGCTTGATGTCCAGTTTCTCGATCAGTTTGGCCGTCTCCTCTTTCTTGAAGTTCATGATGGCGTCAAATATCTACAGCACATGAAGCGGCAGCTCACACCGTATCCAAGAGGTAAAGAAAATATTGCAGCAAGAGGGAAAGGAAGTGAAGAGGTCAGGATATATGCGTTACCTTAAAGATGGGGTCCAGGATAAGCTGGCTGAACGTACGCGGCAGCTTCTTTCCATCTGGGCTGGTTGCAGATTTGCTAAATTTTCCGTTTGCTGGATCAAAATACCTAAACACGAGAGAGTAACAGAATCAGCGCTTTATGGCCATCACTGGGAAAACACAAGACTTTACCAGAACAAGTAAGGGTGGTATTACCCGGGCTGATAGGGGACCGATAATACCTGTAAACGAGCGTCGGTCTGCTAGATCGGCGCTCGTTTACTGGGCCTATTACGCGGTCCGATAATCGTTTAACAAGGGCTGCAGGGACATTGTTACCGATGTCCTTGTAACTCTTGCTTAAACTATATATACTTTACCTATCCACACTCCAGGGCTGCTCCTGCGGTCCGGTTCTCTCCGGGTCCCGCGCGCTCTAGCTTCAGGGCAGCCTGTCAGCTGACCTGTGATTAGCTGAGCGGCCGCTCTGAAGCTACAGCGCCCGGGACCCGGGGAGAAGCGGACCGCAGGAGCAGCCCTGGAGCGTGGATAGGTAAAGTATATCGTCAGTCGCCAGCTGCGCACTGCTATTACACGTAGCTGTGCACGGTCGGCGCCTGACAAATATAGGTTCTAACCTATATCAACGATCAGCCGATGATCGTTGTCATCGGCTGATCGTTGTATTTATTACACGGAGCGATAATCGGTTATCGCTCCGTGTAATAAATATATATAATTTAATATAGTTCCGTGTAATAGTACCATAAGAAAGATCACTTTAATTACATTACTTATCCAGTATTATACTCCAGAGCTGCACTCACTATTCTACTGGTGGGGTCACTATGTATATACATTACTTATCCTGTACTGATCCGGAGTTACATCCAGTATTATACTCCAGAGCTGCACTCACTATTCTACTGGTGGGGTCATTGTGTACATACATTACATTACTTATCCTGTACTGATCCTGACATACATCCTGCATTATACTCCAGAGCTGCACTCACTATTCTGCTGAAGGTGTCATAGCATAGATACATTACATATGGCATATATTAATCCTGTATATTCCCACACCGCCCGCTGATAGTTTTCAGGACAAGTATATCATAGGTAACCGATCCTGTCCCCATCTTAATACACAGTTACGTACTTGTCTCCCCATAATTTCTTCATCATATCTTCCACTTTCTTTGCTCGCTCGGCTGGAGGCAGCTGGGCCTTGTCGCCTTTGGCAAACTTGGCGACGTACATTTCTGCAAACTGCTTCAGGGTGAAGGCCCAACCATGCAGACCGGAGCCGAAGCCGACTGTGCCGATCACTGGGTCAATCTGTAGACAGAAAGATGGATAATGGGAGAAACGTCTGTAATACCATATGATACACACATCTATATGGCGGTATTCACTTTATCCTCACCGGGCACATGTCAGGGCATTAATGGGGGAAACGCATTAGCCGTGAACGCCAGCTCAGGCTTGTGTATGGCATGTAGTAGATGACGTGGCATACACTCTGGGAAGCTACTTTGCAAGGAACTCATGATATGTGCTTAAAGGGGTAGTTTACCAATTTTTTTTGTTCTTTCAAATCAACTGGTGCCAGAGATTTGTAGTTTACTTCTATTAAAAAATCTCCAGTCTAACAGTACGTATCTGCTGCTGTATGTCCTGCAGTAAGTGGTATATTCTCTCCAGTCTGACACAGTGCTCTCTGCTGCCACCTCTGTCCATGTCAGGAACTGTCCAGAGCAGTAGCAAATCCCTTTAGAAAACTTCTTCTGCTCTCCAGACTGAAAAGAATACACCACTTCCTGCAGGACATACAGTAGATGATAAGTATGGTAACACTTGTGGGTTTTTATTAATAGAAGTAAATTACAAATCTCTAGCACCAGTTGATTTGAAAGGAGTTTTTTTGTGAACTACCCCTTTAAGTCATCACAGTTGTGATCACGTGACCATATGAAGCCAAATATAAAACAGGCTTATCCCAAATAAGATTATCCCCTTATCCATAGTATTATGAGAATCAAAGCTCTTTGTTGCCCACATGTGGGTAGGGAGCAGCTGTTATTCCTAGTCCTCAGTTTGGATGAGGTATTGCAGCTCAGTTCTACTGATGCGAATGGAGCAGAGCTGTAATACCACACACAACCTGAGGACAGGGGTGGCGCTGTTTTTAGAGGAAAGCAGGGGTTTATTTTTTTTACTCCTGTATAACCCCTTGCATTGTTCTCCAGATTACAATGATGTCCTATCCTGTATGTGATTAGAGACGAGTGAATTTACAGTACGAATCAACACATCGGCAGTCGATTTGTTTTGTCTAGAAGTTTAGACTTGTACTGTAAAATCTGCTGCTTGTATACCTGACACATGTGACCGAAGTATAAAGCAGCAGACACCCTGGGGGGGCGACGGGTCTCTGGTCTCCTCACCATGATGTTGCCCATAGGGCCGGTCTCTCCCTCGCCGTAGGTGGAGATGATGACGTTGACGTTCTCCACTATCCTCTGGAAGGTCAGGTATAACTCCTCCGGCTCCAGCTGAAGCTCCAGCAGCGCTCGGTCCATTTTGTTCATCATGAGGACCGGTTTGATGCGTTCGGCAATCGCTTGTCGCAGGACTGTCTCAGTCTGAACACAAACACCTAAAGCAAAGGAAGGAGAAGACAGAAGATAAGAGACAAGATCTTCCCTGACCCAATACTTCTCACAGCTGAGGGTCTGCTACAATTGTATTCAGTTCAGACACGTCTCAGTGATATAGAAAGCTGTGGGTACTGTCTCTCCTGCTGCTCCTATGCTTTACACTGCAGCTCTGCTCCTTCACACTGGCTGCAGAGTAGGAGCACAAGACAGTCATACGATACAAGATCAGATCTGAAGCTCTGCAGCACATCTCACCCGACAGCACATCTCACCTGACACACAGTCCACAACTACAAGAGCACCGTCTGTAACCCGGAGTGCGGCCGTCACTTCTGATGAAAAGTCCACATGCCCGGGGGAATCGATCAGGTTAATAAGGAAACCGGAGCCGTCCTTACATTGCTTGATAAAAGCCAAGTCGTTGTCTGAGAGCTCGTAGTACATGGAGATTGCCCTGCAAAGCAAAGACACAGAACCCGGTGAGAGAGGGTATGGCGGCAGAAACCATATTCAAGATGCGCTGTCTTTTTTTTGTTTTAAGTCTATGTCTTAGGCTGCGAACGCTGCTGTTTTCTGAAGACATGGTCATAGGTATATCTGGGCAATGTCCTTGTAGTAGTATATGTGGGTATGGTATCTGGGTGCTGTCCTATAATAAGTATATATCTGGGTACTGTCCTATCATATGTATATCAGGGTACTGTCCTATAATAAGTATATATCTGGGTACTGTCCTATAATAAGTATATATCAGGGTACTGTCCTATAATATGTATATCTGGGTACTGTCCTATCATATGTATATCAGGGTACTGTCCTATCATATGTATATCAGGGTACTGTCCTATAATATGTATATATCTGGGTACTGTCCTATAATATGTATATCAGGGTACTGTCCTATAATATGTATATCAGGGTACTGTCCTATAATATGTATATCAGGGTACTATCCTGCCTGGACCTTCCCCTTTATTGATGCCAGCATACAGCTCTAGCTCTCAGGACTCTCTTGGCCCTGCGTGACTCTCTGCACTCAAAGGGTCAAAGGGAAGGAGCATGAGAACAGGATGAGAATGACTGACAGGAACAGGAGGGAAAGGAGAGGAGCGCCCTGGCTACTCTTTCTATGCAGAACACATGAATGCTCAGCCGAGCCTAACATGCGTGTGTATGTGGGCAGGACAGGAGAGAGATCTATAGGTCCAACAAGTAGTCACCCAAGATGGATCCTGACTGCAGGCCACACTAGGCAGATCACTAGGCAGATGAGTGTTCAGTTTTCTTACAGCACCATCACAGGCGAAATTAGGTACTGCAGGTGTCCTATACCATCAATGTGTGCCTATGTAATACAGAAGGACAGATAGACAGATGCTTTTTGTAGCCACCCTGGCTGGGGTTCCTCTCATTTGGATCACACAGCAGGATACCCTCTCAGACCCCCGGCAGGTGCATAATGTGCTTCTAAAGTGAAGGGTATATGGACCTGCCAAAAGCCTCATAGAATTGCACTGTAAAGGCATTACAATGCAAGTCTATAGCAGTTCCATATACCGCTCGATTTAGGAGCACAACATGGACCTGCCGGGCGTCTGAGAGGGTATCCTGCGGTATGATCCAAGTCACTAGTAAGAAATATAGACTTTCCTATGACCACGTGATAACCTAGGATATTTTATAATCATTAAAGGAATTCTTCAGTATAAAGCACAGACACATATAGTGACGTATACATTATATGTTCTAGCCCTAGTGTCCAATGTAGAACACGTGTGAGCAGCAGTGAATGATAAGCCAACCCTCAGTCTAATAATACCCAGTACTCATCGTCCTGGACTCTTGGCCTCTGTCCCTCCGGCCGCGCAGGGCTACAAAAATAAAGTCACAAGAGTGAAACGTAACCCTGCTCCTAGGAGATGGCGACACTCAATCCTGCAGCAGAGGGGGAAGGGCGACTCCATCCTGACTCAGAGAGAAGCTCCCATCTACTATACCGGGAAGAGAGGGAAGACACGTGGGAACCCCTCACCCCATGCAGCATGGAGCTTTATACATTACGTTAAGAAGCTGTGTGAAGGGGGTTCTCTGCTTTGGGTCTATTGACAATAAGCTGATCATGAAGGCCCTGCTGCTAGGATCAGCTAAGTGATCAGCTATAATCTGTGGAGCATCCTGGCAGTAAGACTTCAGGTTCCCTGTAGAATGTGTATAGGGAGGATGGGAGAAATGGTGGTCAGCAATTGTTTGGCTGGCAGCTATTGAAGGTGTATGGCCTCTTAAAGGGGTATTCTGCCCATGCACTCCCCAAATGGTTCAAAAGCCTAGCTTACTCACTGCACCGGAGTTTTTAGACACCCCCCTCCCCCACCCTCCGCTCTTTTCTGTGCTTCCGCTCCCCCATTTCTGTAAATCTGGGACCATTTTGAAGATGGCGCCAGCCGGGAAATTATTTCTATCATGCCACGTGGCCCCTGCATATTAGTAGCCATAGCTGCTATCAGCCAGTCCACCGAGCACTAAACAGAACTTCTGCGGGGCACCCCTTGGAATCTCCAGGATGGGGGTACTATACGCTCCGCACCTGTCCCTCCGGGATGGGGGCCGCTATACACTCTGCACTTGTCTCTCCTGGATAGTGGCCGCTATACACTCTGCACCTGTCTCTCCTGGATAGTGGCCGCTATACGCTCTGCACCTGTCTCTCCTGGATAGTGGCCGCTATACGCTCCGCACCTGTCCCTCCGGGATGGGGGCCGCTATACACTCTGCACCTGTCTCTCCAGGATAGTGGCCGCTATACGCTCCGCACCTGTCTCTCCAGGATGGGGGCCGCTATACGCTCTGCACCTGTCCCTCCTGGATAGTGGCCCCTATACGCTCTGCACCTGTCTCTCCGGTATAGTGGCCGCTATACACTCTGCACCTGTCTCTCCAGGATGGGGGCCGCTATACGCTCTGCACCTGTCTCTCCAGGATGGGGGCCGCTATACGCTCTGCACCTGTCTCTCCAGGATGGGGGCCGCTATACGCTCTGCACCTGTCTCTCCAGGATGGGGGCCGCTATACGCTCTGCACCTGTCTCTCCAAGATGTGGGCCGCTATACGCTCTGCACCTGTCTCTCCAAGATGGGGGCCGCTATACGCTCTGCACCTGTCTCTCCAGGATGGGGGTGCTATACGCTCTGCACCTGTCTCTCCTGGATAGTGGCCGCTATACGCTCTGCACCTGTCTCTCCAGGATGGGGGCCGCTATACGCTCTGCACCTGTCTCTCCAGGATGGGGGCCGCTATACGCTCTGCACCTGTCTCTCCAGGATGGGGGCCGCTATACGCTCTGCACCTGTCTCTCCAGGATGGGGGCCGCTATACGCTCTGCACCTGTCTCTCCTGGATAGTGGTCGCTATACGATCTGCACCTTCCCTCCGGGATAGTGGCCGCTATACGCTCTGGACCTGTCCCTCCGGCATGGGGGCCGCTATACGCTCTGCACCTGTCTCTCCTGGATAGTGGCCGCTATACGCGCTGCACCTGTCTCTACTGGATAGTGGCCGCTATACGCGCTGCACCTGTCTCTCCTGGATAGTGGCCGCTATACACTCTGCACCTGTCTCTCCAGGATAGTGGCCGCTATACACTCTGCACCTGTCTCTCCAGGATAGTGGCCGCTATACGCTCCGCACCTGTCTCTCCAGGATAGTGGCCGCTATACGCTCCGCACCTGTCTCTCCAGGATGGGGGCCGCTATACGCTCCGCACCTGTCCCTCCTGGATAGTGGCCCCTATACGCTCTGCACCTGTCTCTCCGGTATAGTGGCCGCTATACGCTCTGCACCTGTCTCTCCTGGATAGTGGCCGCTATACGCTCTGCACCTGTCTCTCCAGGATGGGGGCCGCTATACGCTCTGCACCTGTCTCTCCTGGATAGTGGCCGCTATACACTCTGCACCTTCCCTCCGGGGATGGGGGCCGCTATACACTCTGCACCTTCCCTCCGGGGATGGGGGCCGCTATACACTCTGCACCTTCCCTCCGGGGATGGGGGCCGCTATACACTCTGCACCTTCCCTCCGGGGATGGGGGCCGCTATACACTCTGCACCTTCCCTCCGGGGATGGGGGCCGCTATACACTCTGCACCTTCCCTCCGGGGATGGGGGCCGCTATACACTCTGCACCTTCCCTCCGGGGATGGGGGCCGCTATACACTCTGCACCTTCCCTCCGGGGATGGGGGCCGCTATACACTCTGCACCTTCCCTCCGGGGATGGGGGCCGCTATACACTCTGCACCTTCCCTCCGGGGATGGGGGCCGCTATACTCTCTGCACCTTCCCTCCGGGGATGGGGGCCGCTATACACTCTGCACCTTCCCTCCGGGGATGGGGGCCGCTATACACTCTGCACCTTCCCTCCGGGGATGGGGGCCGCTATACACTCTGCACCTTCCCTCCGGGGATGGGGGCCGCTATACACTCTGCACCTTCCCTCCGGGGATGGGGGCCGCTATACACTCTGCACCTTCCCTCCGGGGATGGGGGCCGCTATACACTCTGCACCTTCCCTCCGGGGATGGGGGCCGCTATACACTCTGCACCTTCCCTCCGGGGATGGGGGCCGCTATACACTCTGCACCTTCCCTCCGGGGATGGGGGCCGCTATACACTCTGCACCTTCCCTCCGGGGATGGGGGCCGCTATACACTCTGCACCTTCCCTCCGGGGATGGGGGCCGCTATACACTCTGCACCTTCCCTCCGGGGATGGGGGCCGCTATACACTCTGCACCTTCCCTCCGGGGATGGGGGCCGCTATACACTCTGCACCTTCCCTCCGGGGATGGGGGCCGCTATACACTCTGCACCTTCCCTCCGGGGATGGGGGCCGCTATACACTCTGCACCTTCCCTCCGGGGATGGGGGCCGCTATACACTCTGCACCTTCCCTCCGGGGATGGGGGCCGCTATACACTCTGCACCTTCCCTCCGGGGATGGGGGCCGCTATACACTCTGCACCTTCCCTCCAGGATGGGGGCCGCTATACACTCTGCACCTGTCTCTCCTGGATAGTGGCCGCTATACGCTCTGCACCTGTCTCTACTGGATAGTGGCCGCTATACACTCTGCACCTGTCTCTCAGGGATGGGGTAACCCCACCACTGACATCAGCGCTCTGGATTGGTCCTTGGGCCCCGTTAGAGCTTCCTCAATACACTTAAAATCTCAAATCTATATATTCTGCATTTAAGTTCCCTCCCTTCACTGGCCTGTAGGTTATCAGGGGGGACAGACCGGGTGGAGCAGCAGATAAGCAGAGCACTCACGTAGACTTAATGGTGATGCAGCGCTCCTGTTCGTCTTTGCGCGTGTCTGTGAATCGCGTCTCTCCGGCTCTGGCGGAGGCGATGATTCCGGCTTTGCACACCAGAGAGTCGGTCAGGGTGGATTTACCATGGTCAACGTGAGCAATCACAGACATGTTTCTGATGTTGGACTTCTTGTCCATGATCGCTCGGATCTGGTCTACCGTGAAGTTCACCTGGGATGGAAAGAAAAGGGCGAGAAATGAGCTCCGGAGCCAAACACCAGCCCAGAGAGACAACATGGAGGCCACTACAGCAATGACATCAGGATACTAGTCTATGAAGAAAGCCCCTCGCAGGACCCTCTATGACTGTCTATGGGGTCTGGTTAGATTGTTTCCCCAAGGGCTAAGGGGCACCTGTGTCATGTGGCGTTATCTTTTGTATCACATGATCCCCTCCAGCCAATAAGCAGCTCTGAATAGGATCATGCGACATCTCAGCTTGTTATATCACAGACTGTCTATCCTTTTCAGAGCTGCTGGCTGGCTGAGTTGGGTCATGTGACCTCAGAAAGCCAGGAAGTCCTATCTCTCCACCCCCTTTAGGGCCACTTATGGTAGATGGGGGGTAGAGCGGGTGTAATCATATCCAGTAATAGGACTGTCATAGTAACATTCTACCTATATTTTAAAGGGGTATTCCACTCAAACATAACTTTTGATATATTGCTGCCCATGGTGAGACTAACAATTCCTTCCATACTTGTTATTATCTATTAAGTCTCCTTCTCCCAGTTCTGAGCTGCTGCTTTTCTGGTGAAGACACAAAAATCTGTGCGTGAGCTTTCCTCTTTGTCTCCCCCCACTCTTCTGAGATGGCTGATGTGAACAAGTCCTTGGCAGGCTTTATCTGCAACATTGTAGCTTCTTTGTAATGCTGGGTTATTCTGATGTCAAGTTCCTAATAAACTTACTGTGATTATCCCTCCCAGCATTACACAGAAGCTACAAAGTTGCAGATAAAGCCTTTCCGGGACTTGTTTACATCAGCTGTCTCAGAAGGAAGGGGGGAGGAGGGGGAGACAGGGAGAAAGGCTCACATACATTATTCTGTGTCTTCAGCAGAAAGCAGCAGCTGAGAACTGGGGGAAGGAGACTGAATAGATAATAAGTATGGAATGAATTGTTAGTCTCACCATGGGACATAACATTTCAAAAGTTATGTTAGAGTGGAATACCCCTTTAAGGGGTCCAGGGTTGCCGACCGCACCATTCAGTAGACAACCACCGCACCATGACATGTCAGGCAATGCAGAGTGTGACGGCCCTTTGCCTCTGCAGTGCAGTCGGGGTCATGGGGTTCGGACGCTTAAGGCCATCAATCCAACCAGCGGTGGAGCGACAGAGAATGAACGGAGCGGTGGAGAATGAGTGGAGCGGCAGTCTGGGAATACTGAATACAACCGGATGGCGCTGCTCAGACATTGATCGTAGCGCCACCCGCACACATAAGTAGTAACTACAGATACATAAATGGCCTCACGGATATTACTGGAGCCCTGCAGCAGGTATAATGTATACACCGGTAGGATGACGCAGCGCTCCACTGTACCATGTAATGACAGCACAGACCCCCCCCCCCCAAATAGGACGGGGATTACAGGCAGCATCGTCTTCTGTCATCACAGCATCAGGGGAAAAGACTCTGCATCTGGGTACAGAGACTGCGGCGCCTGCCTCCCCCCTCCCTGCTATACATCCCACACTGCAGCAGCCGCACAGCACAGACAGCCCGCTCTACTCCAGTATATAGAGAACAGCACTGCATCCCTCTACTCCAGTATATAGGAGAGTATATAGAGAACAGCACTGCACCCTTCTACTCCAGTATATAGGAGAGTATATAGGGAACAGCACTGCACCCTTCTACTCCAGTATATAGGAGAGTATATAGAGAACAGCACTGCATCCCTCTACTCCAGTATATAGGAGAGTATATAGGGAACAGCACTGCACCCTTCTACTCCAGTATATAGGAGAGTATATAGGGAACAGCACTGCACCCTTCTACTCCAGTATATAGAGATGAGCCCTGCGCCCCCCTACTCCAGTATATACAGGTCAGATCTGCACCCCTCTACTCCAGTATATAGGAGAGTATATAGAGAACAGCACTGCATCCCTCTACTCCAGTATATAGGAGAGTATATAGAGAACAGCACTGCACCCTTCTACTCCAGTATATAGGAGAGTATATAGGGAACAGCACTGCACCCTTCTACTCCAGTATATAGAGATGAGCCCTGCGCCCCCCTACTCCAGTATATACAGGAGGTCAGATCTGCACCCCTCTACTCCAGTATATAGAGATGAGCACTGCGCCCCCTACTCCAGTATATAGGAGTGTATATATAGAACAGCACTGCCCCCTTCTACTCCAGTATATAGGAGAGTATATAGAGAACAGCACTGCCCCCTTCTAGTCCAGTATATAGAGATGAGCACTGCGCCCCCCTACTCCAGTATATACAGGAGGTCAGATCTGCACCCCTCTACTCCAGTATATAGAGATGAGCACTGCGCCCCCCTACTCCAGTATATAGGAGTGTATATATAGAACAGCACTGCCCCCTTCTACTCCAGTATATAGAAATGAGCACTGCGCCCCCCTACTCCAGTATATACAGAGGTCAGCACTGCACCCCTCTACTCCGGTATATAGGAGAGTATATAGAGAACAGCACTGCCCCCTTCTATCCCAGTGTCAGGTCACACACACAAAGCACTGCGCCCCTCTATCCCAGTGTCAGGGGGTCACACACAGAGCACTGCGCCCCTCTATCCCAGTGTCAGGGGGTCACACACAGAGCACTGCGCCCCTCTTTCCCAGTGTCAGGGGGTCACACACAGAGCACTGCCCCCTCTATCCCAGTGTCAGGTCACACACACACAGCACTGCCCCCCCCTATCCCAGTGTCAGGGGGACACAGAGCACTGCCCCCTCTATCCCAGTGTCAGGTCACACACAGAGCACTGCCCCCCTCTATCCCAGTGTCAGGTCACACACAGAGCACTGTCCCCCTCTATCCCAGTGTCAGGTGACACAGAGCACTGCCCCCTCTATCCCAGTGTCAGGGGGACACAGAGCACTGCCCCCTCTATCCCAGTGTCAGGTCACACACAGAGCACTGCCCCCCTCTATCCCAGTGTCAGGTCACACACAGAGCACTGCCCACCTCTATCCCAGTGTCAGGTCACACACACACAGAGCACTGCGCCCCTCTATGCCAGTGTCAGGTCACACACAGAGCACTGCCCCCTCTATCCCAGTGTCAGGTCACACACACAGAGCACTGCCCCCTCTATCCCAGTGTCAGGTCACACACACACAGCACTGCCCCCCCCCCTATCCCAGTGTCAGGGGGTCACACAGAGCACTGTCCCCCTCTATCCCAGTGTCAGGTGACACAGAGCACTGCCCCCTCTATCCCAGTGTCAGGGCACACACAGAGCACTGCCCCCCCCCCCTCTATCCCAGTGTCAGGTCACACACAGAGCACTGCGCCCCTCTATCCCAGTGTCAGGTCACACACACAGAGCACTGCGCCCCTCTATGCCAGTGTCAGGTCACACACACAGAGCACTGCGCCCCTCTATGCCAGTGTCAGGTCACACACACAGAGCACTGCGCCCCTCTATGCCAGTGTCAGGTCACACACAGAGCACTGCCCCCCTCTATGCCAGTGTCAGGTCACACACAGAGCACTGCCCCCCTCTATGCCAGTGTCAGGTCACACACAGAGCACTGCCCCCTCTATCCCAGTGTCAGGTCACACACACACAGCACTGCCCCCCTATCCCAGTGTCAGGGGGTCACACAGAGCACTGTCCCCCTCTATCCCAGTGTCAGGTCACACAAAGAGCACTGCCCCCTCTATCCCAGTGTCAGGTCACACACAGAGCACTGCCCCCTCTATCCCAGTGTCAGGTCACACACAGAGCACTGCCCCCCCTCTATCCCAGTGTCAGGGGGACACAGAGCACTGCCCCCCCTCTATCCCAGTGTCAGGGGGACACAGAGCACTGCCCCCCTCTATCCCAGTGTCAAGGCACACACAGAGCACTGCCCCCTCTATCCCAGTGTCAGGTCACACACACAGAGCACTGCCCCCCCTCTATCCCAGTGTCAGGGCACACACAGAGCACTGCCCCCTCTATCCCAGTGTCAGGTCACACACACAGAGCACTGCCCCCCCTCTATCCCAGTGTCAGGGCACACACAGAGCACTGCCCCCCTCTATCCCAGTGTCAGGTCACACAGAGCACTGCCCCCCTCTATCCCAGTGTCAGGGCACACACAGAGCACTGCCCCCCTCTATCCCAGTGTCAGGTCACACAGAGCACTGCCCCCCTCTATCCCAGTGTCAGGGCACACACAGAGCACTGCCCCCCTCTATCCCAGTGTCAGGGCACACACAGAGCACTGCCCCCCTCTATCCCAGTGTCAGGTCACACACAGAGCACTGCCCCCTCTATCCCAGTGTCAGGTCACACACAGAGCACTGCCCCCCTCTATCCCAGTGTCAGGTCACACACAGAGCACTGCCCCCCTCTATCCCAGTGTCAGGGCACACACAGAGCACTGCCCCCCTCTATCCCAGTGTCAGGGCACACACAGAGCACTGCCCCCCTCTATCCCAGTGTCAGGGCACACACAGAGCACTGCCCCCCTCTATCCCAGTGTCAGGGCACACACAGAGCACTGCCCCCCTCTATCCCAGTGTCAGGGCACACACAGAGCACTGCCCCCCTCTATCCCAGTGTCAGGGCACACACAGAGCACTGCCCCCCTCTATCCCAGTGTCAGGTCACACAGAGCACTGCCCCCTCTATCCCAGTGTCAGGGCACACACAGAGCACTGCCCCCCCTCTATCCCAGTGTCAGGTCACACAGAGCACTGCCCCCCTCTATCCCAGTGTCAGGTCACACACACAGAGCACTGCCCCCCTCTATCCCAGTGTCAGGTCACACACACAGAGCACTGCGCCCCTCTATCCCAGTGTCAGGTCACACACAGAGCACTGCCCCCCGCTATCCCAGTGTCAGGTCACACACAGAGCACTGCCCCCCTCTATCCCAGTGTCAGGTCACACACAGAGCACTGCGCCCCTCTATCCCAGTGTCAGGTCACACACACAGAGCACTGCGCCCCTCTATCCCAGTGTCAGGTCACACACACAGAGCACTGCCCCCCGCTATCCCAGTGTCAGGTCACACACAGAGCACTGCCCCCCTTTATCCCAGTGTCAGGTCACACACAGAGCACTGCCCCCCCCTCTATCCCAGTGTCAGGTCACACACACAGAGCACTGCCCCCCTCTATCCCAGTGTCAGGTCACACACACAGAGCACTGCCCCCCCCTCTATCCCAGTGTCAGGTCACACAGAGCACTGCCCCCCCCTCTATCCCAGTGTCAGGTCACACACACAGAGCACTGCCCCCCTCTATCCCAGTGTCAGGTCACACACAGAGCACTGCCCCCTCTATCCCAGTGTCAGGGCACACACAGAGCACTGCCCCCCCTCTATCCCAGTGTCAGGTCACACACAGAGCACTGCCCCCCTCTATCCCAGTGTCAGGTCACACACACAGAGCACTGCCCCCCCCTCTATCCCAGTGTCAGGTCACACACAGAGCACTGCCCCCCTCTATCCCAGTGTCAGGTCACACACACAGAGCACTGCCCCCTCTATCCCAGTGTCAGGTCACACACAGAGCACTGCCCCCCCCCTCTATCCCAGTGTCAGGTCACACACAGAGCACTGCCCCCCCCCCTCTATCCCAGTGTCAGGTCACACAGAGCACTGCCCCCTCTATCCCAGTCTCAGCTGTTGCCGGGCTATAGACAGACATGACAGGTGATCCCTGGATAAGATGGCCGCATCCCAGACAGCGGAGCCTCATCCCCTCCATCTCGGCGCCATCCTCCCCCCGGCCCGGTGCTCTCCGCCTCTCTGACAGCCCGGGGAACTCCTCCGGTATCCGGGAGCGGGCCGGTCCCCCGCCGGCACTCACCATGGTGGCGGATGTCTCCGGATTCCCCGGGCGCAGCGAGCAGGGAGCCGCCTCACAGCTGGAGGACTCGGGAAGAAGGAGGAGAGGGCGGGGCGATGACGTAAGCCACAGGCTGCAGCGCGATGGCTGCTGGGAAAAAGAGGTGGACCGCAGCGGCCGGTCTCTGTAACCTTGACAACATGACGCAGGCCTCAGCTGCAGTGGGGTGCCGAGCATGCGCAGTGTCCGCGGAGAGTGGTGCATGATGGGTGCAATGGTGTGTGCACAGTGACGCACTGCTCCATAATCTGAGAGCGGTGACATCAGGACAAGTGGAGGACTGACAGCTCATTTATATATATATATATATATATATATATATATATATATATATATATATATATATATATATATAGACAGTGACACCCACCTCCTCGGCGACCCCTGACTGAACCCCAAAATAAATACAGACTCCTGACAAAACATGGGTGCCATGTCACCCCTGTACTCTGTGTGCTTCTCCTCATCATACACAAGCTTAGATGCTGCACATTAGATTTATACTATTGTCTTCTTTCTCCTCTAATTTAAAGGGGTAGTGCCAGATTTCTAATTTACCTCTATTAAAAAAAAAATTAAGTCTTCCAGTACTTATCAGCTGCTGTATGTCCTGCAGGAAGTGGTGTATTCTTTCCAGTCTGACACAGTGCTCTCTGCTGCCACCTCTGTCCATGTCAGGAACTGCCCAGAGCAGGAGAGGTTTTCTATGGGGGTTTGCTACTGATCTGGACAGTTCCTGATATGGACAGCAGAGAGCACTGTGTCAGACTGGAAAGAATACACTACTTCTGTCAGAGTGTAGGACAAGGCTGCTGGCACTTGTAGTGCGGCTGTGGCTGGAAACCCCCCCGCCATAGCAGACCTCAGACCAGTGACCCCCTCGCTCCAAGGACCCCATAGCTCAACCCAACCCCCCTTCCCCCGGGTGGCCAAGCTGCATGGAGAGGAGGTGCATCCCCTCTTGTGATACAGCGTCTCCCCACTTTCTCTTTCCTCTCCTGCTGAACAGATGTACTGCAGCAGGAGAAGAGAGACAGTGGGGAGACACCGTGGGGGGTGGGGGGGGGAATGTCGCTGGTCTGGGGCCTGCTGTCAGGGCGGGGGCAGCCACACTACAAGTGCCAGCAGCCCCGTCCTATGTGCCATGGATGGGGCTGCTGGCACTTGTGATGGGGGTAGTTTGGGGGTTGGGGTGTTCACTGGGGGCTGTGATATAGTTATTCTTACAATGTAATTTCACCAAATACTGCACCCCCTGCTGGACACTTTGTATGAATTACACCTGATTCTGGGACGTCAGTGTTTTTGGCTATGTTCACACTACGTAAGAGACCGGCCGAGTCACGGAACGGCCAGTCTCTGCAAAAATCATCCCAGCCGGTACTTAAGTACCGGCTGGATGATCTTCCCGGCCGCAGTGTTCTGATGCGGGCGCATCAGCGCGCGCCCGCATCAGAGCTCTTATAGCACACAATAAAGCAAGCGGCCAGAGCATAACTGCATCACATGCCAAACAGACCCCAGGACAGATCCTGGATTAAAAGCAGCTATCTGAAGGTACAAGCAGTTTGGGGGGGACAGATTGTGGGTACTTTAAATAACTCCAGTCTTCAAGTACTTATCAGCCGCCGTATGTCCTGCAGGAAGTGGTGTTCTTTGTTGTGAAATGCAATTTGATGTCTGCACTTGACCTGAAAATAAAAGCAATTTTGATCACTACTTGGTGAGTTGCCGCTGGTGTACCTCTATCGCATTTGGTGTATTATTTCCAGTCTGACACAGTGCTCTCTGCTGCCACCTCTGTCCATGCCAGGAACTGCCCAGATCAGTAGCAAATCCCCAAAGAAAACCTCTCCTGCTCTCCAGAATGGAAAGAATACACCACTTCCTGCAGGACAGTCACATCCAGCAGCTGATAAGTACTGGAAGGCTTGAGATTTTTTTTATAGAAGTAAATTACAAATTTATATAACTTTCTGAACAGTTGATATATAAGAAAAAGATTACCCCTTTAAGTAGGTTCCCCCAGTAGGAGTAGGTAGGTTGTTGCAACTAAGTAGGCAGGGCCACAAGTAGGTAGGCCCCCCTAGTGAATAGGTAGTTCCTGCTAGTAGGACGCCCCCCCCCCCCCATTTAGTAGGCCCACCCAGTAGGTAGGTCACAAGTAAGTAGGTCCCCCAGGAAGCTAGGTAGGTCCGCCAGTAAGTAGGTTGTGCCCCCCCCCCAAGTAGATATGTAGGTTTATCCAGAAGGTATGGAGCTTTCTCCTTACTTGCAGGTCCCCCCATTAGGTAGGTAGGCCCCTATGCTGGGAAATAATTACAGCTTTGTACCAAAAACAAAACAGAACCCATGCACCACTGCTAGTTCTGTGTATGTGTAGGTCGGCACCGAAGCACAGCACAAAGAAAAACAGGGGTATGTTATACCAAAGGGGCACACCAAAAAATCATCCAAGAAAATTAACAAGTTTATTATATATACAAAAACACAATGAAGTTCCTGTTAGGAAGCATATGTATGTGTTTTTGTATATTTAACAAACTTGTTAATTTTCTTGGATGATTTTGTGGTGTGCTCCTATGGTATAACATACCCCTTTTTTTTTTTTTACTTTGTGCTGTGGTTCATTTATGTTGGTTTGTTTGAGGAGGCACCCTTTCTGCTACCCTTTTTTGGGGGGGGGGGTTGTGCAGGCCCCCCTCCTCCCTTTTTAGGTCGGCACTGAAGATACACACATTATTGAGAATTATGCGGATGAAAGGTTGTACTGCATTTTGGCCACTAGATGTCACCCTTTATTTTCTCCTATTGCTAAAGGTATATGTGAAAAATGTCAATGGTGTACATGCCAAGGCACATGTTTTCTCCTGTTTGCCACCAGTTGAGAGTTGGCTTGCTATCCAATCCATGTAAAGGTCACCCAAGGTCATTCAATTCCTACAAGAAAATGACCTCTTTGATAAGCATGTCGGGTTAGTACTCCTCGGATGAGGCTACCAAGGGAATAAATCCTATCCTTGCTTAGGGGCGATTCACTTCTCTTCTTTAAAGTGTCACTGTTGTGAAATTATTATTTTTTTTTTGCAGAAATCAATAGTCCAGGCGATTTTAAGAAACTTTGTAATTGGGTTTTTTAGCTGAAAAATGCATTTTTATCATGAAAAAGCAGTTTGAAGCTTTCCCCCCGTCTTCATTGTTCTCCTATGGAGAGAGCTAAATAAAACACCAAAACAGGACAACAAAGAGTTAATCTACAAATACCTCACCCTTTATCTCCTCTGACAGTCACCACTGACCTCTCTGAGCTCTAATTACAGCTGTCACCCAGCTCTGTGCCTGTAATCCTCTGTTATCTGCTTTCTGCTGTCGGCTAACTCCCTCCTTCCTCCTCCCCCCTCCCCTCTCCCTGGAACAGACTGGGTATGTCTGATGCAACAAGTCACAATTTCCTGATTTTTTGCAGTGGATGGAAAAGAGGAGGGAGAGGGGGCCTGGGAAAAGGCTTTTTAAATGCAGATAATGGCATATTTGGCTAATAAACCCAATTACAAAGTTTCTTAAAATCGACTGGACTATTGATTTCTGCAAAAAAAAACAAAAAAAGAAAAAAAAAACGACAGTGACTCTTTAAGCCTTGCAACTTTAACAGGACCTTCAGTTAAGAAATGGGTCAGGAAAAGACCAACTACGCCCACTTACCCCAATGCAACTCGCCAGGACCTAACAGGGAACCCCAAAGGTTGGCTTATCCTGGGGCCTGTACCACTGGACGTGTCACTCTGGGTCCTCGACCAGCAACAGACAGATCTTCATAGCCGTGAGTACAAGTTGTTCTTCAAGTATAGCTTCACCGACTCCAAAGTGATTAGAGCCCCTCCAGCAGAGTACTTACTAATTGTATAGGACCCCCACCACCTCACTGTAGCCTCCCTAGCTTTGATATCTACATATCTCAACTAAGTAACCTCCTAAAGAGACACTGCCAAAACCCTAAAACACTCTCTTTCAGTATATCTGCTCTCAACAGCGACCTCTGAGTGAGAAGGGATTCTTTCAAGCCAACTCTTAAAGGGGTTATGCAGTGTCCCAGAACAGAGTTTCTCTTCTTATTATTTCTCAAAAGTGTATGTCTATATCTGAGTCAGTCAATATGTTATTGCCTCTGTTCTGGAAAACTATGGTCCACTGCAAACTGTATGATATGTCACCCCTCTCAGTATTCAGGTCTGCTGTTTCACTCATTTTCATGTATATTTGGTCCTATATGTCCTAATGGAGTGATGATGCAATGGCTTGGTGTCACGTGACTGTCCCCTGCTTCCATGGTAACCCCAATGGCCATCGAACTTTGGCTGGGAATACCATGTAAATTCCTGTCCTACCTCAGTCCTCTCTCCACCTTTAGGGGAGAAGGGTGTGTTGCTCTGTTGTTCCTGAGTCCTGTCTTCCACCTTCAGGGGGACAGGTTGTGTGTGTGTCCTCTCTCCACTGCCAGGAGAGAGAAGGACGTGTGCTCTGCTGCAGCATTACCAGAAGTGTTCCTAGCTGTGTCCTTATTCTCAAGTCTCAAGATCCTCATCTATACTAAAGATCTGGGTGCCGTTCTTCAGTGATTCCTCTCATCATCTTCTCTAATTATCAACAGCAAGTATTCATCTCAGTTTCATTCCGCCCAGCATCTCAACTTCAGTATCACTACTACTCCCATCATTCAGTACGCTATTATCACAGCCTATTGCAGCATCACCCATTACTCTGCTTTGCATCTGGAGAGACTGTTGCTACGAGTTACCACCGTAGTAATAAATGCACAACTACCGTTGTTTCTGAACCTTGGCATTGGTGTAATTATTGGTGCCCTGACTAAGGACAACGAAGAATTGCTCGGCCTCCGCTTGGTCAGGTTCCCGGTCTACAGCTGCTATCCCTCGTGCCCATACAGTGACATACCATCAGGCAAGTGGCTAACCGGGTCCCTACCCAGTACTACCACCTACTACTACTCTCAGCGGAGTCGCCCAGCGCAGTTATACAGCGCTACAAAAACATGGCCACTTTTCCCCCACTCTTGTCTCTAGATTGGGTTCCGTTGTTTCAGTCCGGGTTGGGTTCTCCTTGTCTCAGTTCCGTTGAAGTAAATGGAGCTTAACCCCACCTGACCTGCAAACCACACCTGACCTGGAGACAAGAGAGGGGGGGAAAGTGGCCATGTTTTTGTAGCACTGGAAGCTACTGATTTTGCACTTTGTGTACAAGGGAGATTTATCAAACATGGTGTAAAGTGAAACTGGCTCAGTTGCCCCTAGCAACCAATCAGATTCAACTTTTCATTCCTCACAGACTCTTTGGAAAATGAAAGGTGGAATCTGATTGGTTGCTAGGGGCAACTGAGCCAGTTTCACTTTACACCATGTTTGATAAATCTCCCCCAAGGACTCTATGTTTTGCGTACTGCACCTTTAAGAGAACTACAAATAAAACGTTAACTTGTTTAAGTGCTTTGGACTCTGTGGATTCCTTGTCTTGCACCATCACTCTACAGAGACACATGGACTATGGGGGAGATTTATCAAACATGGTGTAAAGTGAAACTGGCTCAGTTGCCCCTAGCAACCAATCAGATTCCACCTTTCATTCCTCACTTTACACCATGTTTGATAAATTTCTCCTTATATCTTTAACGGGAGGGTGTTGGGACCCAGGTAGGCTCAAGTGCCGCAGCGGTACTGCAATACCCAGCCCTTGCAAATAACCCCTAGCACCTCTGGGTTACTGCACCAGATTGGGGGGCCAGTGACTTACTTTCAACAGCACACACATCCTAAAAGGTAGTATATTCCCACTGACCTGGCAGGTGGTGGTGACTACCTCTGGTCCTTGGGCTGATCTGGGGCACTAGGCCAAACTCTGGCATTTCAAAGGCCCACCTTGTGGATGGACAACCTGGGCAATTTCCCAGTTTACACTCCCTTCTTACTGACTACCAGGGTAACACTGGATCTGAAGGGGGTGGGGGCTGTGGTTGATATTATTGGTATGCACAGTCAACATGCTATTGGAGGAACTCTCTGCTCTACTAGGGTATAAGGACAATGGTTGTCTTCATGAAACAACTCCTTTAAGGATTTTTTTTTTCAGTCTGCTATAGGCTTCATATTATGAAGGTTGAATGCAGAGGTGTCAGGGTTCATCTGATGTCATGTGATTGTTCCAGATTGTCACAATAATGTGGCAGTAATGGTTGTCCGGGTTCAGAGAGTCACCTGTGTATGAAGTGTAGACATTCCAGCTCAGCCCCATTCACTACAGTGAAGCTCAGTTGCAATACCAGCCACTGCCTATGAATAAGTGTGCTGTTTCTGGGAGAAAGCGGACAAGTTTCTTCTTAACTTTTGAATCTAAACTTTTAAATCTAACACAACTCAGTAAATAAAGCCAAAGTCAAGTCATTTATATGGCAACTCCACCCAAAACCTGCTCTATTATGTGTAATGGGGAGTTTGAAGTACCCAGCCACATCACCCCCCTCCCCGTCCCCCTCTGTAATTTTCTCCTTTGTGTTTGGTGCTGAGGTTGCACACCGGCCAGCAGCAGTTGACTTTGTCCAGCAGATTTGAACAGACGCCAGCAGAATTATAGACAAAAGCCATCTCAGCAGGAGCAAAGCAGGGACAGGACCCTTTTAACCCTTCAAAAAAGTAGTAAGGTGATTTTAGTGCCGCTGAAAGACGCTTCATGTTGCAAACCTCACATCTCTTCTGCATCTAGCACATGCTACGCCTCATCACACTTCCTGCGTTCTGTCCTGATCTAACCTTTACTAGAGACAAATTTCTCCTGGCAACAGGCAGAGAACAGCAGATTGCAGAAGAGAGACCCCTAGTGGTGCAGCTTATGCCGTTCATTTTAATTGGACAAGCTGTATGTGCAATGCCAGATACAACCAAACTTGTTGGACAGTGCTGTGTCTGGTAGGAAGACAATAGGGCTCAGTGCTTGCAAAAGTACAAGCTTCAAGTGCAGTGGTTTATTTATTCAGCTGCCAGGCCTCAGACCTCCCACAATAAGCTCCTGCGGATAAGCCACCAATAATAAAGTCCTGGGACTTAAAGGGGTTCTCTAGCAAAAAAAAAAATCATTTTAAATCAACTAGCGTTAGAAAGTTATATAGATTTGTAATTTACTTCTATTTAAAAATCTCATGTCTTCCAGTACTTATCAGCTGCTGTATGTCCTGCATGAAGTGATGTATTCTTTCCAGTCTGACACAGTGCACTCTGCTGCCACCTCTGTCCATGTTAGGAACTGTCCAGAGCAGGAGAGGTTTTCTATGGGGATTTGCTACTGCTCTGGATGGTTCCTGAAATGGACAGAGGTGGCAGCAGAGATCACTGTGTCAGACTGGAAAGAATACACCACTTCTTGCAGAACATACAGCAGCTGATAAGTACTGGAAGACTGGAGATTTTTAAATAAAAGTAAATTTACAAATCTATATAACTTTCTGACACTGGGTGATTTGAAAGAGAAAAAAATTTCACTGGATTACCGCTTTAAATCTGAATCCTACCCCTGCATACTCAGTATGGGGCTTTAGATATATACCCTTGTACATATGATAAATAGAGCCGTGGGTTACAGCATATCGCATCTGCGGCAGAACAGCGTTTTTGCCTGTTTTATCTCCAGATGATGCGACACATTGTGGAAAGTGTCAGACTCGGGCGGATGTAGTAAATATCAGGAACGTGGCGATATAAGAGCTGCTGGCTCCAGATGGCGTTCCGTGAAGAATGGGCTGCCAATCATCTCTGCGGGGATGCTAATACCGCCCCCATAGACAGCTTAATAACTCGACAGCCGACTAATAGAAGTCCGCCTACAGCACACCGCCGTCTGCTGCCATGCGTGGGGCTTCAAAAGCAGAGAGCTGTACCCAGGCTTTTCTTAGGTTTCTGAGGATTTATGACTCAGGGGAAGAAGGATGAAGGAACTTGTGTATTTCATCAGAATTTTGTAGCCTCAATCTCTCTGTAACCTTTTTAAAAAAAAATTATCATCACAAGCCTGTCAGTACAGGACCACAACCTAAGGCCCCATGCACACGTCCGTGGCTGTTTTTACAGCCAGGAAATACTGATTAGTAATGTTGAGTGAACTTGACAAGCTGCTCGGGTTTGGCAACGTTTTCCGAGCCCAAAAACTCGACTCCTGGCGGCTGGAGAAGTTGGGAATCTTAGAAAAGACGGATACTGTTGTAGGCTATGTTTACACTACGTATATTTTCGAAAAACTACGGCCATTGTTGCCGATTTCAACAACGACCGTGCTTAATATGAAAATAAACGTGACGTTGCCGCCTAAGGAATCCTGGCTGGAGTGTATACACATAGTATACACTCCGGCCGGTATCCCTAGCGGCGCCGCAAGAAACTGACATGTCAGTTTTCTGCGGCCGCTATTCATTGAATAGCGGCCGCAGAAAACCCTGTCAGTGCGCACTATGGAGTGAGTGGCTCCGGCCACACGCTCCATAACGTGCAGTGGAGAGTTCCAATGCGGGCACGCACGGATGTGCCCGCATCAGAACTTAGCGGCTCTAAAGATCATACGGCCAGTACTCCAGTACCGGCCGGGATGATCATTTCTGAGACTGGCCGTTCTGTGACCCAGCCGGGTCACGGAGCGGCTGGTCTCTTACAAGGTCTAAACATGGCTGTAGGCTGTATCCATGTATTCTTTACAGCCCTAGGGTAGCATCCAACTTCTCCAGCCGCCAGGAGTCAAATGCAGATCGTTTGAGTTCGGAGAATGTTGCCAAACCCTAACAGGTCGTCAACATTATGGATTAGGAAATCTTTAAGAAGGCTTCTGGAAACCATCAGTTTTTTCTGACTGTACAAATTAAAGATTTTTGGAGCCAAAGAGTGATTGACAGGGCGGGGAGCCAGTGGTTCATGGCCCTGTCAAGAAACACAGTGTAGAATTTATCTGTATCCACCCGTGATCAGGACCGTATAGAGTTGACGCTGGCCTGGGCTGTCTGGAATACTGGAAAATTTCCAAATGCACATTCAGAGCTCTCTGGAATTCTATGCCAATTCAAGCCAAAAATAAGACCTGTTCTTTTATTTTTAGAGTCTATTTTCCAGAATGGGCACCCTTCAAGAGAAATCCTGATGGGCGGCTATCCTCATTACAAGCCGGTGGATCAGGAAATTTATAAATTTTAATTTTCCTGACTTGTGCATGGGGCCAAAGAGCTATACCATACAGTATCCACATAATACTACCATATATTGTCTTTGTATAATAGTTATACATCTATACTAGATGGCAGTGGTAGATGCTGTATTATATGGGCCCCTTGAAGGTATGATGTCACAGTAAAGGGTGCGGCCTATTTTTTGATGCTGCTTACATGGGACTTTATATTGGAAGAGCTGAGGGAAGGGAAGTGAGGTTATTTACATGGCACTGCATGTTGATAGGTATGTCTTCTGAGGGTAAAGCAAACTTCTCCATTCCTTGTACAAAAATCTTTTTTGCTGGCGTGCTGCCGCTCCAGTGGGGGCTGTAGGGAGAAAAAAGAATATATATATATAATTTTTTTTCTTTCATGAGAATATGGCCCCGTTTCATACCTGCAGTTCTTCAAAGCAATAACACACAGCGTACAGGGCATGCTGGGAGTTGTAGTTTTGCACTAGCCGGGGAGGTTGGAGAAGAGTGACATAGAAGATATTAAATACGATGTGTCTGTCGTGTTTTTATTCCGTGTATACCTGTTTAGATGGAATCCAGATGCTGCATATTCTATGTCCTATTCTTCTTAGACCTGAAGAGGGTGTAGGGGCAGCTGCAGAGAGCACATTGTATGTCCCAACTCAAGGGGGCGCTGTTATATTCTGATCCCTAGTCTCTGCCTTGTATATCCCCAGCAGGAAGGATCTCACCACTAGAAACTGCAGGAGCCACCAGGAGGATTCAAGGGACATCAGGACATCAGCCATGGTTAATATAGATAGGATGGTATAGATGCGGTTGTTTGTAGAGGATATGTATGTGTATATACTGTGTGTGTGTGTGTGTGTGTGTAGAGGATATGTATGTGTATATACAGTGTGTGTGTGTGTAGAGGATATGTATGTGTATATACAGTGTGTGTGTGTGTGTGTGTAGAGGATATGTATGTGTATATACAGTGTGTGTGTGTGTGTTTGTGTGTGTGTAGAGGATATGTATGTGTATATACAGTGTGTGTGTGTGTGTGTGTGTGTAGAGGATATGTATGTGTATATACAGTGTGTGTGTGTGTGTGTGTGTGTGTAGAGGATATGTATGTGTATATACAGTGTGTGTGTGTGTGTGTGTGTGTGTAGAGGATATGTATGTATATATACTGTGTTTGTGTGTGTGTAGAGGATATGTACGTGTATATACAGTGTGTGTGTGTGTGTGTGTGTGTGTAGAGGATATGTATGTGTATATACAGTGTGTGTGTGTGTGTGTAGAGGATATGTATGTGTATATACAGTGTGTGTGTGTGTAGAGGATATGTATGTGTATATACAGTGTGTGTGTGTGTGTAGAGGATATGTATGTGTATATACAGTGTGTGTGTGTGTAGAGGATATGTATGTGTATATACAGTGTGTGTGTGTGTGTGTAGAGGATATGTATGTGTATAAACAGTGTGTGTGTGTGTGTGTGTGTGTGTGTAGAGGATATGTATGTGTATATACAGTGTGTGTGTGTGTGTGTGTGTGTGTGGAGGATATGTATGTGTATAAACAGTGTGTGTGTGTGTGTGTGTGTAGAGGATATGTATGTGTATATACAGTGTGTGTGTGTGTGTGTGTGTGTGTGTGTAGAGGATATGTATGTGTATATACAGTGTGTGTGTGTGTGTAGAGGATATGTATGTGTATATACAGTGTGTGTGTGTGTAGAGGATATGTATGTGTATATACAGTGTGTGTGTGTGTAGAGGATATGTATGTGTATATACAGTGTGTGTGTGTGTAGAGGATATGTATGTGTATATACAGTGTGTGTGTGTGTGTGTGTGTAGAGAATATGTATGTGTATATACAGTGTGTGTGTGTGTGTGTGTTTGTGTGTGTGTAGAGGATATGTATGTGTATATACAGTGTGTGTGTGTGTGTGTGTGTGTAGAGGATATGTATGTGTATATACAGTGTGTGTGTGTGTGTGTAGAGGATATGTATGTGTATATACAGTGTGTGTGTGTGTGTAGAGGATATGTATGTGTATACAGTGTATGTTAAGTGCATATGTATATATTGTATGTACAGTATCTGTATGCAGTTTATGTGCATGTGTGTATAATTTATATATATATATATATATATATATATACAGGTGGTCCTCGACTTACGCCGTTGATCCGTTCTTGCGCGGCGTAAACCGAATTTCGACGTAAGTCGGATCATACATTCATACAGTACTGTACCATAATAACAGTACTGTGCTGTAAACACTTAGCCTATGCTAACACAGTACCCTGCATAAGTATCAATAAACACATAGGTACATCAGGTGGCATCAGCAGAGTCTGGCTTAGGTTTGGGAGCCATAATGCAGGGCGTTATAGCAGCCAGGAGACTCGTTTTTCTCAGTCTGGAACCTGTCACTGTATAGTATAGTACAGTACTGTACTGTATTCTTCCGCCACTGCACGTACTCGACTTACGACGGAACCGCGTAGGTCGGAACAAGGCGTCGGAACAAAGCGTCGTAACCACGAAACGTCGTAACTCGAGACCGTCGTAACCCGAGGACCACCTGTATAGTATATCTAGTATATGCCCTGTATTTGTATATATACTTTATATGTGTTGCTGTGTGTGTGTGTGTGTGTTAGAGTATATGGCCTGTGTTTTCACTGTATATATTTGGGGGCACATTTTAGTCTAAGTCTGGTCACATCACATTCAGCCAGTGTGTAATATGATTACCCTCCAGAAATGTATCCAAGCCCCTCCCGAATGCTATCAGAGTGACTGAGCATGTGCGTCATCCAGCACTCAGCCCAGTATATGGACAGGGAGAGCACTGAGCATGGGTGTCCTTCAGCACTCAGCTCACTATATGGACAGGGAGAGGACTGAGCGTGTGTGTCCTACAGCACTCAGCTCACTATATGGACAGGGAGAGGACTGAGCGTGTGTGTCCTACAGCACTCAGCTCAGTATATGGACATGGAGAGGACTGAGCGTGTGTGTCCTCCAAGCACTCAGCTCAGCATATGGACAGGGAGAGCAGTAAGCATGTGTGTCCTCCAAGCACTCAGCTCAGCATATGGACAGGGAGAGTGACTGAGCATGTGTGTCCTCCAGTACTCAGCTCAGCATATGGACAGGGAGAGCACTAAGCATGTGTGTCCTCCAAGCACTCAGCTCAGCATATGGACAGGGAGAGCACTAAGCATGTGTGTCCTCCAGCACTCAGCCCAGTAGGTGGACAGGGATAGGACTAAGCATGTGTGTCCTCCAGCACTCAGCTCAGCATATGGACAGGGAGAGTGACTGAGCATGTGAGTCCTCCAGCACTTAGCTTAGTAGGTGGGCAGTGAGAAGACTGAGCATGTGTGTCCTCCAGCACTCAGCTCAGCATATGGACAGGGGGAGTGACTGAGCATGTGTGTCCTCCAGCACTTAGCTTAGTAGGTGGACAGTGAGAAGACTGAGCATGTGTGTCCTCCAGCATTCAGCTCAGTATATGGACAGGGAGAGTGACTGAGCATGTGTGTCCTCCAGCTCTGGGCTCAGTGGGGAACTAAGAGATGGGACTGAGCATGTGAGTCCTCCAGCACTAAGCTCAGAGTAGTTGGACCTGCTATACACTGTGAACACCAGATGGTGCCATACTATAAGTAATTATAACTCTTCTCTAGATCTTTTAGTGCATCAAAGCTTGTTATAATTCCCTAGTGGTAGAAAAGCTTTCCTTATATAATATTAGCTGATCTCAACAAAGCTTAATTCTACAACTTACTGTTATACAAAGATCTTAAACATGATGATGCAATGCTAAAAACATAGTATGTTACACATGTGCAGAACATTTTATTATGCAGTGAATGGAGTCTTCATTTCCATAAATCAACAGGTTAATCTACTAGTGTTCCTTCCCCTGCCACTAGATGGCAGCACATCTTTACTGTTAAACCTTAGAAGCTTCATTTTTTTCTTTCTTTCTTTTTTTTTATATAGTCATTCTGGCTTTATAGTCATTGCAGGACTTTCCCCCTTTTATTAACATACTTTATGTTCACAGCTGAAGTTTCGTACCTTTGATGCAGGACAGTGCATTAGTAACAACATCTTAAACTCTTTAACTTTGGTTTTAAAAGGGTAATTGAGTTGTAATGGCCTCCCGGTGCTTATCCCCTGGGAACTGAGCAATCATGGACTGTGCGGCATCACTGTTTACTTGACTGTTGACCAATTCAGGTCAATAGAATGAGTGTATGTATGTATGAATGTGCTGTGTACACTGAATTTTATAGGCAGTACATATATATATATATATATATATATATATATATATATATATATATATATAATTGTAAAAGGGCATATACAGTAGCATCGGTACCCAATAGTATGTGCATGTCTCACCGGGCCCGATCCAAGGTCTGTGCTGTCTTGGAAACAGTTCATTGTAGATAGGAACGTTGGGACCATGCAAACCTTCTACAGTATTATATGAGTTATGGAGAGAAAGGAGCGCTGCACCTCACACCTATGGCGGACACCTATGGCTATATTTAAAAACCAACTCCAGGCCGTTCTATGGCCTCCCTTCCCTGCTTGTGCACGGTTTGCGGGGTTATCAGTCGCTGACTGACACTGTGGTGAGTTAGCGGAGGGACCCATGTGAGCCAGGAGAACTGCACGCTGGTACATGGGGCAATATGGTTTGATCAAATTATATACCAACATCCTGGAGTTGGTTTTTATATGTAGGCGAGAGGCATTAGTGTCAGCCATTTTCATAGGCAGCGCTATTTTCTCTCCTTGTCCGTATTATAGTACTTATATTCTTGTATATAGGATCTGTATTATAGTAGTTATATTCTTGTTTATAGGAGCAGTATTATAGTAGTTATATTCTTGTATATAGGAGCAGTATTATAGTAGTTATATTCTTGTATATAGGGGGCAGTATTATAGTAGTTATATTCTTGTATATAGGAGCAGTATTATAGTAGTTATATTCTTGTAAATAGGAGCAGTATTATAGTAGTTATATTCCTGTATGTAGGAGCAGTATTATAGTAGTTATATTCCTGTATATAGGGAGCAGTATAACAGTAGTTATATTCCTGTATATAGGGGACAGTATTATAGTAGTTATATTCTTGTATATAGGGGGCAGTATTATAGTAGTTATATTCTTGTATATAGGAGCAGTATTATAGTAGTTATATTCTTGTAAATAGGAGCAGTATTATAGTAGTTATATTCCTGTATGTAGGAGCAGTATTATAGTAGTTATACAAGGAAGAAAATGTATTCAGCACTCACCGGTAACTGTAAGTCAGGCTTGTATCTTTATTTCACATGAAATGTGCAGGCGGGGAGGAGGAGGGTGCGTGGCGTATCTCAAATGGCGACGGCCGTTTCTGGCCTCTCGGGCCTGTCGTCTAGCCAGGAGCATGCGCCGTGTAACAAAGGGGAGTGTAAAATAGACACAGGTAACACACCTGATCAGTGGTGTTAAAAAGATTATCTAAGCAATAAAACGTTACAAAAATACTGTCAGATCGTTTCTCTCATTCAGGCCAAGTGGGCCCGTGGCTTCTAGACTCGCTATCCACAGAGACTCTCTTCTCAGTAGTGTCTGGTGCTGGTCTATGCCGTGAGCTTTGGGATTAACCCTCTCTAGACCTAAAAACTTTAAAACCCTGGTATCGCCTCCGTGCTCTTTACGGACGTGATCTATAAGGCGTGGCACTCCTTTGCCTGTACGTACGGAGTATGCATGCTCCTTATATCTATTCCACAGGGGCCGCTTCGTTTTGCCAATATAAAATCTTTTGCACGGGCATACCAGGGCATATACCGTGTACGTGGTTCTGCAGGTAATAAAATCTTTAATAAAGCAATCTTTGCCCCCCAAATGAACATATGCCGTACTGAGCATCTGCGGACAGTAATTGCATTGTCCGCACTTATGGTTGCCTTCCGGGAGGGACGCATTCAGCCAGTGCGTTTTATGTTTAGTGTCATGGTCTGAATTGCTGCTAAGCGCATCCCCTATCGTTCTGTTCTTTCTATGCGTGATACACGGTTTGCGACTTGCTATTTCACTCAAATCAGGGTCATTTTCTAAAAGGAACCAATGACGGTTTATGGCTTGTCTAATAACGTCATTGAGTGGCGAATTTTGGAATATGAACATAAACCTTTTTTCTGAAGTTTTTTTATTATGGGTCGAAGGGTCTAAGAGTCTGGTCCTGTCTTGACTAGCAGCACGATTATAGGCGTCCTGTATGATACCTTTAGGGTATCCCCTGTGTGTAAGTCTCTTCTCCAGATCGCCAGCCTGGGCCCTAAAACTATCATCATGACTATTAACCCTCCGCAGGCGCAACATTTGCCCGTACGGTATTGCTTTTTTAACAACGGTAGGGTGAGAGCTGGCGAAGTGGAGAAGGGAGTTACACGCAGTGGGTTTTCTGTACACAGAGGTCTTGATGCCGTCTTCTACCATCTCTACGAGCACATCTAGAAACTCGAGTGTGGGGCCCCCATATTTATATGTAAAAAACATATTTCTGTTGTTCTGGCGGTTAAGATAGTCCACAAAGCCACAGAAGCTATCGTAGGAGCCCCCCCATGCAATGAAAATGTCATCGACATACCGATGATACCCCTTGATATATGTAATGAAGGGGTTATGGGATACATATACCAGGTCATGCTCAAGTTTGGCCAAGAACAGGTTGGCATACGTACAGGAGACCGGCGTGCCCATGGCAGTGCCAATCTCCTGTCGATGCCACCTGCCCTCGAACTGAAACACGTTATTTCTCAGGATAAAAAGAAGGGCCTCTCTGACAAAGTTACGCAGGGTTATAGGGTTACCACCTCGTTCCAGGAACCAGTCCACGGCCTCTACACCCGCATCATGAGGGATGCGGGTGTAGAGGCTCTCCACATCAATAGAGGTAAGGGCCATACCTGCCTCCCACTGAATGCCATTAATGACCCCCAAAAATTCCCCTGAATCCTTAACATATGATGGAGTGTTTTCGAGGATGGGTCTAAGGATCCAGTCTATATATTGGGATAATCCCTCTGTTACAGAGTTAATGGCCGAGACAATAGGGCGCCCAGGTGGTTTCTCCAAAGATTTATGAATTTTGGGGAGAAAATACCACCTGGGCGCTCTAGACGAGACGGGCATAAGTCTTTCTGCCGTTTTTTTATCAAGGGCTCCTGCAGCTACATGCTTATTAAGTAATGACCTAAGGTCCTCTTTAATTTTACTCATGGGATCCTTAGTCAAGGTAGAGTATGTCCCTCTATCATTAAGCTGCCTCTGGGCTTCCATAGTGTAATAGGCTTTAGACATGATTACTGCGGCTCCCCCTTTATCTGCCCTACTGACCACCAGGTCAGGTCTAGATTTAAGCCAGTTGAGGGCACGGCTTTCTCTCAGTGTAAGGTTCTTAGCTGGTTGAGGATATGTCAAAGCTTTCACGTCACGGGTCACTAACTTGTGAAAAAGATCCAGGGCACTACCTGGTGTGACCTGGGGCGTGAAAGCCGATTGTTTGCCACCTCTATGACCGATGACATTTTCATTGCATGGGGGGGCTCCTACGATAGCTTCTGTGGCTTTGTGGACTATCTTAACCGCCAGAACAACAGAAATATGTTTTTTACATATAAATATGGGGGCCCCACACTCGAGTTTCTAGATGTGCTCGTAGAGATGGTAGAAGACGGCATCAAGACCTCTGTGTACAGAAAACCCACTGCGTGTAACTCCCTTCTCCACTTCGCCAGCTCTCACCCTACCGTTGTTAAAAAAGCAATACCGTACGGGCAAATGTTGCGCCTGCGGAGGGTTAATAGTCATGATGATAGTTTTAGGGCCCAGGCTGGCGATCTGGAGAAGAGACTTACACACAGGGGATACCCTAAAGGTATCATACAGGACGCCTATAATCGTGCTGCTAGTCAAGACAGGACCAGACTCTTAGACCCTTCGACCCATAATAAAAAAACTTCAGAAAAAAGGTTTATGTTCATATTCCAAAATTCGCCACTCAATGACGTTATTAGACAAGCCATAAACCGTCATTAGTTTCTTTTAGAAAATGACCCTGATTTGAGTGAAATAGCAAGTCGCAAACCGTGTATCACGCATAGAAAGAACAGAACGATAGGGGATGCGCTTAGCAGCAATTCAGACCATGACACTAAACATAAAACGCACTGGCTGAATGCGTCCCTCCCGGAAGGCAACCATAAGTGCGGACAGTGCAATTACTGTCCGCAGATGCTCAGTACGGCATATGTTCATTTGGGGGGCAGAGATTGCTTCATTAAAGATTTTATTACCTGCAGAACCACATACACGGTATATGCCCTGGTATGCCCGTGCAAAAGATTTTATATTGGCAAAACGAAGCGGCCCCTGTGGAATAGATATAAGGAGCATGCATACTCCGTACGTACAGGCAAAGGAGTGCCACGCCTTATAGATCACGTCCGTAAAGAGCACGGAGGCGATACCAGGGTTTTAAAGTTTTTAGGTCTAGAGAGGGTTAATCCCAAAGCTCACGGCATAGACCAGCACCAGACACTACTGAGAAGAGAGTCTCTGTGGATAGCGAGTCTAGAAGCCACGGGCCCACTTGGCCTGAATGAGAGAAACGATCTGACAGTATTTTTGTAACGTTTTATTGCTTAGATAATCTTTTTAACACCACTGATCAGGTGTGTTACCTGTGTCTATTTTACACTCCCCTTTGTTACACGGCGCATGCTCCTGGCTAGACGACAGGCCCGAGAGGCCAGAAACGGCCGTCGCCATTTGAGATACGCCACGCACCCTCCTCCTCCCCGCCTGCACATTTCATGTGAAATAAAGATACAAGCCTGACTTACAGTTACCGGTGAGTGCTGAATACATTTTCTTCCTTGTTGGACTGTATTGCACTACTGTCAGTATCCGTGCACCGCCGCCCAGGCTGCCTTTATTTTCAGGGGGTTACTCCTACTGCCTATATCCGTGCTCCATATCCGCTGGTTGTGTGTTATACTCATCGGCTGTGCTGAGGTCTCTTACTCTCTACATATTATAGTAGTTATATTCTTGTATATAGGACCAGTATTATAGTAGTTATATTCTTGTATATAGGAGCAGTATTATAGTAATATTCTTGTATATAGGAGCAGTATTATAGTAGTTATATTCTTGTATATAGGGAGCAGTATTATAGTAGTTATATTGCTGTATATAGGGGGCAGTATTATAGTAGTTATATTCTTGTATATAGGAGCAGTATTATAGTAGTTATATTCTTGTTCATTTGTGTTTAGTAGAGATGATTGAACCTTGAGCACACCTGGGTTTGTCCAAACCTGAGCGTGCAGCATTTGATCACTGGTGGCTAAAGAAGTTGGATGCGTGATAAGGCTGCCTGGAAACATGGATACAGCCATAGGTTATATTCATGTTTTTCAGGACTCCCTAGGGCTGCATCCAACTTCTTCAGCCATCAGTGATCAAATGACACACACTCAGGTTTGGACAAACCCATGTGTGCTTGAGGTTTTCTCATCTCTAGTGTTCAGGTTATAGTACATTACTTGAGCTTTAGGGGGTATAGCGATAGCAGCCACACTCAGGCCCTGGTACTCCTCTGCTACATAAGAAGGTACTGTTGTTATATACAGTGTCGATCAATATCAATATTACATTACGATGTCTCAGGACTTTCCCCGTGACCCTTACAGACTTCTACGGAGATGTCCGCTCTGGCCGTCTTCTTTGATACTGATGCGTTCTGTATTGGGCTGGAGGAGCAGATGTTGTTTGCAGTGACACGCTGTGATTCTTCCAGCCTCTACCACACAGTCTCCGGGTAAAATTGTCCTTGTCAATGATTTTTCTACTCTTCCTTGCCAGATAGACAAGCCTCCTGTAGGCCAATTCCTGTTCCAGCTGAATAGAATATCATTTCGATAGAGATCTAGCACAAAAGAAAACAATGAAAAATTCCCCATCCGTCCTCGCATTGCGGCTCTGATTGCCACCATTATTCTGCAAGGCACGAGGCCTGAGATGTGTCCCGGTATTGCAGATGGCAGATGGCACACCGTACATCAACCTATACTTGGAAAATGGTGATTTCTTTTATTTTTTTTTATTGGATATAGTAAATTAAACATGGGCAGCTAGACCATTTTTTTTATTTTTTTTTATTTTTTTTTTGGGGGGGGGGGGATGAGGGAAATATCATCATCCTATACTTAGCTGGCTGGTCCCGGCACAAGCACCAAGTGTGGGCACCTTGTTGGTGAACAGCATAGGTAGATACTTAATTGAGAGAAAGGGGTTAAAGGGGTGGTTCACCAAAAAAAAATCTTTAAAATCAACTGGTGCCAGTAAGTGCCAGAGATTTGTAATTTACTTCTGTTTAAAAATCTCCAGTCTTCCAGTACTTATCAGCAGCTGTATGTCCTGCAGGAAGTGGTGTATTTTTTCCAATTTAAAAAGCAGGAGAGGTTTTCTGTGGGGGATTTCCTACTGCTGTGGACAGTTCCTGATGTAGACAAAGGTGGCAGCAGAGAGAAGTGTGTCAGACTGGAAGGAAACACCACTTCATGCAGGACATACAGCAGCTAATAAGTACTGGAAGGTTGGAGAATTTTCAATAGACGTAAATTACAAAACTTTCTGACACCAGTTGATTTGAAAGGTTTTTATTATTTTTTTGCTAATATAAAAATATTAGAAATAAAATAACCACAATGACCAATCAAATTTCTTCTTTCATCTTTAAAAGAACCCCGGACATATAAGAGCTGGCATCCGATAGGTTCTTTTTGCACCAGCCTTGATGACTATCCCCCATAGTTGTGCGCTGGCCGCCATCTGTTTAGTAGCTCCTGTTATCCTCTGTATTCTGTGTCCCTGGATTTCTCTCTATTCTTTCCTTTTATAAATCTGTCCGCTACAATTTTCTGCTATGTGAATCTCTCGCTCTATTTCATCCTTAAAATTTTCAGATTTATTTTCATTATTGAACTTACATAAATTGGGGGCGATTCTCTGCCCTATTCCTATTCATTGTCTGACAGCCAATTGTACTGTTAAAGCAATTGTAACTGTGGTGACCCCCGGATAATGTTGTAGCACTTGCTAGATGAAAGTGTGGATACAGCCGGACCTTAAGGGTTTGTCACGTGACGCCAGTGCCAGGTGGGCACACAGGTGTGTCGGCACGCCTGCTTTTAAGATGTAAGGCCGGTTGTACCCTTTTCCCCTGTGGTCGGTGTCCTGTCGGGTTGCTACCAGGCAGGGGCGTAGCTAAAGGCTGATGGGCCCTGGTGCAAAATTTTAGCTTGGGGCCCCCCCTATGCCATCTGATGAGGCACAGTCAGGCAGTGAAGTTTGTTGGTTTGGCTCACATAGTAACATAAGGCTTGATCAGCAATGTGGCTGACTATGTATCTATCTATCTATGCTCATTATCATCATATTGTTAGGGCCTGTTCACACAGAGCAAAAGATGCAGAATTTCAAGCGGAGTCCCCACAGGAGACACTGCTTGAAATTTCGCCTGTCCCATTGTCCTCTCAAAGAATTGACAATCAGGCATATATATATGTGTGTGTGTGTACAGAGTATATGTACTGTATATGTGTGTCTCTATGTGACTATGTCTTACACATACAGTCACATAAGTACATATGGTCAGGCACATATATACTTATTTAGAGACGCATATGCTATACACACAAGCACATACATACAGTCACATATATACCAATACACATACATGCTGTACACAAAGGTACGTACATACAGTCCCATATACACATACGGACATAGATATACATAGAGACACATGCAATTACATATACACAGGCACATATAGTCAAGCACATATATAAGCACACAGAGACACACAGACGCTGTATAACAGGCACTTACATACAGTCTTATGTACACATACAGTCAGGCATACCCATACAGGGGGGGGGGGGGCATGCATGCGTACATACTGTACACAGAGGCACATACAGTCTTATGTACACATACAGTCAGGCATACCCATACAGGGGGGGGGGCATGCATGCATACATACTGTACACAGAGGCACATACAGTCTTATGTACACATACAGTCAGCTTCATAAATACTCATACAGGGACAGAGAGAGAGACACACACACAGCCACATTATATATATATATATATATATACTCATACAGACACACACACAGCCACATAATATATATATATATATATATATATATATACTCATACAGACACACACAGCCACATATATATATATATATATATATACTCATACAGACACACACAGCCACATATATATATATATATATATATATATATACTCATACAGACACACACACACAGCCACATATATATACTCATACAGACACACACAGCCACATATATATATATATATATATACTCATACAGACACACACAGCCACATATATATACTCATACAGACACACACAGCCACATATATATATATATATATATACTCATACAGACACACACACAGCCACATATATATATACTCATACAGACACACACACAGCCACATATATATACTCATACAGACACACACACAGCCACATATATATACTCATACAGACACACACAGCCACATATATATATATATACTCATACACACACACACAGCCACATATATATATATATATACTCATACAGACACACACAGCCACATATATATATATATATACTCATACAGACACACACACACAGCCACATATATATATATATATACTCATACAGACACACACACACAGCCACATATATATATATATATATATATATATATATATATATATACTCATACAGACACACACACACAGCCACATAATATATATATATATATATATATATACTCATACAGACACACACAGCCACATATATATATATATATATATATATATATACTCATACAGACACACACAGCCACATATATATATATATATATATATATATATATATATATACTCATACAGACACACACAGCCACATATATATATATATATATATATACTCATACAGACACACACAGCCACATATATATACTCATACAGACACACACAGCCACATATATATATATACTCATACAGACACACACACACACAGCCACATATATATACTCATACAGACACACACACAGCCACATATATATATATATATGTATACTCATACAGCCACACACAGCCACATATATATACTCATACAGACACACACACAGCCACATATATATACTCATACAGACACACACACAGCCACATATATATACTCATACAGACACACACACAGCCACATATATATATATACTCATACACACACACAGCCACATATATATATATATATATATATATATATATATATATATATATACTCATACAGACACACACACACACATATATATATATATATATATACTCATACAGACACACACACACACACAGCCACATATATATATATATATACTCATACAGACACACACACACAGCCACATATATATATATATATATATATATATATACTCATACAGACACACACAGCCACATATATATATATATATATATATATATATACTCATACAGACACACACAGCCACATATATATATATATATATATATATATATATATATATACTCATACAGACACACACAGCCACATATATATATATATATATATATATATATATACTCATACAGACACACACAGCCACATATATATACTCATACAGACACACACAGCCACATATATATATATACTCATACAGACACACACACACACAGCCACATATATATACTCATACAGACACACACACAGCCACATATATATATATATATGTATACTCATACAGCCACACACAGCCACATATATATACTCATACAGACACACACACAGCCACATATATATACTCATACAGACACACACACAGCCACATATATATACTCATACAGACACACACACAGCCACATATATATATATACTCATACACACACACAGCCACATATATATATATATATATATATATATATATATATATATACTCATACAGACACACACACACACATATATATATATATATATATACTCATACAGACACACACACACACACAGCCACATATATATATATATATACTCATACAGACACACACACACAGCCACATATATATACTCATACAGACACACACACAGCCACATATATATACTCATACAGACACACACACACAGCCACATATATATACTCACAGACACACACAGCCACATATATATATATGCTCATACAGACACACACACACAGCCACATATATATATACTCATACAGACACACACACAGCCACATATATATACTCATACAGACACACACACACAGCCACATATATATATACTCATACAGACACACACACAGCCACATATATATACTCATACAGACACACACACACAGCCACATATATATACTCATACAGACACACACACACACACATATATATACTCATACAGACACACACACACACACATATATATACTCATACAGACACACACACACACACACATATATATACTCATACAGACACACACACACACACATATATATACTCATACAGACACACACACACACACATATATATACTCATACAGACACACACACACACACAGCCACATATATATATATATATACTCATACAGACACACACACACAGCCACATATATATATATATATATATATATATATATATACTCATACAGACACACACACAGCCACATATATATACTCATACAGACACACACACACAGCCACATATATATACTCATACAGACACACACACACAGCCACATATATATACTCATACAGACACACACACACAGCCACATATATATACTCATACAGACACACACACACAGCCACATATATATATACTCATACAGACACACACACACAGCCACACATATATATATACTCATACAGACACACGCACAGCCACATATATATACTCATACAGACACACACACAGCCACATATATATACTCATACAGACACACACACAGCCACATATATATACTCATACAGACACACACACAGCCACATATATATACTCATACAGACACACACACACAGCCACATATATATATACTCATACAGACACACACACAGCCACATATATATACTCATACAGACACACACACACAGCCACATATATATACTCATACAGACACACACACAGCCACATATATATACTCATACAGACACACACACACACAGCCACATATATATATATATATATATATATATATATATACTCATACAGACACACACACAGCCACATATATATACTCATACAGACACACACAGCCACATATATATACTCATACAGACACACACACACACACAGCCACATATATATACTCATACAGACACACACACACAGCCACATATATATATATATACTCATACAGACACACACACACAGCCACACATATATATATACTCATACAGACACACGCACAGCCACATATATATACTCATACAGACACACACACAGCCACATATATATACTCATACAGACACACACACAGCCACATATATATACTCATACAGACACACACACAGCCACATATATATACTCATACAGACACACACACACAGCCACATATATATACTCATACAGACACACACACAGCCACATATATATACTCATACAGACACACACACACAGCCACATATATATACTCATACAGACACACACACAGCCACATATATATACTCATACAGACACACACACACACAGCCACATATATATATATATATATATATATATATATATATATATATACTCATACAGACACACACACAGCCACATATATATACTCATACAGACACACACAGCCACATATATATACTCATACAGACACACACACACACACAGCCACATATATATACTCATACAGACACACACAGCCACATATATATATATATACTCATACAGACACACACAGCCACATATATATATACTCATACAGACACACACAGCCACATATATATACTTATACAGACACACACAGTTCTTTACACTGAAGCACTTACAAAGTCCTCCTCTCCTGTATTTTCTAGGTACTGTGTGGGAGGAGCTTCTTCTGCAGGGGACAGGACTGCTCTGTAACCCCCTGTATTCTGTATCCTGTCCTCTCCCCACCGATCAGCATGAGATATGCAGCAGCAGATCGTTCCTGTTCTTCCTCCTGGAGCATGTAACAGGGTCGGCCGGGGCCTCCTGCTGCTGCTGCACAGTCAGTGGAAGAGTCTGTCAGGGCCCTCAGCATCTGCTTTAGAAAGCAGGGGGCCTGGGAGGGAGGGTGTCCGCTGCACTGCCTGTGAGTTTTTTAATATGCTGCCTGCTTAGTGCTGTTCTCAAAACCCGCCTGTTATTATCGCAGCTGATTGGGGAGAACTGTGAGTGACAGGGGGTGGGGAGGGGGAGTCGGCGGGCCCCCACTGGCGTCGGGCCCGGTCGCCATGGCGACCCTGGCGACCGCTATAGCTACGCCACTGCTACCAGGTCCCTTGGGATAGTGTTGTCACGGATAATGTAGTTACAGGTGGCCAGAGCGGTGTAGTGACCCTCCCGAATAGTAGGACCCACCCCAAGGTTGCGGTATATAGGCTATGCAGGTGGTAGTGAATAATCACAGACTCCTTATATGACATTGACTGGTTTTACTATTGGCAAATGGGTAACAGGTAAAACAGCTGAGAGGTACACTGAATAAAGTTCCAATAAATACTTAAACATAGAATCACCAGATCTGTGGGATAGGTGCTGAGTAGGATGTAGTAGAGTTGGTAGAGTTGTACTGAGGTAGCGTAGTGAAGAGGAGAGTGCCGTCAGAGTCTCAACCCAAGTAGTAATGTGCTCTGCCGGGATGTTTGAGTGTAGAGAAGAATACTTTCAGAAGAAGAAGATATATAGTCCTATAGTCTTCACACCACCTTATGTCCACTAGCGTTGGCTGAACTGTACTAATAGGTGACACAGGCCCCAGACCTAGTGACCTGGGATGAGCAGAGTGCTGAGGGTTTCCTGGCTAACACTCGCGCTGCGAGATGGAGTTCATAGACTTTCTAGTAACTTTGCTCTACCCGGATCAGTTTCTAGCTCTTTGGCTTTTGTAGTGGATACTGTCCTGCACGGTTGTAACTCCTAATTCACAGCGTGGGTTGAGATGATCTGTTAGCTAGTCCTCTCCTAAAAGGCTTTAGCACTGCATAGTGCTGCGTACAGTTGCTAAGTGAGAAGTTTGAAGCGGAGCACTGTCCTGCGTCCTACCCATGCGGGACACTGACTAACACTAGACTTTATGGGGGGACCTGGCAGAGGGCCGGGGCCCAAGTAGAACCATCGTGGAGAGCAATCTGGTCTGCGTCCTTCCTCCACAGAATCCTGACTAAGACTCCTCCTTTACAAAAGGGACTAACTTCCAATCCAGCGTGTAAGGTGCGCTGTGGTTGGGTGGAAAGAGTGTAACAGAAGAGCAGAGAGAGAGGACGTGATAGGACAGAAGAAAGCAAGGATCCTACTCGCAAATTCTGGTACACAAACACAATAACCCTTTGAGACACTTCAGCTGTGCAGCTTCCACACTTAAACACATAATATAGCGACATCTAGTGGTCATCTTTAAATACTACTTTGACTGCAATAAGACCACAAAAAGTACAGACTTTTGCAAAGGATGTGAACAGCAATAACACCCCTAGTGGGATACCACATAACACTTAGGCTAGGTTCACACCATGTTTTTGAAATCTGTTTTCTCATCAGTTTTTGCAAAAAACGCCCAGTTCTCGGCATCTGCACCAGTTTCTTTATATGTAAATAGGGCCCCTCTATGAACTGTAGACAGGCCCAGTGCCTCCCAGTGTACCGCTATCCCCTCCTCCCTGGTGCCACTGTCCCTTCAGAATCAGTTCTGACTGTGTCACCGAGGGGAGGGAATATTGGCACACTGGGGCCCCAGGCCAATTATCGCTCCGTGTAATAGGGCCCTAACTGTATGCGTGTAAGCCTGAAATGTTGGCTGCTGCCACTAGATGCCGCTATAGCACCATAGAGTACATAAAGGGGCTGTTAGCAGGAAGTTAGTCAGTATGCGGCTAAGGCCACATGGAGGGGCTGCTAAGTGTTGGGAAATTGATATCATATGCCACAATTTGTTGCCTTCTGGAGCAGTGTACAGCTGCTGAGGGAGATTGTTTTCATGCTTCCATGGTCACCTTACGTGAAGCTAGAATTTAGTGGCTTCTAGACAGCTTAAGGCTATGTTCACACTACGCAAACCCACGGTCGTAATTTTTTACGGCCGTGGATTTGCTTTCACACATACAGTCATATGTCCGATCGCACTTCCGACCGTAAGTGCTAGCCGTGAACATACGGCCGTTGTTTAATGTGGCTTCCTAGCATGATTTCAAGCGGGCTGACACAGGTCGTTTACTTTTAAATATAGCGCCCAGCCCAAGAAACCACTCAGAATATATTTTATATCAAAATCAAGTTTACTTTGGCAGATATCAGATGTACGTTCGCGTCCATTGAAACTCACGGCCGTAGGTGCAGCATTTCTGGCCGCAAATAATGGTCTTGTTCCTTTTTCACGGGGCCGTATAAAATCCGACCGTAAGTTCGTATGTAGTGTGCACTTCCTGGCCGTAGTTCCATTGCATTACATTCATATCAGTGAACCTCAAACTTACGTTCGTATTTTTGCGGTCGTAAATACGACCGTAAGTTTACGTAGTGTGAACATAGCCTAAAACACCAAAGATACTTAAACACGTTTTGGGCACTTCTGGCTGCCATTAGTATGAATTATATGTGTCCAAAACTCATTGGTGCACCTTGTATTTCATGCTGTGTAGAAGTGATTCAAAAGGTAAAATTTTAATAGTATTAAAAGGAACAGAGAAGCACATAGTCCTGATGGGTTTCTCTGGCTGGGGGACTGTAAATCTCATTCCTCAGGGTTAGGGATGAATGTAGGTGCTTCTACCTGATATCTGGCAGCAACCTGTGAAGGACTGATCCCTTCCAATACAATCAAAACACTTCTTAGGTTAAAAGCAGAAAATGAACTAAACTCCAACGGGTTTCGAGGTAGGAATTCCTTCTTCCTCGTGTTCGTGATACCATTATAATCATCAACCACAAAATTTTAATTCCACATCAGTATAGGAATACATAGAATATATATATATATTCTATTATGTCATGGGCTTTGGTCCCACAACGTCTTTGGGTGTGTTTTTAGTTGAAAAGTCCATTGAATTTTATTTTTAAAAAACGGTGAAAAAAGGATAACTGCGTGTGAACAACTACAAAATAACGTCCGCTGTTTGCAAAAGACGTCTGCGAATAATTGTCACGATCATTATTTTGATGTCTGCGCCAACAACATCCGTTTTTTAATACACTGTGTGCACTGGACGTCCGTCATCCAATGCTTTACAGTCAATCAAATTTCGGCAAAAACAGACGTCTTTTTAAAAAGCAAAAGCGGACGCCTATTCTGTTTTTTTTTTTATTTTTATTTTCCACTTAGTGTGAACATAGCCTTATACTGAACATGTAAAAAAACAAAAGTATGGCTAGGTTCCCACTACGTAAAAATGATGTCCGTCTTTCATATCAACGGCCGTCATTGCGCAAATAACATCCATCATTTTAACATAGTGTGAACTTAGAATTATACTGACCATGTAAAAAACAGAAGTATGGCTAGGTTTACACTATGTGTATGTCCGTCTTTCATATCAACGGCCGTCATTGCGCAAATAACATCTGTCATTTTAACATAGTGTGAACCTAGCCTATAAATGTCATTGTACATGAGAAGAATTCATAATTTCTCCTCCTTCCTTCCGACAGCTGAAATAAATCATGGCAGGAGCCTCGTCCTATCTAGTGTCAGAGCAACAGGGCAGGTTGTTGTGCGCCTGGAGCCGTGTCCTTGGGCAGATGCACAGTGTGACCTTGGCTGTGAGCAGACTGAAGACCCCCAGCCATCAGCCCCTGTGATCAGGAAGGAGGCTGCAGCTCTGTGCACTGACTGTCAGCAGCAGCAGCAGAGAATGCATCAGCCCAGCACAGACAGGAGCCCAGCACTGCAGCTGATCACTGCAGAGGCTGCTGCCAGGGCACACAGGAGGCAGAGCTGATGCTGCTGCTGGGGCACAGGCATGGGGCTGCTCAGGAGAGGATCATCAGCCTCATCATGGAGAACATAATTGCCAGCGGAGGCTTCTGAGAGGGGAGGAGGAGAGATAGACACAGAGAAGGGGCTGCAAGGGACCTGCACCCCTCTCCTGGGGAGATCAGGGAAGGGGGGGGGGGGGGGATCATCCCTCTTCCCATGTCCTGGGCTTCTTGTAAACTTTACCCTGGAAGCTGCACAATGGGGTACCTTGTCCTCTGGATGCTAGAGCTAAGGGGGGCTGGGCAAGGGGCTTGTCATGCTTTCACTGTGAATAACAAGGACATCTTCCCTGCAGTCCTGCAATAAATAAGCAGCTTCGGTCACAGTCCCTGGGGTGGGGGGGTTGGCGGACCCCGGCCATGGGGTACTCGGACCCCTCGTCCAGCAGGGACCTGCTGGGGAACAGAACTTTATTTTTTATATTCATCTGCGCCTTTGCCCTGGTGACCTTGCTGCAACAGATCCTGTATGGCAGGAACTACATCAAGAGGTGAGTGGCATTAACCCTTTCCTCCACAGCATGTGTCCTTTGGGGGGTTGGGCGTAAGGTGATCCGTTAACCCTTTCATTGGCGCTTTCTCCTATTTGTGCCAAGGTTTGCTATTCGGCTCTGGAGGGGTTAACTGGAATGGCTCCCAATGTAGCATGTATAGCATATCCTTGTTATGGTAACATGCTGGTAACAATGTATCCTGCACAAGGAGGTGACATATGCGGGAACAGCAGGGCTGCCCATAGAAGTTTTTAGACTGGCACCAAGTTGTGCTGCAGGGTCCTCAGGGGGTTCAGCAATTTTAGGTCTCTCGTCTAGTTTTATGTGAGTTTTCTAATAATTCCCTATACATATAGGCATACATACTGTAATGGGTCTGCACTGTGAGAGTGGGTGTATGTAATTATAGAGGGCGACTGTAACAGTCTCTATACAATCCTCTGCAAACTGTGTCAGGTGGGTGGGTGGCAGGCGGAGTTCCTATAGATCCTGTGAATAAGAATGAATGCCAGTGCCAGCACCTATGGAGGGTAATAAACTTTCCAGCAGTGATACAAGAGATGATGGAACAGGTCCCTGTAATAAATGGTAAGATATCATAGTATAGTGTACAATACAGTAGAGATGACATCACCTGCACCAGCACTTATAGAAAGTTGTACAGTGTGACGGTATAGGGCAGTGCAAAAATGTACAGATTTTTTTTTTTTTTAACCTTAGGCTGGGTTCACATGTAGTCGATTTTTTTTTTTTTTTTTTTTAGCCAAAACCAGGAGTAGGACCGACATGAAAAAAAAAAAGATTTGCATGATTTGGATCCACTGCTGATTTAGGCTAAAAATACTGATGAAATACTGACCAAATACTGATGAACTACTGAACAAATACTGACCCAATACTGATGAACTACTGACCAAATACTGACCAATTACTGATCAAAATACTGACCAAATACTGATTAACTACTGATCCAAATACTAACCAAATACTGATCAAAATACTGACTAAATACTGACCAAATACTGGTCAAAATACTGACCAAATACTGATGAAATACTGATCAAATACTGATCAAAATACTGACCAAATAATGATCAAAATACTGACCAAATACTGATGAACTGCTGACCAAATACTGACCAATTACTGATCAAAATACTGACCAAATACTGATGAACTACTGATCCAAATACTAACCAAATACTGGTCAAAATACTGACCAGATACTGATGAAATACTGACCAAATACTGATCAAAATACTGACCAAATATTGATCAAAATACTGACCAAATACTGATGAAATACTGACTAAATACTGATCAAAATACTGACCAAAAACTGATCAAAATACTGACCAAATACTGATGAAATACTGACTAAATACTGATCAAAATACTGACCAAATCTTGACTAAATACTGATAAACTACGGATTAAATACTGATCAAAATACTGACCAAATAGTAACCAAACCCTTAATAACAATAATGACCAAACACTGATCAAAATACTTTATGTGAACCCAACCTAAGTGTATTAGAATAGATGCTTAAAGCCTATAGAATAGTGTATGTATTCTACTACAATATATGGCGGCTATGGAAGGTCACACTGCATGTGTCTAATCACTGGACTGTATAGAATGAATGACGTCAGCACCCGAACTGACTGTTCTGACACTGTAGTGCACTATATACATATGACAGAAGGTGCACGTATAGAATTATACATGGTATCGGTTTCTGGACCTTATATAATTGTACCAGCACCTATAAACTATAACACAATGTAAGTATAAATGATCAGTACTTATAGGAGTATGGATAGTAGAAAATTGCAGTCTGGTACTTACAGATATATATATATATATATATATATATATATATATATATATATATGATGCACAGTATGAATGATCATACCTGCACTTATAGATACAGTGCAATAAGTTATATTGCAATATATATGCAATAATTTAACATTGCATTGCCAGCACCTATGTAATATTGCATTGTACATCTTCTGCACCAATACACCGCTGGACTCTATAGGGGTTTATCATTAACAGCCCTGATCTATAGTGTCTGTAGTTTATTGGATTCTTAGTTCCTTTTTAAATCCACTGGTGTCAGTTTTTTTTTTTTTTACACATTTGTAATTTACTTTTATTCAAAAATCTCCAGTCTTCCAGTACTTATCAGCTGCTGTGTGTCCTGCAGGAAGTGGTGTATTCTTTCCAGTCTGACAAAGTGCTCTCCGCTGCCACCTCTGTCCATGTCAGGAACTGTCCAGAGCAGCAGCAAATCCCTATACAAAACCTATACATTCAGTAGAAATAATTTACAAATCTATATAACTTTCTGACACAAATTGATTTGAAAAAGAAAAAATTTTGTACCTCTTTAATACACAACCCAGCGATTTAAAATGGGCTTGGTGTAATGCTTTGTTTCCCCTGCGGAGGTGCACCAGGGAAATTGAATACTTGAATAGCCTCAAATATGACATAAAAGGAGAACTGGAACTATGTAGCTATGATCTCCTTTGTGGTAACAGGGATCTAGCAGAATTATGAATGCAGCTCTGGATGTGTTACTGGATCTAACATGGTGAAAGTTGCCCTGTCAGATGAGGCAGAACATCTAAAAGACTGAAGGAACTAGGAGGTCAGGGCATCCCTGTAACTGCTGCTATATGGCCTCTGTAAGTTGATAGCTGCTACCCTATACCCATGGACGGGTTGCAGCTATATATGTCTGTGGACTCGTGTGTCTTCCCAGGCTTCATCCTCTGGGGACATGAAATGTGGGAACTGAGTCATTTCCAGAATTATTGGTTATACTGCTGGATTCTTCACACAATTCCCACGTCGTCCTCTGGGATGTGGAACTATGTCTATAGATGGTGATTGTGAGGGCCGAAATGTATCCTCAGTGTCCACGGTGACTGTGAGGGCCGCAGTGTATCTTTGGTATCTTCCATGTATAACCTATAGATGGTGACTGTGAGGGCCGCAGTGTATCCTCGGTGTCCATGTATAACCTATAGATAGTGACTGTGAGGGCCGCAGTGTATCCTCGGTGTCCATGTATAACCTATAGATAGTGACTGTCAGGGCCTCAGTGTATCCTCGGTGTCCATGTATAACCTATAGATAGTGACTGTGAGGGCCGCAGTGTATCCTCGGTGTCCATGTATAACCTATAGATAGTGACTGTGAGGGCCGCAGTGTATCCTCGGTGTCCATGTATGACCTATAGATGGTGACTGAGGGCCGCAGTGTATCCTCGGTGTCCATGTATAACCTATAGATAGTGACTGTGAGGGCCGCGCCCGCAGTGTATCCTCGGTGTTCATGTATGACCTATAGATGGTGACTGAGGACCACAGTGTATCCTCGGTGTCCATGTATGACCTATAGATGGTGATTGTGAGGGCCGAAATGTATCCTCGGTGTCCATGTATAACCTATAGATGGTGACTGAGGGCCGCAGTGTATCCTCGGTGTCCATGTATAACCTATAGATAGTGACTGTGAGGGCCGCAGTGTATCCTCGGTGTCCATGTATAACCTATAGATGGTGACTCAGGGCCGCAGTGTATCCTCGGTGTCCATGTATAACCTATAGATAGTGACTGTGAGGGCCGAAATGTATCCTCAGTGTCCACGGTGACTGTGAGGGCCGCAGTGTATCCTCGGTGTCCATGTATGACCTATAGATGGTGACTGAGGACCACAGTGTATCCTTGGTGTCCATGTATAACCTATAGATAGTGACTGTGAGGGCCGCAGTGTATCCTCGGTGTCCATGGTGACTTTGAGGGCTGCAGTGTATCCTCGGAGTCCATATGTATACCCTATAGATGGTGACTGTAAGGGGTGCAGGGTATCCTCGGTGTCCATGTATAACCTATAGATAGTGACTGTGAGGGCCACAGTGTATCCTCGGTGTCCATGTATAACCTATAGATAGTGACTGTGAGGGCCACAGTGTATCCTCAGAGCCCATGTAAAACCTATAGATGGTTGTGGTGTTCCACCACAGGTGTTGCTATTGGTTACACCCTTCATAAAAGCCTGTACTTTTAAGAGTAAGTGGCAATGTAGTAGTACCAGAGTTTTGCCACAAGATGTCGTTATTGCAAGTATGTGTACCCTGATATTGCACAACTGTAGTACCCAAAGAGTTATTGTTTTGTTTATGTACCACATGGGTCTGTACACCAATTAGTTCTTCTTCTCACCTATAATCTCTCTCTTTACTTTTACATACACACTCCTCACCCACTCACAGCACAGGTTATATATGCTGTAGGAAGGAAGTCACATGGTTAGAGGAAGTGTAGGGTCTTTGGATTCTGTAGAGCAGTGTTTCCCAACTCCAGTCCTCAAGATCCACCAACAGGTCATGTTTTGAGGATTTCACTGGTGATATTATTATAGTCAGTGCACCAGTAACTGCCACAGCTGTTTGTTGTAACTGCCACAGCTGTTCGTTGTATGGGATATCTGGAAAACATGACCTGTTGGTGGGTCTTGAGGACTGGAGTTGAGAAACACTGCTGTAGAGGAAGGATGCAAGCTAGAACGCTCTCTACAGCAGTCAAGTTTTGCCGTGGCTCCTGCCAGGTCCCCAGTCTAAGTTGTGGTCTAGACGGACAGCACATGCAGCGAGAAAGTTTCTCCGCAGTGTTAAGCTTCCACTAGAGTCAGGTATCATCTTAACCCACGCCGTGGACATCGTAGCACAGTGCAGGATAGTATCCATAAAGAAGTAAGGAACTGATCCGGATAGAGCAAAGTTGCTAGAAGGCTATGTACTCTATCTTGCAGCACGGGTGTAAGCAGGAAACCCTCAGCATATCGTTCATCCTAGGTAACAAGGTCTGGGGCTTGTGTCACCCTCTAGAACAGGTCACTTGACACTGGTGGGCAATAGGTGGTGAAAAGGTAAAGCTGTATTATCTGTTTCTTACCTCAAGTATCTTCAGAGTAAACAAGATTATGCTAAAGAGACTGAATCCTTGTCAAGTACCGAAACATCACACACACCTTCCTTGGGTCATCTCCCCTTTCTGTGGATGGCAGTGCCAATAGTCCAGGTGGGTCACTACTCCACTTCGGACCACTGTGATAAGTACCCAAGGGCCCCGCAACAGCCCGGCAGGTCACTGTCCACAGGGCCATTAAAATAAAAGCAGGTGTGCCACCATACGTGTGTGCCCAACCGGAACTGGCGTCATGACGAACTCCCACTGGGCAAGGCTATATCTCGGCCAACCACCACAGGACTGGCGTCGCACTGAACCATCTGGCAAGTGACCGGCTACACCTCCACAACAGGGGTCACCACATGGTGACTGTGAGGGCCGCAGTGTATCCTTGGTGTCCATGTATAACCTATAGGTAGTGACTGTGAGGGCCTCAGTGTATCCTTGGTCTCCATGGGGACTGTGAGGGTCGCAGTTTATCCTCGGTGTCCATGTGTATATGCCATAGATGGTGACTGTGAGGGCCACAGTGTATCCTCGGTGTCCATGTATAACCTATAGATGGTGACTGTCACCGCCTCAGTGTATCTTTGGTATCTTCCATGTATAACCTATAGATGGTGACTGTGAGGGCCGCAGTGTATCCTCAGTGACTGTGAGGGCCGCAGTGTATCCTAGGTGTCCATGTATAACCTATAGATGGTGACTGTGAGGGCCGCAGTGTATCCTCAGTGACTGTGAGGGCCGCAGTGTATCCTAGGTGTCCATGTATAACCTATAGATAGTGACTGTCAGGGCCTCAGTGTATCCTCGGTGTCCATGTATAACCTATAGATGGTGACTGTCAGGGCCTCAGTGTATCCTCGGTGTCCATGTATAACCTATAGATAGTGACTGTCAGGGCCTCAGTGTATCCTCGGTGTCCATGTATAACCTATAGATAGTGACTGTGAGGGCCGCAGTGTATCCTCGGTGTCCATGTATAACCTATAGATAGTGACTGTCAGGGCCTCAGTGTATCTTTGGTATCTTCCATGTATAACCTTCATGTCACATTGTAGGATACAGCAGTCAGCGGGGAGGCCTTGTTCATAGATAACTGAGCGGCTAATGTGCTGCAGTTTGCTGACCTGCTCAGTTTGCATTGAAGTCAGTGCAGCACCCATGACTGCATCATATACCCAGCCGTCTCCTCTGATGTAGAACAACCCTGCTATTATTAAAGCCCTGCTGACAATGGTGGATGCCGGAGCCAAGTGCTCACCCTCTGTAAATGCATGGGGCCAGGAATATGCAGTAGTCATCGGCAGGGAACAATACGGACATAGCTCCCAGGATCTAATGCACAATCTGTACCATCGCCCTGCCTCACCTACCATATAGAATTGGTGTCTTCTTTTGTAGCAGATCCTGGATTGGGGGTAACTACTAGTGCATTGTCCCCATACCCACCCGTCAGAAAGCAGCAAGCACTGGTAGTAATGTCTGGGTACTGCTGGGGCTAGGATACTGCTGGCATTACATTCACTAGTGATATGATAAAGTCACTCTGCTGACTTTCTGCATGGGCTACTCTGAATTCCATACAAATGGAATTACCAAATGAGCTCTCTGCTGGAGTAAGGGAAGTTGTGGCTATATGGTTAAAGGGGTACTTAGGTAAAATGTGTTTTCTTTCAACTGGTGTCAGAAAGTTATACAGATTTCTAATTTACTTCCATTTTAAAATCTCAGTTATTCCAGTACTTATCAGCTGCTGTATGTTCTGCAGGAAGTGGTGTATTGACAGTGCTCTCTGCTGCCACCTCTGTCGATGTCAGGAACTGTCCAGAGCAGTAGAAAATCCCCATAGAAAACCTCTCCTGCTGCCTCAACACAGGATATTGTTCTGCCTGCTTACGACAATAGCAAAATTACTACTCACTGGACGTTGGAAAACGTCCAACATCCCAACTAAAACAGAACTAATACAAGAATTAAATATAATTTATAAATACGAGGAGGCTATAGCCTATGGCAACAATACAATTAGAGAGATGTGGTCGCTATGGACATCTAGTCCACTTTTTTCACCTTAAGTTTTCTGTTTATTTTCTTATCTGTTTTAAAGGAGAAGTCCGGCGAAAAATTTTATTAAAGTATTGTATTGCCCTCCAAAAGTTATACAAATGACCAATATACTCCTATTACAGGAAATGCATTCAAAGTAATTTTTTTCCCTGCACTTACTACTGCATCAAGGCTTCACTTCCTGGATAACATGGTGATGTCACTTCCTGGATAAAATGGTGATGTCACTTCCTGGATAACATGGTGATGTCACTTTCTGGATAACATGGTGATGTCACTTCCTGGATAACATGGTGATGTCACTTCCTGGATAAAATGGTGGTGTCACTTCCTGGATAACATGGTGATGTCACAACCCGACTCCCAGAGCTGTGCGGGCTGTGGCTGCTGGAGAGGATGATGGCAGAGGGATGCTCAGTGTCCCTCCAGTGCCCTGTGTCCCTCAGTGTCCCCCTGCCATCATCCTCTCCAGCAGCCACAGCGCCGCACAGCTCTAGGAGTCGGGTCGTGACATCACCATTTTATCCAGAAAGTGACATCACCATTTTATCCAGAAAGTGACATCACCATGTTATCCAGGAAGTGACATTACCATGTTATCCAGGAAGTGACATCACCATGTTATCTAGGAAGTGAAGCCTTGATGAAGTAGTAAGTGCAGGGAAAAAAAAAACACTTTATAAGCATTTCCCGTAATAAGTGTATATTGGTGATTGGTTTAACTTTAATAAAAATTTTCGCCAGGCTTCTCCTTTAAGAATAAGCTATAATCACATATATGATGATATCACATACAGACTCAATATACCCTCATGCATATTTTGATAGACATCTTAATACATGTTACGTTATTGTTAACTTTACCTTATCTCTATTTCTCATTCCATTTGTGAAAACTGTTTTTTCTGTAGTACTTTCGATGTACTCTTGTTATACTTTTGTTTGCCAAATTTTACTTTTGTTTGCAAAAATTTATTGACAAAAACTCAATAAAATATATTGAAACAGAAAACTTCTCCTGCTCTGGACAGTTCCTGACATGGAAAGAGGTGGCGGCAGAGAGCGCTGTGTCAGACTGGAAAGAATACACCACCTCCTGCAGGACATACAGCAGCTGATAAGTATAGGAAAACATGATTTATTTATTTTTTTAAATAGAAGAGAAATACAAATCTATACAACTTTCTGAAACCAGTTAATTGGAAAAAAAAAAAGATTTTCGCCGGAGTACCCCTTTTAGGCTATGTTCACACTATGTATAGTTCCGCGCGTAGTGCGAACTGCGAATATACACACTTAGTTTAGAGGTTGATGCGTTCGCTTGAAAGTATACGATATACGCCCGCACAATGCACACTACGTATGAACTTACGACCGGATCGTATGCGGCGCCGTGAAAAATGAACAAGACCATTGTTTGAGGACGGAAATGTTCCAACTCACGGCCGTGGATTTCCATGCGGTCCCGTACAAAGTACTTATTTCAGCCAAATTGAATTTGATTTTTCGATCCAAAAGGTTCTGTGTGTTTTATTGGGCTGGGCGAAGATTTCCAAGTAAATGACCTGCTTCAGATCGCTTCGAAACAAGCTAGGAAGCATAACTGTACTACGGGCGTATGTTCACGGTTCGTACGCATCCGGCGGCATGTCGATTTTTCCCACGGCCGTAGTTTCAGCCGCACATGTACGGCGGCGTAAGAACTGCGGACGGAAGCGTACGCAGTGTGAACATACTTGGGCTGCGTTCACACTACGTATATTTCAGTCAGTATATTTCAGTCAGTATTGCAACCAAAACCAGGAGTGGATTAAAAACACAGAAAGGATCTGTTCACACAATGCTGAAATTGAGTGGATGGCCGCCATTTAATGGCAAATATTTGCTGTTATTTTAAAACAACAGCTGTTATATTAAAAATAATGGCCGTTATTTACTGTTATATGGGGGCCATCCACTCAATTTCACCATTGTGTGAACAGATCCTTTCTGTGTTTTTAATCCACTCCTGGTTTTGGTTGCAATACTGACTGAAATATACATATACTGACTGAAATATACGTAGTGTGAACGCAGCCTAATATTGTAAGTGCAGCTTTGGTTGTGACTGGAGTAGGCTCTATGTCATACGTATAGTGAATGTGTTTAGCTGATGATGTGGGTATGGGTGCTGATATATAACCGCACAGCTGCAGACCCCCCACCTGGTTCGGCCCTGGTAATATTTCCAGGTTGTCACCAGCCTGTTCCCCTGAGTGTTAATACACTATATTCAGCACACTGGAGAGAGCGGAGATTTCTCATATCCTCCAAGAACCGCTTTAGGCTCGTTTAGCGGAATAAAACAAGTCATTTTTCAGATTTTTATTCTTTTTTTTTATTCTTTTCCCCGGATTTATAATCTCTTTTGTCAACTGAATTGAGCTCCCGCTAAGCTGGTTTAGCTGTAACTTGAGCCACGTGGAAAGCAGCTTCCTCACTGTCCCGCAGTCTGAGACGAGGGCTACACGGCGACAGCTGTCGTGTGATTAGCTATGTGACACGATGCCTGAAATACGTACATGGGAGAATAATTGTATGACATTAATAGATTCAACACCTCCATGGCTGCAACAAAAGGAATATTTCACCACCGAATTAAAGGATCTCAGAAACAGCGCCACTCCTCTCTGTAGGTTGTCTCTGGAATTACAGCTAAGCCCTAGACTGGAATGGGGCACAGCTGCAATATCAGTCCTAGCCCTAAGGTGGCGCTGTTTCTAAAATGCAATTATCTACCCTCCTGATAAGGGGCTCTATTTATCTCCGTTATCTGCACCTCTCTCTTACGTACGCCAGCACAGATGTTTTTCTTCCATTCTTTTGCCTCTAAGCAATGCGTGGTGACCAGAACAAGTCATTATTCTTCATAACCCAACTCCCCCTCCAGATTAAGATTAATAGACTCTCCCATTCAAATGATTCATTAGCAGCTGTTCACACCTTGAGGTTTCTTAAAGAGAATGTGTCAGGTATTTCATTTAATTGACTAAATGTAAGTCTGTAGAAGTGAAATTATATTACTGTTTTTTTGTTTTTTTTTTAAATTATTATTATTTTAATTTTTCTGAATTGTAGATATACTGTACAGCGCAATGTGTGGTCAATATAAAAATATTGGTGGTATTTTTTTTTTTGTAACTCTCCATTCACACAAGAAGATCTTTAGGTATTGCATTTTTTTTACACCACAGCAGACTCAGTAGGCTTGATGTACTTGCTTTCCTTTAAATTTAACTTGTCAGGTTTGCTGTATAGAATTGGACACAATCTACAGAGCCATTTCATTATCATTAGGAAGTGGAAAGTTATTGGGTTGATCTGGTTCTTTAAAACTGATGGCCTTTCTTTAGGATTGGTCATCCATACTAAATCAATGACAGTCTGATTCACAGAATACTGAGGTCCCTCCATTTTCAAGGAGGCAGACCTCTATACATTTAGTGACTATGCTTGGTATTGCAGCTCAACCCCATTCCCTTAAATGGGACAAAGCTGTACTACATTGTAATACCAGGCATAGACACTGCTGACAGTATGGAGATGTGCCTGGAAATCCATGAAGTTTAAAGAAATTGTTAAATCGCTCTCCTACTTTTAGATGTGGAAATAACTCTGTTCATAGTGTCCTAGTCTGTACAACAAAGCTGGCAAAAGAACTGAGGAACCACTTAGCATAAACCAATTGTGCTGTAGCTTACCAGTTGTAATCATGGCTTAGATGTCTGGATCTCCTCACCATTACCTTAAGGGGGGGTCACCTCCTCTATAGTTAAAGTGAAGGAGGAAAACAAATGCAGTACTTATCAGTTGCTGTATGTCCTGCAGGAAGTGGTGTATTCTTTCCAGTCTGACACAGTGCTCTCTGCTGCCACCTCTGTCCATGTCAGGAACTGTCCAGGGCAGTAGCAAATCCCGTAGAAAACCTCTGTCGCTCTGGAAAGTTCCTGACATGGACAGAGGTGGCAGCAGAGAGCACTGTGTCAGATTGGAATGAATCCACCACTTCCTGCAGGGCATACAGTACTGGAAGACTTGAGTTTTTTTTAAATAGTACCCCTTTAAAGTATCGGGGCTCTATGGAGGGTGGGTTCGGTTCCACTCTCCTGGGTGACAGGTTCCCTTTAAGCCCCTACATACTTTTATAAAACTGTAGAATAATGAAAATTCTAAAAATTGTCTCCACAATATTACTGTTCGTTTCTATCATAGAGAGAGGAAACTTGAGATCTGGATTTTATGTCAGGATGTTGAGGTTTTAAATATTCAGCGTTTTTTCCCAAGTAAATTACCAGTTTGCTGTCTGTTGTAGACATGTGAATTATAGACGGGATCTGAGCACGTCATTAGCTTCTATCTAGACGCGGTTGTATATGGGAAGTTCCAGGCACGGGACCAAAATCTGGAAACAATTTATAAAATCATAGAATGTGTCAGTCACTTGTCTTACTCTTCACACAGAGCTTCGCTCCTCCACGCCGGGCTCCTATGAAAAGGACATTTGTTTCCTTTGGTAAAGATATCAAAATCTGAAGGCAACTTTTTGACAAAATGATCTCCATAATTCTCGACTTAGGACATAGAGATTGAAATTAGTAGTAAATGTCACTCCTAATGATCTCATAACGGGAACCTTAGATGCCCCCATGTCGGAGAATGGAATGATTTAGACAGATGGGGAATATGTTTGGTGTATGGGATGGGAAAACTCCTAATAACCTATACAGATCACAGCCATTGATGGAGGTCTAAGGATTGTCGTTTTGGCTTCCATTGGGGTAGTATGCACTGGTATACCTTTTAACTGGGCAGACGACTGCAAAAAACGGGAAGTGCATAGTATACTTTTTTTGTACACTGTGGCCAATGGCCACAAAAGCCAGAATTAGGTGTCAGGAACTTACCTTACCAGGGTCCTGCGGTGTCCTCCTCTGACTCAGCTCCGGTGACCGGGACAGGATTGCGCCTTTTCTCCGCCTGCCGGAGCCGGGTGACGTCAGCAAGACCCGACGGCGTCCCTCACAACCTGGGACGCCGCGCGCTCACGTGACAGGCGGCCGGCCGGTAACACAGCTGAGTGGCTTCGCTCTGCCACTCAGCCTGCAGTGTCGCTGCTGTTGTGTAGATGGAGTCAGGAGGCCGGACCAATCAGCCTTTGGTCCGGGCTCCTGATCCAGTATAAATAGTAGTCAGAACCAGCATCTAATTGCTGGCTATTAGGTTAACTCCTGGTCCCAGCTCCCCCTTGTCTCTTCCTGCGTTTTCCCTTCCTAATTCCCTCTGACTGCTCGACTCGTTATCTGACCTCCCTCCTGACCTGTGACTATCCGATTGTATTGCCGATTTTGTACTGCGTTGCCCGTGTGCTTTTGACTTGGCTTGTTTACCCTCCTCTATTTTTTTTGGTCTGTCCTGTTTAGTGTGCCACTGCCGCCTAGGGCCGACTGAGGCAAGTAGGCAGGGACAGTGGGTAGGTTCAGACCTAGGGCCCACTGTCTGTTGTGTCTGTACCTCCCTGTCCTGACATTAGGACTATGCAACCACCAAGGAAACCCCCTTTAAAGGCCATAAATGCCCCCCATGCCCACTTTGGGCATTGTTTCAATAAACCCTAATAAGCTGGTTTAACAGGATCCTACCAGATGATTGGCAATAGAGATGAGCGCAACTCGAGCACGCTAGAGTCCTATCATTCGGCATTTGAATACCAGTGGCTGAAGAAGTTGCATGCAGCTCTAGGGAGTCCAGGAAAACATAGATACAGCCAATGTGTCCATCAGTCACATGACTGCCTTCTCTGTGAGCGCTCAGATGGCCTGGGATACACAGGACTTCCTGTTTCCTGTTTCTTGAGAAAAAAAAGAGTCAGAAAACAGGAAGTGCTGTGTTCTCCATGATAGCTTAAAAAAAAAAAAAGAATGTAAATTGCAAACTTGCTTTATATCACATCTACTGTTGATTTAGGTTTTGAAAGTTATATCGACAGTGACACTTTAAGGTGTCGAAAAGCACCAAACACAAGAGTGTGGAGAGCGGCCTTTGTGATAACACATATGGGACGCACACCTGGGAGTCTCCAATCCCAACTGGAGACTATGTAACATCCAGCAAAGAAGTAATTAGAAGTAAGCATCCAGTAGTCAAGAAGTTTGTTCAAGCAACATACACATTGTCAACGTTTTGACCCCTGGGGGTCTTTGTCTAGCCCTCGGCCCCCTGTGCCGCCTAACTGGTTTGAAATTGGGGCAATCCCATAGGGTGTTGTCTAGCTAGCCTCCTGGCTTTCACCCTTTACAATCCCCTGATGAGGATCTGGTCATCCCTGCAGGAGATTACTGTGTTGGTTCTTCTGTGTGCTATAAGTGGTGGTGGCTGCTCGTGATAGTCAGAGGATTCTAATATGAGGAACTGAAAGGTCAGGCACAGAGAAGTCTGGATACAGGACAAGGTTTTATGCTAGTACTGGCAGCGACCTAAGAAAGCATGGAGCAGATACAATGCAGAGGAGGTAACTCAGTGGCTGTGTCCTCTGGGATGAGCAGTATACCGGCAGGAATCGACTGACAATGTTATAGTCCACCTTTTCAACCGCGTATCTTCATCACTTCAATGTGTCTAAAATGACATTTTGTTAAACTTTATTAAAAAATTGTGCCTTTCTTATAGGTACAGCTCCCACACAGATCTATGTGTTTTCATGGTAACAGGCGAAAACTAGGCCCCATATAGTCTGATCCTACAGCCATACTTCTGTCTATGTATCTCCTAAAGTATATCTTACCAACCTACCCCATATAGAAGTAAGAACCGTAGAACATAAATACAGGAATGAATACGGGTCAGACTACAGAGGTTAGTCTGTAGTCTGTTACCGTGGAGACACATATTTCTATTGCAGCTGTAGACACAAAATTAGGATTTTTTAATCGTCCATGTACAAACTTTTAGATATATCAGAATAATAAAAAAACAACTTGCGAAGAGGAACATAGGGGAAGATTTAACAAACTGGTGTAAAATTAAAACTGGCTCAGTTGCCCCTAGCAACCAATCAGATTCCAACTTTAATTTTTCAAAGAATCTGTGAGGAATGAAAAGTGGAATTTGATGTGTTACTAGGGGCAACTAAGACAATTCCAATTTACAATAGCTTAATAGATCTCCATAGTCTTTAAAATGAACAGGAAATTGCCAAAGCCCCCCCCCCTCCATTGTTACCAAATCTGTAGTTAGTCTCTGTTAGGCAGCACACAGTTATATTTATCCCACCATTTATGTCAGATTAGTGAGGTGTCACTTCTAGCACCTTCTATAGATGTACAGGGCTGTGCTTGCACCTTACCGATCTGTCCGCTGTGATGCTATTTAGGATCCAGACGTGCAACATTATCTGCATATTACAGGATAACACCTTATGGCGGTTGTATACTTCCAGCGGCCACCATGAAAGCATGTGATGTAATATGCCTAATGCATAAACACCATTACGTCATCTTTTTATGCTCATAAAATGTTCTCCCTAGTATCCACCGCTATGGTTGCCATTACAGATTGTACAGGGTGTCAAGTATTTTCCCAGCCTCTGCATATATATATATATATATATATATATATATATATATATATAATGTGAAATTATGAGTACGGCAGATCTGCTATTCAGCCTCTATGAATCAGTCTGTATTGTGGCCTTATGACTCACCTTAGAATTTGAGAATGAGTCGATGACTTGCAATAAAGGATTTTCAAGATTTAAAGGGGACATGTCAACGCTTTCATGCTGCACCGAACCACAAATCATTGGAATGGTTCTCAACACCCTGTTTTGATTAATCTCTTTTTGTGCCCTATACTATACAATCAATCAAGGGTGGTGGGGTGGGGAAAAGATGCCCAGGAAAGCCCTGATGACTCATGGTTCAGGCAGCATGAAAGTGATGAAAGGTTCCCATTAAAGGGGTTTTCATTACTAGATCAATAGGGATGTGGCTCCTGGGACTTCTACTGCTCTAGTGAGTTCTGTGTTCCTGTTCTTTGTTTTTAAAGTTATATTGCCATACCTATAGCTGTGGCCATGACTGGTAGTGCTTCTCAGAGTTTAAAGGGGTAATCTGGGCTGGGGGGCTTTTTTGCCTATGGCTGGGGAGGAGGTGGATAAGGGCAATGACGTCCCCTTACCTCCCCGGTTCCAGTGCCGTGTCCCGGATCGCGCAGCCCCAATCCGCGCTGCCTGGCCACTTCCTGGTCACTGATGCGGGCTTGAGACATGACGTTTCAAGTCCACTAAGCCAGTCAGTGGCAGAGGCAAGATCCCGCCTCTGCTACTGAGTGGCTGAGTGGACTTGAAACGTCACGTCTCAAGCCCTTGCAGAGACCAGGAAGCGGCCAGGCAGCGCGAACTGGAGCTGCGCAATCCGGGACACGGCGCTGGAACCAGGGAGGTAAGGGGACGTCATTGCCCTCATCCACCTCCTCCCCGGCCATAGGCAAAAAAGCCCCCGAGCCCAGAGTACCCCTTTAATACGAATCTGTCAGCTCTGTATCATCAGATTGCTAATAGATAAAAAATATGATATATGATGTCTCTTAGCTGATGGCTGTTTGCAAAGTTATAAAACGTTCAAGCTCATGTGTCATAGAGACTATGCTAAGCTGCAGCATGCACACCTCCTCCCTTCCCCACCCTGCATGATTGGACTACAAGGCTCAGTGCTCAGCCAAACCTTGTACATCCATTATGCAGAGCCGGGAGGGTTGGAGGCGGAGGTGTGCATGCTGCAGCTCAGTCTGGCCTCCTTGACACTGAAACTTGAAATGAAAACATGATTTTATAACTTTACAAATCATCAGATTACAGACAAGTATCATTTGAGTCATCACCCTACTTGAAGTATGATGTAGTGCTGACAGATTCCATTTAACATTAGTATCCTAGTAAAGAGAACCTTCATTACTTTTTATGCTGCCCGAACCACAAGTCATCTGATCAGTCCCTGGTGGTTTTTCCCCACCCCACCAGTCTTGATTGGTAGATCTCTCCCTGTTTGAGTATAGTGGGAAATTTATCAATCAGGGCTGGTGGGAAAGGTACACAGGCCATCATGGACAGCTCACATGACTTGTTGTTCAGGCAGCATTAAGGTAATGACAGGTTCACTTGAAGTCACCATAGATCTTTATTTGACTTAATTTGGAACATTGTGAAATGTCACCCTTTTAGCAGTGATTCGGGTTCATTGATGTTGTGGTACTGAATAAGTTACATACATGATAAGATTGACTGTAATGATTTTTGCTGGACTGGAGGATATGGGAACACAATGTAAACTGCTTCCTTTTCTTACTAGAGGACTGCAGTTTAGCTGGCAGAGCGGAGAGGAGTTGGGGAATTGGACGGGGATCTTTAATTTCACGGATGACGGAGCAGTGAAGACGGGCAGTGACGCAGGCGGCAGGTACAGACTCACACGGAATGACAATACACTGCACTACATGACAGACCATTCCTCCTCAGACCCTGGGTATGAATACACAGTATTCTAATACAACCTCACATAACCCAAAGAGCAATTCCAGTCAGATGTATATAGGGGCAGTATTATAGTAGTTATATTCCTGTATATAGGGGCAGTATTACAGTAGTTATATTCTTGTATATAGGGGCAGTATTATAGTAGTTATATTCCTGTATATAGGAGCAGTATTATAGTAGTTATATTCTTGTATATAGGAGCAGTATTATAGTAGTTATATTCCTGTATATAGGAGCAGTGTTTTAGTAGTTATATTCTTGTATATAGGGGCAGTATTATAGTAGTTATATTCCTGTATATAGGAGCAGTATTATAGTAGTTATATTCTTGTATATAGGAGCAGTATTATAGTAGTTATATTCCTGTATATAGGAGCAGTATTATAGTAGTTATATTCTTGTATATAGGGGCAGTATTATAGTAGTTATATTCCTGTATATAGGAGGTAGTATTATAGTAGGTATATTCTTGTACATAGGAGCAGTATTATAGTAGTTATATTCCTGTATATAGGAGCAGTATTATAGTAGTTATATTCTTGTATATAGGGGCAGTATTATAGTAGTTATATCACACAAGCCACAAAGATGTCGGCACTATCGCATTCAGTGGTAATCAATGCGTCCACAAATGTGTTTTAAGTGTAGGAAGTGTCACTTTTGGTATCTCGGGTAACAGGATTGTTTAGACCCGATAGAGTTGCCTTTATGTGGTGCTCAGACAGGTATGCAGAGGTAAGTAAATCCAATATAATGCACAAGCCAAGTAGTGAAGCAGCAGAAAGATGACCCGTAGCACTCACCAGTCTTCAGGCAGTACGTATCTTTATTTCAGGGTGACATCAAACAGGTTGGTGTGGGGCAGGGGGAGACAGATCCAGCAGATGCTGTGCCCTCGGGCTACAGCCGTTTCGCGGGTAAACTTCCCGCTTTCTCAAGCCACTGAGGTTCAAACCCGGGAGTCAGTTAGTAACCTCTCACCGGGAGTCAGTTAGTAACCTCTCGTCACCGGTGACGTCAGAGTGAGAGGTTACTAACTGACTCCCGGGTTTGAACCTCAGTGGCTTGAGAAAGCGGGAAGTTTACCCGCGAAACGGCTGTAGCCCGAGGGCACAGCATCTGCTGGATCTGTCTCCCCCTGCCCCACACCAACCTGTTTGATGTCACCCTGAAATAAAGATACGTACTGCCTGAAGACTGGTGAGTGCTACGAGTCATCTTTCTGCTGCTTCACTACTTGGCTTGTGCATTATAGTAGTTATATTCTTGTATATAGGAGCAGTATTATAGTAGTTATATTCTTGTATATAGGAGCAGTATTATAGTAGTTATGGAGGGAGAGACAGATGGCTGGCACTACACCATTAATATAGGAGCAGTATTATAGTAGTTATATTCTTGTATATAGGGGGCAGTATTATAGTAGCTATGTTCTAGTATATAGGTAGCAGTATTACAGTAGTTATATTCTTGTATATAGGAGCAGTATTATAGTAGTTATATTCTTGTATATAGGGATCAGTATTATAGTAGTTATATTCTTGTATATAGGGGCAGTATTATAGTAGTTATATTCTTGTACATAGGAGCAGTATTATAATAGTTATATTCCTGTATATAGGAGCAGTATTATAGTAGTTATATTCCTGTATATAGGAGCAGTATTATAGTAGTTATATTCTTGTATATAGGGGCAGTATTATAGTAGTTATATTCTTGTATATAGGAGCAGTATTATAGTAGTTATATTCTTGTATACAGGAGGCAGTATTATAGTAGTTATATTCTTGTATATAGGAATTGTATTTTTACACAGAGGGCAGGATTATGGTAATTACCAATAAATATCTCTGACCATATGAGGGGTGACTAGAACTGCTCTTTAACACGAAGTGGAAGATTTATCAAAGGGTGTAAAATTTAGACTGGTGCAAACTGGCCACAGAAACCAATCCCAGCTCCTTTTACCTTTCACCAGAGCTGGAAGCTGAGCTGTGATTGGTTGCTGTGGCCAGTTTGCACCAGTCTAAATTTTACACCCTTTGATAAATCTTCCCCGAAATGTTAACTATACAGATCATTGCCTACATAAAAGTTGTTGAAAAACTTACGTTTTCATATGTACATTTTGTTTCATGGTCAGTTATCTTAGATCTTGGTTTTCTTTACGGAATCCATTCGCTGACATCTTGAAATAATGTAATTTTAGTTTTATAAATTAGATGTAAGTCTGGAGCAAATAAATAAATATATTTATATATAGTTTAGTTATTAATTAAAGAGGTTGTCCAGGGAGAATTAAGTTGTCCCCTATCCACAGGAGGGGGTCTGACCTCCGTACCCCCACAATCTCCATATCGGGCCCCTGGATTCTTTGTTTTTAATAGAGCCACGGGTACGGCATGTGACCCGCGGCTCTATTTATTCCTATGAAGCCGCCAGAAGGAGCTGAGGAAGCCAGAAAGTGCTTACTTCTCTCTTTCCGCTGGCTTCAAGACAAAGAAGCAGGGGGTCCAATACGGATTTCAGCGCATGCTTACTTTTCTCCTATCCTGTGGTTAGGGGACAAGTTAATTTTTCCTGGACAACCTATTTAAAGAGGTTGGCCACTTTATTGTAAAATTGTGCAGTGTACAGTATTATTAACTGTACTCACTGTATGTACTGACAGCAGCTCCCTGTGTACCTCATACAGCTAATATCACACTCCCCTCCTCCAGGCTGTGCTGTCCTGCTCTGTGGTGAGTCTGTCCATAAGAGGGCCAACACGGAGAAGCATGTGACCATACCCCACCCATGTCAGCCATATTTTGGACAGACTCACCACAGAGCAGGACAGCCCAGTCTGGAGGAGGGGAGTCTAATATTAGCTCCATGAGGTACACAGGGAGGTGCTGTCAGTATATACAAAACACTTACTAATACTGTACACTGAGCTGTTTTACTATAAATTGGCCAACCCTTTTAAGTCCTTGGAAACATCCCTATTGAAGGGACACCCTTTCTTTCTGTAGGTATAGAAGTTGCTATATTGGGTGCTTCATGGCAGCTGAAATTAATGGGAGTCATAAAACAACACAGTCTCTGGCTTTATCAGTATTTATGCTATGATCAGACCTCGTATGAGACCGGCCATTCCGTGACCCGGAACGGGCGGTCTCTGAAAAGATCATCTTGGCCGGTACATACCGGCCGGGTGATCTTTGCAGCCGCAGAGTTCTAATGCAGGCGCATCCGTGCGCGCCCGCTTCAGAACTCCCGACTGCGTACTATGGAGCAGGCGGCCGGAGCCACTTGCTCCATAGTGTGCACTGACAGGGTTTTCTACGGCCGCTATTCTTTGAAGAGATGATCCCGGTCAGAGTGTTTACTATGTGTACACACTCCGGCCGGGATCCCATAAGCGGCAGTGTTATATATACTTTCGTAATAACCACTCTGCAACAACGGCCGTAGTTTTACAAAAATATACGTAGTGTGAACATAGCCTCATAGTCTTGCTGTACTGCCTCATCTAGGCAGTACAGCAGTATAATAGGACCTTTATTAACTTGCCTCCCCTCCAAGAACACTAGGATAGCTCTGCTTATTCTGACACAGCATATACAGCAAAGCTGACAAGTGAGCTACAGGCAGCAGGAAGCATCAGTCCGTTGTGTCTGTTCTATTGGCCAATGTGATAACTGCAAAAAACCTGCAAAAATATTTAAACCATCTACGTTGGTCATAAAAAGAAACCTGATTTAGGTCTTCAGTCATTTTCTGATCCTGTCTTTCTGTTCTTAGTTTCTTGCCAGAGTTGCTCTGTCTATGAGTTCCAGTATGAAAAAATAGAAAAATAGAAGGGCACTCACCATGGTGAGTGCCCTTCTATTTTTCTATTTTTTCATACTGGATCTCGCATTAGAACCTTAAATTCTAAGGAGGAGCACCCCAAACTTCTTTCTTCTGACTAAAAGGCTAAATCTAATGATATATCCTAACGGGACACTGTTCACACTACTTTAGTGCCGATCGCTGTTTTTCAATCTGTCTATGAGTAATCTTCAGTCTAGGTTTTGCCTTTCCACCTACCATTTCGCCATCTGCCGTCCCCTCTCAGTTCCTGTGTGATTTCTCTGCACACTGAGCTGGAGACAGTCCCGGGTGGATATTGCAGCGTCTAATAATAGGGAGTGTAAAATATATCACAGCTGCTCCTTATGTCGTCCAAACACCTCAACAAGTGAGAGGAACACCTTAGCTTGTTGTTGTGTCTGCTACCAGTCACAGTACACCTCTTCTCTTTGGCTTTCTTTTTGGGTTTTCTCCTGGGTATTGAAGGAAAAAAAAGTCTTTTTTTTTTTTTTTTAACTCGCTTTATTATGTTCCAGGCATAAAATATCAGACAAAATTTTAAAAAGTGAAGGAAAGGGTAAGTCCCAGGTCCCCCATCATAACAGGATGGGCTACAGGTATTCTAGGACCAACTGGATCTGGCAGTATAGGCTGACAGATAGACATAAGGCTATGTTCACACAACATCTTTTTTTTTGGACAGCTGTCAATTTAGCGACAAAATGCAGCCATTTTTTGCAAACAAAAAGATTGTGTGAACGTAACCAGGAAATCAGTTAGTGATGTGCAGTCTGCCAAGTGTGCCCCCTGAAGGTGTACCAAGTATGTCTGAAAGTAGGATTTATTTGGTATTACTATCTCCCCAGTTTGTTTATCGATGTAATGGGCCCAAGGTTCTCCATTTGGTAAAAAGTGCTGCGGTCCCTGTGTCTTTCTGCATCATGTCTATCGGCCTCTTAGAATATTTTAAAGGGGTTTTTCACCAAAAAAGGGGGCAGCAGACAGGCGGGCAAAGGGCAGGATGACACGGGGGAGCGGGCAGAAGCCAGAAAGACACCGGGGAGTGAGCAGAAGCCAGCACGAAACTGGGGAGTGGGCAGAAACAAGCAAGACACCTGTGAGAGAGCAGAAGGCAGGAAGATCCCGGGGAGCAGGCAGAAGGCAGCAAGACACTGGGCAGCAGGCAGAAGCCTGGAAGACACCGGGGAGCGGGCAGAAGGCAGGAAGACACTGGGGAGCAGGCAGAAGCCTGGAAGATACTGGGGAGCGGGCAGAAGCCAGGAAGACACGTGGGAGCGGGCAGAAGCCAGGAAGACACGTGGGAGCGGGCAGAAGCCAGGAAGACACTGGGGAGCAGGCAGAAGCCAGGAAGATACTGGGGAGCGGGCAGAAGCCAGGAAGACAATTGGAAGCGGGCAGAAGCCAGGAAGACACCGGGGAGCGGGCACAAGCCAGGAAGACACATGGGAGCTGGCAGAAGGCAGCAAGACACTGGGCAGCAGGCAGAAGCCAGGGAGACACGTGGAAGCGGGCAGAAGGCAGGAAGACACCGGGGAGCAGGCAGAAGCCAGGAAGACACCGGGGAGCAGGCAGAAGCCAGGAAGACACCGGGGAGCGGGCAGAAGCCAGGAAGACACGTGGGAGCGGGCAGAAGCCAGGAAGACACGTGGGAGCGGGCAGAAGCCAGGAAGACACTGGGGAGCGGGCAGAAGCCTGGAAGACACTGGGGAGCAGGCAGAAGCCTGGAAGATACTGGAGAGCAGGCAGAAGCCAGGAAGACACGTGGGAGCGGGCAGAAGCCAGGAAGATACCGGGGAGCGGGCAGAAGCCAGGAAGACACTGGGGAGCGGGCAGAAGCCAGGAAGACACTGGGGAGCGGGCAGAAGCCTGGAAGATACTGGGGAGCGGGCAGAAGCCTGGAAGATACTGGGGAGCAGGCAGAAGCCTGGAAGATACTGGGAGCGGCAGAAGCCAGGAAGACACATGGGAGCGAGCAGAAGGCAGGAAGACACCAGGGAGCAGGCAGAAGCCAGGAAGATACCGGGGAGCGGGCAGAAGGCAGGAAGACACTGGGGAGCGGGCAGAAGCCAGGAAGACACTGGGGAGTGGGCAGAAGCCTGGAAGATACTGGGGAGCGGGCAGAAGCCAGGAAGACAATTGGGAGCGGGCAGAAGCCAGGAAGACACTGGGGAGCGGGCAGAAGCCAGGAAGACAATTGGGAGCGGGCAGAAGCAAGGAAGATACTGGGGAGCGGGCAGAAGCCAGGAAGACAATTGGGAGCAGGCAGAAGCCAGGAAGATACTGGGGAGCGGGCAGAAGCCAGGAAGATACTGGGGAGCGGGCAGAAGCCAGGAAGACAATTGGGAGCGGGCAGAAGCCAGGAAGATACTGGGGAGCGGGCAGAAGCCAGGAAGACACATGGGAGCTGGCAGAAGCCAGGAATACACTGGGGGGCGGGCAGAAGGTAGGAAGACACCAGGGAGCAGGCAGAAACCAGGATGACACGGTGACACGGGGGAGCAGCAAGAAACCAGCAAGACACCGGGGAGCGGGCAGAAGGCAGAAAGACACCGGGAAGCGGGCAGAAGCCAGGATGACACAGGGAAGTGGGCAGAAGCCAGGATGACACTGGGGAGCGGGCAGAAGGCAGGATGACACTGGGGAGCGGGCAGAAGGCAGGATGACACTGGGAAGCGGGCAGAAGGCAGGAAGACACTGGGGAGCAGGCAGAAGGCAGGAAGACACTGGGGAGCGGACAGAAGCCAGGATGACTCGGGGGAGCGGGCAGAAGACAGGAAGACACTGGGGAGCAGGCAGAAGCCAGGAAGACAAGTGGGAGCAGGCAGAAGCCAGGAAGACAAGTGGGAGCGGGCAGAGAGCATCATGACATGGGGGAGCGGGCAGAAGTCAGGAAGATACCGGGGAGCGGGCAGAAGCCAAGAAGACACCAGGGAGCAGGCAGAAGCACCGGGGAATGCTTATTGAAGGAGAAGCAAAGGACGGACCTTGCTGTGCCCAGCTGTGATTTCCGCCCTGCTGTGAGCAGAGATGTTCTGTCTATATCTGGGGCCGTCATATGGACATGGTGAAGCTTTTAGATCTTGGCCGTTCTCTACAGATGGAATGTGAGGGATTAGCACTGGAGGACATGGAGGATCCAAGCACATGACAAGTCAAGGAGACATGTCAGATGCGAGGCTAAATATGTTACAAGGGCAAGGTTAGGACAATGAGCAGCATTGCTGTAGATCAGGGGTACTCAACAACTTTTAGTGAAGGTCCACTTACCGGGGTCTATTGTCAGGTGAAGGTCCGAGCTGAACATCAGTAGGAAACGTGTTTTGTTACTTTGTCACAAACGTTCAACTATTTATATACAGAATTGCTGCTTATTAGCGTGAAAATTGGCATTTTTTTCTCTCTCACCAAGCCTTTGATATAAGGTACAAAGGGAGTGACTGCCCTGGTAGTATATAGCCCCCCTGTTGCTCCCCCAGTAGTGTATAGCCCCCCCTGTGCGCTCTCCTTCAGTAGTATATAGCCCCCTGTTGCTCCCCCAGTAGTATATAGCCCCCCTGTGCGCTCTCCCCCTGTAGTATATAGCCCCCTGTGAGCTCCCCCCAGTAGTATATAGCCTCCCCGTGCGCTCTCCCCCTGTAGAATATAGCCCCCTGTGAGCTCCCCCCAGTAGTATATAGCCCCCCTGTGCGCTCTCCCCCTGTAGTATATAGCCCCCTGTGCGCTGTCCCCCAGTAGTATATAGCCCCCTGTGAGCTCCCCCCAGTAGTATATAGCCCCCCTGTGCTCTCCCCCTGTAGTATATAGCCCCCTGTGAGCTCCCCCCAGTAGTATATAGCCCCCGTGAGCTCCCCCCAAGTAGTATATAGCCCCCCTGTGAGCTCCCCCCTGTAGTATATAGCCCCCTGTGAGCTCCCCCTGTAGTATATAGCCCCCCCATGCGCTGTCCCCCTGTAGTATATAGCCCCCTGTGAGCTCCCCCCAGTAGTATATAGCGCCCCTGTGCTCTCCCCCCAGTAGTATATAGCCCCCCTTGTGCTTTCCCCCTGTAGTATATAGCCCCTGTGAGGTCCCCCCTGTAGTATATAACCCCCTGTGCGCTCCCCCCAGTAGTATATAGCCCCCTCAGTAGTATATAGCCCCCTGTGAGGTCCCCCCTGTAGTATATAACCCCCTGTGAGGTCCCCCCTGTAGTATATAGCCCCCTGTGCACTCCCCCCAGTAGTATATAGCCCCCTCAGTAGTATATAGCCCCCTCAGTAGTATATAGCCCCCTGTGAGGTCCCCCCTGTAGTATATAGTCCACCTGTGCGCTCTCCCCTTGTAGATGCCCCCCAGACAGAAAAAAAAATAACAAAAACAACTCACCTAGCACCTCGTTCCCCGCTGCGGCCGTCTTCTTCTCTTCCCGTCGGTCCGGCCCCCGGCTGATACGTGCTCTGTAGGGATGTCCCGGGGATTCCCCAGCAGAACGCGCATCAGTGACCTCAGTGTACACCGCCGGCCTGCACTTCCAGGAATGACAGGCCGGCAGCGTACACTGAGGTCTGTGGTGCGCGCTCTGCTGGGGAATCCCCGGGACATCCCCAGAGAGCGCGTATCAGCCGGGGGCCGGACCGACACTGCCCCCAGCCCCACAGGCGTACTGACATCTAAGGACAGTACGCCTATGGGGCGGGAGGCAGTGCGGTGGGGAGCGGGACCTCCTAACCGCCCCGGGACGGACCGGATCCGGGGCGGTTAGGAGGTCTGACCAGGGGTCCGGACAGCTGGCCTCCGCGGTCCGGGTTCGGACCGCGGTCCGCCAGTTGAGGACCCCTGCTGTAGATGATATTGTAATATGTTGGCGGCACATAAAATTACCCTTTGGTGGGTGATTCAGGTGGAACTCCAGAGAATTTTTTTTTCTCTTTCAAATCAAATGGTGCCAGAAAGTGTCAGAGATTTGTAATTTATTTCTGTTTGAAAAATGTCCAGTCTTCCAGTACTTATCAGCTGATGTATGTCCTTCAGGAAGTGGTGTATTCTTTCCAGTCTGACACAGTGCTCTCTGCTGCCACCTCTGTCCATGTTAGGAACTGTCCAGAGCAGGACAGGTTTTCTATGGGGCTTTGCTACTGCTCTGTTCCTGACATGGACAGAGATGGTAGCAGAGAGGACTGTGTCAGACACCACTTCCTGCAGGACATACAGCAGCTGATAAGTACTGAAAGACTTGAATTTTTTAAGCAAATTCCTTGAGAGTTGTCTGGCTTGGCTTCCATTCCCAGTTATGGAGTCAGATGCCGACTTAAGGACATCTACATTCAGAGGGTGGTATTATAGGGGCATTCCGCTGTTTCCATAACTCCAATAGATTGTAATGGAGGGAGGCATAAATGTGTGGCTACCATAACCTGATCTAATGCAAAACCTTCAGTCCTGCGTGTAGCGTAGACCACTATCACATGTCCATTTGCAGAATTTATTGTCGCTATGTGTAATGTTATAAGAGCAAAGCGTCTGGCAGTAAGCGGAGCTGGAGAGACGGGGGGCTTAGTGATGTTCCTCCTGGAGAGCGCCGTTATGGGGGCATCGATCAGGGGTCATTAAGCAGACATCCCATCCATGGCAAGATCATCTGGCAGGAATGCCGCAGGTTTCCGGATCTGCCCAGGCGTACGCTCGGCTGGAGAGAGCACAGCTGAAAGCTGAATGCCGGCATTACATAATCCCGCTATTCCTTCTACTCTTCTGCACCAAAGCCGGTTAACCCCATGTGACTGTACCCCAGGCACAACCAAGAGCAATGGGTCTCGCACAGATTTGCATTCGCTATGTGACAACCTGACATGTTGGTGCTTTCTTTGCTTAATACATCCCAGCATGTTGTACAGAACCTGGAGATTACTTGTACGGCAGCCTAACCTACCCTCCAGAGCCCGCTATCATCTGTATGATGACGAAAAGGTCATTTGTGGAAGATTACATTCAGTTTTGCTTGACTTCATGCCAAAAATATCATGTCTGGCCTATTTAGGAAGAACATGTGGGTTCTGTTCATCCTGAGCCTCCTGCTTCTTGAATATGCCAAGACATTCTGACTGCTTTTACAAGTGGGAAGAAGAGCAAAAGGGTAGGTATAGGAAGCTGTAGCTTTGGCTGTCCAGGCATGATGGGAGTTGTAGTTTTGCAACAGCTGGGGAGCCAAGGTTCTCTACCCCTGTCCTGAGGGGATGTCACCCAAAAGCTTGTATTGTATAGGCCAGAATTTCACCCAAAAGGCTGACGGTGACTGTGTCTATAAAGTTATGCCATCAATCTGTCCATACACTTCTCGTAGTAAATCATTGTGTCTCCTGACACAGCAGAGGGTGACAGATCCGAGCAGGGGGTGAGTGTGATCTGTGCAGCCAGAATTATCGCTTCCTCCGGATCTGAAATGTAATCCGCGCACAGCTGAGGAGCCGGCGTATTACATGACCTGTCACTAATGGTTATATAGAGGTGTGAATGAATGGACGCAGCTACACTACACTAAATACTGTGATGTACTCTGTGACTGGAAGGTAGTACCATTTACTATAATGTGTGGTACAGCCAAAGATTATTACTATACATCTACATAGAAGACTTTCCAGTTCTACAACTTCATAATATTCTTTATTTAAAGGGGTATTCCACTCAAACATAACTTTTCATATGTTGCTGCCCATGGTGAGACTAACAATTCCTTTCATACTTATTATCTATTCAGTCTCCTTCCCCCGTTTCTGAGCTGCTGCTTTCTGCTAAAGACACAAAAATCTGTATGAGCTTTTCTTTCTGTCTCCTCCCTCCCTTCTGAGACAGATGATGTGAACAAGTCCCTGGCATGCTTTATCTGTAACTTTGGAGCATCTGTGTAATATTGGGAGGGTTATACAGAGGTCAAGTTGCTAAAGAACTTACTGTGATTAATCCTCTCAGCATTGCAAAGAAGATACAATGTTGCAGATAAAGCCAACCAGGGACTTGTTTACATTAGCTATCTCAGAAGGGAGGGGGAGACAGAGAGAAAGGCTCACACACAGATTTTTGTGTCCTCAGTGGAAAAAAGTAACTTAGAACTGGGGGAAGGAGACTGAATTGATAATAACAAGTATGGAAGGAATTGTTAGTCTCACCGTGGGCAGCATTATATCAAAAGTTATGTCTGAGTGGAATACCCCTTTAATTCTTTTCAAGTTCTCTTCTCGCTGCCAGTGAAAAGAAGCATAGGGAATCCCTGCTCTTGTTTTGGGTTTATTCATGCTGTAAGGTTTTAGTTGGTTATGATAGAGGCCTCAATCATCTGTGTGAAAGCTTCTACTATATATTACTGTACTGTGTATCTGTCCTAGAGTGTACATTTACCTCTGGTCTCCAGGTTAGGTATAGAAATCCACATAAAGAGCTGAATCACTGTGTACATATGCTAAGTTAAGTAACTCCAGAGCTGCACTCACTATTCTGCTGGTGGGGTCACTGTGTATATACATTACATTACTTATCCTGTACTGATCCTGAGTTACATCCTGTATTATACCCCAGAGCTGCACTCACTATTCTGCTGGTGGGGTCACTGTGTACATACATTACATTACTTATCCTGTACTTATCCTGAGTTACATCCTGTATTATACTCCAGAGCTGCACTCACACATTCTGCTGGTGGGGTCACTGTGTACATGGTAATGGGACATACGGATCAGGATAAACAGGAAATAACATTGCTGGGATTAATAATATCCATACTATTAATGTTGTATTGCTATAAGTATCCGGGGTCAGTGCTGTGTGCTGGGGACATGTGTTAAATGAACTCCTGGCACTATGCTCCATAGGAAAGCGATAACACCTGCCAGGAAGACAGCTATCAAGTGTTGGGATGTCTCTGGGTGGTCTCTCTACATCACAGGTGTCAAACTCAGGCTTTGGCTCTTCAGGCATGATGGGAATTGTAGTTTTGTAGCAGCTGGAGGGCCTGAGATTGACACCCCTGCTCTACATAGACTCAGAACCTCAGTGATCAGTAATCTGTAAGGATAATATTATTTGATTTCCCTGCAGCGCCTCCGCAGGGGAAATGAAGCATTACATCAATAGGAGGTCTGTGAAATGAAGGACAGGATGCTCATTTGCCGCTCTCCCATACACTGTATATTATTACTTTGGTATATTTGTTCACCTGATATATTCCTGTTCTTTTCTGCTTCAGGTATTTCGAGTTTTATGAAGGTCCTATGGATTTCAATTCGACAAAATGCTTGGAGCTGAGGAAGGACATCATTGATGTGAAGGTTCTCTCCATGTGAGTATGTAGGATTCCTGTAAAGATCATGGCAAGTTCCTGGAATATTAAAGGTTTAAAGGCACAGTAAAAGCTATAACACATCCTGCTTCTTGGCGCTTATTGTCCTGTGGAGCGTACAATACTATTTCTACTTGCTTATACAGCAAGTCCGCTCAACACTAGTCTTAAAGGGTATGCAGCTGTGTTTTTTTTTCTTTCTAATCGACTGGTGTCAGAAAGTTATATAGACTTGTAATTTACTTCTACTTAAAAATTTCAAGTGTTCCAATGCTTATCAGCTGCTGTATGTCCTGCAGGAAAGGGTGTTTTCTTTCCAGTGGAGGTAATCTCTGCAACCCCCTCTCTCCCCGGACAGAACAGATCTATATAACATTCCGACATCAGTTGATTTGAAACCAATTTCTTTCCCCTTTAAGTAATTCTCCACTCAGCGAGCTGGCATTGATATTAAACTGTAATTTTGTAAATTGCGATGTCATTGTGGAGACCACACCCCCTTTGTTCCCACGCCTCTTTGCCACGAATGGTGCTGATGGCAAAACATTTTCGGAGGTTTGCTCAATAATGTTACGACTTTTTGCCTTTTAAATACTTTTTGTTATCAGTAGACACAATTGAATAAAACTTTATTTAAACCCATTCATTCCTTACACTCCCATCCTAATGTACTCTGTTTTATTTATACCCAGCCATTCCCTACAGTCCTGTCCTCTTGACGTGTCGGTGGATGATTAGAGAGGATGCATTGCATAGAACTACAGCCATGTTGCCTGGCGTGATGCATTAGAGTCTTTATATAGGATACTGATGCATATCCCAGACATTGATTTTACTTGTAGGATGTGGGCTTGGCAGGGAATCTCTGGCCACTTATTCCTTTTAGGATTGATGCTGACTCATCTTTTCTCCGTTAGGAAGTTAAGGCATCTATAATTAAAGAATATCTGCTCCTATTTTTACATTTCCTATAGTCATATAGTCTTTAAACTTAACCCCTTTAAGGTCCAAGTTTTCTTTTCATTATTTTATCATCCCATAAGAAGATCCTCTACATGCTTGTTATTTAAAGGAGAAGTCCGGCCAAAACTATTTTTTAATATGTTATTACTTATGGAAAGTTAGACAAATTTCTAATGTACATTATTTATGGGAAATGCACATATAGGGCTATTTTCCTTAATTTAGTAGATCAGGGAGACTTCAGATTCTCTGAAATACTGTGACGTCACGAACGGGGGGTGTAATTACAATGGAGTGTCCAACAGGGGGCGCACTATATATAGGAGTCAATGAGTACCATTGACTTCTATATATAGTGCGCCCCTGCTGGACACTCCATTGGAATTACAATCGATGTGTATGTAAATGTAATAGACAGTATGTTTTTGATTGAATACATTTATGGAATACTTTGGGGAGCAAGTATTAAGTATTAGTTCATCTGTTGTTTAGTAGTATGATAATGCAACTGGCCTCATGTCATGTGACCTCCCTGGCTGCCATAGTAACCAAAACAGCCGTTGAGCTCTGGCTGGGATCAGTTGGTCACACCCCTTTTTCTAGAGACTTCCCTCTACCTTCAAGGGGGAAGGACGTGTTTTCCTGTGTCTCCTCAAGGGGAGAGGCCACAACCCTGCAGTATCCTATCTATTGCTGGTCTGAAGTATTCCTGTCTAGTCCAGATCATCCTGACTCTTCAATTATCATATTTATCTAAGATCTGGGCATCGTTTCCAGTCACAGTCGCTTCATCATTGTTAACAGCAAGTATCCTATTCAGCCTGTTTACCCAGCATTATACTCCCGAGACTACTACGCCCATCATTCAATTGTCCCTCACTCAAAGTAACGCTACTACACCACGGCCTATTGCAGCATCAACTACTATTATCAGTTATATTTAAGTTTGCTTCAATCCTGGTTGCGTCCAGAGAAAGACTGTTGCTATTAATAACCACCGAGGTAATAAACATACAACTACCGTTGTTTCTGAACCCTGGCATTGGTTTGATTATTGGTTCCTTGACTAAGGACAACGAAGAATCGTGTGGTGTAGCGGGGCCCGCTTGGACAGATGCCCGTCAGTTAGTCAGCTCCCCTCGTGCCATAGCCATGACATAACATCTGGCCAGTGACTAACTGGGCTAAATCTACTATTGCTAACTACTACTCCTAACGAGTTGCCCCGGCTCACCACAAGAGCAGAGAGCGGCGGTGAGCGGCGGCGGAGAGAGGCGGTGAGCGGCGGGATAGTGGCACTCATTGACTTCTATATATATATATATATATATATATATATATATATATAGTGCGCCCCCTGCTGGACACTCCATTGTAATTACACCCCCGGTTCGTGACGTCACAGTATTTCAGAGAATCTGAAGTCTCCCTGATCTACTAAATTAAGGGAAATAGCCCTATATGTGCATTTCCCATAAATAATGTACATTAGAAATTTGTCTAACTTTCCATAAGTAATAACATATTAAAAAATAGTTTTGGCCGGAGTTGTCCTTTAATACTGTGGGGCCATTTTGAGTGCCTATAACTTATTAACTAATACACTACAAGTAATACCCGGTAATGGCCGTACTAGTGCAGAGCCGGGAGGGGCTGGAGAGCCCTCATGACTGGGGTTTGGAGGGACAGGAGTAGTTGGCATGAGGAAGAGGGCAGAGTAGGGTGTGGCTTGGAGTTAAAGGAGAGCAAGGGATCAGTGGGGCAGAGTAAGGTGGGGCGAGTTATAAGGGCAGGGGATTGATTATTGGCTGTTAGAGAGATGCATTAAGATTATTGGTAAATTAAGTTACTTCGAGGGGGTTCGGTAGGTTCGTTTTTTTGTAGAGTTGGTATTCCTTTATGGGCCATGAGGATTTGGGCACAGCTCATGCATTTGTCTTGTCGCAGCAGTTAGGTTGGCGTGGTGGTGGTGGGCCTTTGGAGTTGGTATAAGATTATGGGCCTCATAGGTAAGAGAGGGAACCACCTCATAGGTAAGAGAGGGAACTATACAGTCTTACAAACACATGGCCACTTTCTTCCAGAGACAGTGCCACTCTTGTCTCAAGGTCAGGTGTGGTTTGCAATTAAACTCCATTTACTTAAATGGATTGAGTTACAAAACCTACCAAACTGTAGACAAGAGTGGTGCTGTCTCTGGAAGAAAGTGGCCATGTTTTTGTTTCACCTCCTGCTGACGCTGTGACCCCGGCACCTAGCGCTAGATCCCTAGACAGATTATCAAGCTTGGGGCTATTTAGTTTAGAAAAAAGACGTCTTAGGGGTAATCTGATCTCAATGTACAAATATGTGAATGGACAGTACAGAGGTCTTTGTAGTGATCTTTTTACTCCTAGGCCTGTAACAATGACAAGGGGGGCATCCTCTATCAGGGGCGGATTAACCTTACCATAGGCCCCGGGCTGTTCACCAAGCCTGCCCCCCCCCCCCACTGTAACTATGGCAGCACTAGCCTTGCGTTCATAGTACAGTATAGATAATGTCATGATGTCCTGATTTGTGAAAAATTGCCATTGAAAAAAATTTGATTTTTTGCCAATCATGGCAGAAGTGTAGCCAAGAGACAGTACACCACTGAAAGTATAAGTCTTTTTGGGTGGTCATGGGCCCCCCAGGAGCTCAGGGCCCCGGGCTGCCGTCCGAAACGCCCCTATTATGATCCACTACTGTCCTCTATGTCTAGAGGAAAGAAGGTTTTACCACCAGCACAGATGCTGATTCTTTACTGTAAGAGCAGTGGGACTATGGAACTCTCTGCCACATGATGTTGTCATGGCTGATTCATTAACCCCTTAACGACAAACGGCGTAAATTTATGCGCTATTGCCGGTAAGAGGGTTCAGAACAGGGCCGCGCAGCGACCCCGCTCTGAACCGTCGCGGTCCCGGGTGCCGCATGTAGCCCGGGACCGCGGCTATTAGCGGGCACAGTCCGATCACCGTGCCTGCTAATCAGATGCAGCTGTCAAAGTTAACAGCTGCATCTGATTACCGGATGCAGCCGTTCCCTGGTGTCTAGTGGTGGAGATCGCCCCCCCGGGACGTTGTCCCGGAGGACCGATCTCCGTGTCTGTTACCTGCCGGGGTCTCCGCCAAGATGGCGCTGATCCCGGCTCGGCACTCGTTTGTTTTCGGCTGCAGCAGCCGAAAGCAAACGAGTGCCTATCTCATCGATCTATGCTGTATAAGTATACAGCATAGATCTCAATGAGAGATCAGAGTGTATATACTAGAAGTCCCCCAGGGGGAATAACCCTAACCCCAGGGGGGCTTCTAGTATAAGTGTAAAAAAAATAAAGCCCCCTCCCCTAATAAAAATCTGAATCACCCCCCTTTTCCCAGGTTATAAATAAAAATAAATAAATAAACATGTTTGCTATCGCCGCATGCATAATCGCCCAAACTATTAATTTATGACATTAATGATCACGCACGGTAAACGGTGTAAGCGCAAACAAATCACAAAGTGCAAAATTGCGCATTTTTGCTCGCATCAAATGCAGAAACATTGTAATAAAAAGGGTTTAAAAAGTCGAATATGCGCAATCAAGGTACCTATAGAAAGTACACATCATGGCGCAAAAAATGACACCTCACACAGCCGCATAGACCAAAGGATAAAAGCGTTATAAGCCTGGGAATACAGCGATTTTAAGAAACATACATATATTTGTTAACAATGGCTTGAATTTTTTACAGGCCATCAGATAAAAGAAAAGTTATACATGTTACATATCGTTGTAATCGTAACGACTTGAGGAACATGCATAACAAGTCAGTTTTACCCCAGGGTGATTGGCGTAATAACAAATACCCACCACACATTTATTTTTTTTCTGGTTTCGCAGTGTACTTTATGAAAAAATTGCCTTTTAAGCACAAGGAGGAAAGAACGAAAATGCAAAAATAGAAATTGGCTCTGTCCTTAAGGGGTTAAATAAGTACAAGGGAGGCCTGGATGCTTTTCTTGAAAAATATAATATTACGAGTTATGGCCAATAGATTTCACTTGATAGGACGCTGATCCAGGTATTCTGATTGCCATATTTTATCCCTGTGATGGCGCAATTGGTGTCTGCTTCCTCTGGATCAACGCAGTAGGGTGGGGGGAGATTTATCAAACATGGTGTAAAGTGAAACTGGCTCAGATGACCCTAGCAACCAATCAGATTCCACCTTTCATTTTCCAAAGAGTCTGTGAGGAATGAAAGGTGGAATCTGATTGGTTGCTAGGGGCAACTGGGCCAGTTTCACTTTACACCATGTTTGATAAATCTCCACCATAGTGTCTTTTTTTCAACTTTATAAACTCTTTTTCTCTCTTCCAGGGTAAAGGAAACAGAATTATTTGATCGTTGGAAAAGTCTTCAGATCTGCAAGTGGGAGATGAATACGACTGAAGCCAATATTTTCAAGTAAGTGACCCCCTTCTCGCCCCTCCCACCGGAGAAAATACAACATGAGTGGGAATTCACTTGTCAAAGTTTCCTTAGATTGGGTAGATGTCTAAAGCTTGCCCATATACATTATATATATGTGCTAATAATGTACTAAAAAACCAAAAACATTACTAAACACAACTAGAAACTAGAAACAGACTAGAAGAGAGAACGTGCTTCAGTATCGGGTTCTTGTACGTAAAAACAAGTCAGACACTATGGTCACTTTAAATGTTATGGCAACAACAGCCACATGGGTAACACAGGAACAGTCCATCATTGGCGGTCAGATATAACTGTCTACAGTCTCTTTAGTCACAAGGTGGACCTGCGTTTGCTGAGGACATCTTGGCACCTTCTTCCACACCAGTCTGGCCTCTTCTCCCAGTGATAGCTGCAGCTCAGCCATAGACATCAACAGATATCTTCTCTACCATTACTAGAAGAAGACTTCCTCTTTTCCTGCACTCCTCTGGAGGTGCCTGACACTGCAGCGGCCATGTTCAGTCCCCAGTCAATGACCTCAGCACAGTACTGCAGGGGTAGGCCTTACCTGTGTAATTCCTGATGGGTTAGCCCCGTCTTGCAGTAATTGGGCACCCTCTGCCTCTCAGCTACACAAGAGATGGCTGGCTTTCCTCCTCACTGTCTCCGGGCTTTGTAGTTACTGGCTGGAAGATGTCGGAGTGTCAGTGCTTCTCATTTCTACCACACCTTACAGACACTTATCTCATGACCCTCTAGGTTACCTCTCAAGGCTGTCCCAATCCCTACCAGTGTGAGGGCCCAATTACACAGAGCGATAATCTGGCAAATGGGGTCTATTCGACAGATTATCGTTTCGTGTAATAAAGGTAATGATCAGCTGATGACAATGATCACTGGCTGATTGGGTCTTTTGGTCCTGGCCTAAAATCATCGGCCGCTGACCTGTAATAGCGATGTGTAAAGAAAATAATAAAGTTAATATATACCTGACCACGCTTCTCCGTGCTTCTGCCCGCTCCCTGGTGTCTTCTTGGCTTCTTCCCATTTTCCGCAGCCGCCGGTGGAACTTCAGAGTTGGCGTCTGAAGTGACAAGCTGCTCAGCCAATCATTAGCAGCGGTGCTGTCCCGTCTCGGCCAGTGATTGGCTGAGCAGCCTGTCACTTCAAAGGACGTCTCTGCAGTTCTTACGGTGTCTGCAGAACTGGGCAGAAGGCAGGAAGGTACTGGAAAGCGCGGAGAGGCCCTGGGGAGAGTGTAAAATAATAAGGTTCATACATACCTAATTATGAAGGCCTCATTCATTAATTTTTCTGCGCCGCCAAACCTCTCGCTATTTTTTTCCCCGTGATCCGTGTAAAATCATCCGTATTTGCATCCATAATTGCATCCTTTTCCGTATCAGTAAAATGTGAATAGTACTAGTTTGCATAGATTTGATCTGTGTTTTTTTATGAACGTCACAGATGTCTATGGATCCCATAGACTTCTATTGGTAATCTGTACCGCAATCACCATCTGCACTAGGACATGTCCTTTTTTTTACGGAATGGATTACGGATCAAAATTTACACGGATTATGTGAATAGCCCAATATAAGTCAATGTGCTCTGAAGTTGAACCGTAATTACGGATCCGCAATTACGGTCGACTTTACAGGACCTGTGAATAAGGCCAAAAAAGTAAGGGCTTCACGGACATCATTGATAAGACCGTGTAACAAGGCCCTAATCCTGCAAAGTACCAGTTGTATAGATGGAAGGTTGGGTGGTAATAGTTCAGGTCTGACACTGATGTTCACAAGCTGCCTCCCTGCTCTTCCATTCCCACCTCTCTTTCCTATGATAATACAGGTTCTGTTTCTGAACCTCGTGTCCTTCCATGGTGACCCCATTGTGTTTTATTCCATAGATCTCAGCTGTCCAGGTGTTGCAATGCCCCTTCCTTCCTTTTCACCACCCAGAAGAACACTCCGCTCGGGACAAAGCTCAGATATGAAGTTGATACGAGCGGTATATTCCAGATCAGCCCTGAGATCTTCAAGATATTCCCAAAGGTATCATCACTACAGGGTCATGGCGGTGTGAGGAGGAGGACAGAATTTATTTTGATAAAATAAACTTTGAAAGTTTTAAAAACCTTGGGGGAGATTTATCAAACATGGTGTAAAGTGAAACTGGCTCACTTGCCCCTAGCAACCAATCAGATTCCACCTCTCATTCCTCACAGACTCTTTGGAAAATGAAAGGTGGAATCTGATTGGTTGCTAGGGGCAACTGAGCCAGTTTCACTTTACACCATGTTTGATAAATCTCCCCCCTTATACGTTAGATATAAAACCCTCTTCCAGAGTGATGAATACATTTACACCACAGTGTCAGGAATAGTCAGATAGCTTAAAGTGACACTCTCACCCCCTTTTTGCATTTTGACTGCTCTCCACAGGTGTAAAGGGTAAATGTTACAGCTTTCATTACTTATTTTATATCACACCTCATGGTGCTTGTTCTGGTAAAAAGTAATTTTTATCACCTGTGGATTGGTATATGTGGGCAGGGCCTCACGACCTGTGCCACATCGCTCCGCCCCGAGCGCCACTTAGCCCCGACCCCATCCGTGACGTCATTGCCGCATAGGCCCCACCCCCTCAGCAGCCATTGGAAGGGCCAGCCTAAAGCTCTAGGCCCCACCCCCTAGATTGCCCACACTAATGACCAAGGGGACGGGGCCTATGTGGTGATGATTACATGGGTGGGGCGGGGCTAAGTGGTGCTAGGGGCGGAGCGATGTGGCACATAGGCCCCGAGGCCCCGCCCACATATACCAATCCACAGGTGATAAAAACGACTTTTTATCAGAACAAGGAACATGAGGTATAATATAAAATAAGTAATGAAAGCTGTAAAATTTACTCTTTACACCTGTGGAGAGCAGTCAAAATGCATATAGGGGGTGACAATGTCACTTTAAATTTAATAAGTTAAATAAAGCTATGTGTCTATAACTACGTCTATAGTTAGGGAAGAAGCATTTAAGGGGATTCTTTACTGTAAGAGCGGTGAGACAATGAAACTCATGGGGAACTGTGTATAATACTACTACTAAGGTGTAGGTACTAAATTCTAGAGGAGGGCCACTGATCCCGGCATTTAGAATTTGAAAGCACTTGTTTCCTATAAGGTGAGGAATATTGTGAGTTACATCCTGCATTGTACTCCAGAGCTGCACTCACTATTCTGCTGGTGGGATCACCTTTTAGTGGGTGCAAGGAGTGCTTGTTCTATACCACTGACAGGTTCTCCTTAACATGCCATCCATTATGCAGTTATTATAGGTGATTTTATGTTTCTTGCAGGAAATGCCTTATTATCGGTCCCAGTTCAAGAAGTGCGCTGTGGTCGGGAATGGAGGAATACTGAAGAACAGCAAATGTGGAAAAGAGATAGACAATGCTGACTTTGTCTTCAGGTATCATATACTGATATCATATGTTACTTCACCCCCCTGTTCCTTACATTGGCCACTGTTAAAGGGGTATTGAAATCTTAACTAACTCTGTTAAGGTTATAGTGTTTCATGTTAAATTTTTTTACAAAAACATTCATTCAGCAAACGTGTCTCCTTTCATTGTTGACAGCTCATTGTCCAGGTTACCAACAACAGCTCTGCTCTAAAAGCACTAATAGCAAAAAAAGAGGGAGGGGGAGAGAGAGAGGCGCTTCCTAGTGCAATATTGTGAGGATTATAAAATAGCAGTGCAGAGGTCAATCTCCAATGCACTCACCTTGTTGTGTTGTGCAAAGGATAGGCACAACACTATCTAGGGCTTCAGATAAATACCGCAGCTCGGCACAAGATCATCCACACAGCTTGTGGAGCACATATACAGATGGGAGGAGAAACCCTCAAGGACTTTGGTATCCAACAGCGATCTTCTAAAGTGCCAAGCGCAGGTGGAAAATGGAGTTGCGTGGTAATAATAAATAGCCGCATGTGCGGTAACCACAAAATATAGCTCCCAGTCAAACTGGTAAAAAAACAAATAATTTATTGGTAGTAGCGACGCGTTTCGGCACCAGCATCCATAGGTGCCTTTCTCAAGCCTAACAACAGTCCTAGATATCACCTTATTTATACATACATAGTACTACAGGTCTCAGCACGGCACTTCCGGTATCCCGGAGCGCCGCCGGTGTTAACTCACAATCATCGGATACTTCATTGAACATCAAATACCGTTAATTATACAAATATAACACAATACATGCTACAAAACAGAACACTGATCGTGTACTTACAGTCCCATAACCCTCCGTCCATGATCCCCTTGCCGGAACTTCGTGTGGCTACGGCGGAAGTGACATGGAGCGCAATGGGTTAGTGTACACGATCTACGTTATCAGCGTAATACTACGTAAAGAGGGTAAGTGCATTAGTAGAAATAACGCCTGCAGACCACTAGATGGACACTATCTTTGGACTACACCTGACCACAACAATATCGTCAGGTGTAACCAAGCACTCAAGATTATATATATCAAAAGTACAAATATCCTTAGTGGTACTACCTATATATAAAATCAATAAATAGGATATTTAACAACAATAATACATAAATTCGACCCCTTTTAGATGTGTTCAATAAGTTCATTCAAACCATCAGGATGTAATGATTGGATTCTATATATCCAATATGTTTCACGTTTATTTAATGCAGCAATTCTATTGTATGTTCCTGTTGGGATTTGTTCAATAGGAATAATTGAAATTTTATTAAAATCTCTATTATGTGCACTAGTGAGGTGGCGCGATAAACTATGTTTTAAAAATCCTTTTACTGTGTTGTGTCTGTGTGAGTTTATCCTTTTATGGAGGGGCTGGATGGTGCGCCCGATATACTGTAACCCGCACTCACAAGTAAGCAAATATACTACAAAAGGACAGGAGCAATCAAGATGTTGTTTAATCGCAAAATTATCTCCTGTTATATTTGATTTGAACCTATTAGCACCCACTGAAATGTTCAAACAGCATTTACATTGTTTTTTTCCACATTTCCACACTCCTTTTTTCTCATCCAATTTTTTTACATCATCTCTTTTTTTTGGATGTTTTAATCTGCTTGGTGCTATGATATTACGTAGGGTAATACCTCTTCTAAATGTCAAGTTTGGTTTTTCCGGGATTAATCTCTTTAAAATTGGATCAGAGGTAAGTAGGTGCCAGTGTTTTTCAAGAGTTTTTTTGATCGGTATATTACTGTTATTAAATGCAGTGATGAAATTGAAGCGCCATCTTTCTAAATTATCGGTTTTAAATGTTTGCAACTCCCGATTAGGGAGCAGCAAATCTAGGACTGTTGTTAGGCTTGAGAAAGGCACCTATGGATGCTGGTGCCGAAACGCGTCGCTACTACCAATAAATTATTTGTTTTTTTACCAGTTTGACTGGGAGCTATATTTTGTGGTTACCGCACATGCGGCTATTTATTATTACCACGCAACTCCATTTTCCACCTGCGCTTGGCACTTTAGAAGATCGCTGTTGGATCCCAAAGTCCTTGAGGGTTTCTCCTCCCATCTAAAAGCACTAATAGCACATATATATATATATTGTAAAATATATATATTGTAAAATATATATATATATTTATTATAGCTACATATACGGGGGGGGGGGGGGGGGAGAGAAGTTTGGTGGAGAGAAGCACAGGAGAGAAGAAGGGGGGAGAAGTATGGTGGAGAGAAGCACAGGAGAGAAGCAGGGGGGAGAAGTATGGTGGAGAGAAGCACAGGAGAGAAGCAGGGGGGAGAAGTATGGTGGAGAGAAGCACAGGGGAGAGAAGCATGGTGGAGAGAAGCACAGGAGAGAAGCAGGGGGGAGAAGCATGGTGGAGAGGAGTAGGGGGGAGACGTATGGTGGAGAGAAGCACAGGAGAGAAGCAGAGGGGAGAAGTATGGTGGAGAGAAGCACAGGAGAGAAGCAGGGGGGAGAGAAGCACAGGAGAGAGGCAGGGGGGAGAAGTATGGTGGAGAGAAGCACAGGAGAGAAGCACAGGGGGGAGAAGAAAACAGGCCCAGGTTTCACACTGAGTGAGTATAAATACATTTAGAATCTATATTATTAACTATATGTATAATATGTACTGTTTTAGTGTCATTTTGTGCCATTTTGGTTGGTGGTGTGCCCCGGGATTTTTTAAGTATAAAAAGTGTGCCGCTGCTCAAAAAAGGTTGAAAATCACTGACCTAAATAACAAGCTGTCAATAATAGAAAAGAAATAGCAGAATATCAGGAGGAGGAGGCAAGTTTGTTAAATGAATGTATTTGCAACAAACATTTAACTTGAGGAGTCCTACAAGTTTATATATGTTAGTTGAGATAGAAATACCCCTTTATCATGCGTTCACACCTACAGGATCTGCAGCAGATCCACAGCAGATTTGTTGGTGCAGATTTAATGTTGTGTTTAGTTATTTAAATAAAATCTGCTGCGAATCTGCGGCAGAAAATCAGTTGCAGATCCTGTAGGTGTGAACGCACCCTTAAGTTGAATTTGGACAAACGTCAGTGATAGTTACTTTCTTGACACTGCCACATTGCATTGCCCACCCTGAGTTACAGCAATTATTCTACAGAGAGCTGCATTCACTATTCTGTAGACTTCAGAGCTGAAATCTTCCATCACTGATTCTTTTTTTAGAACGTGAGCACATTCCATAGACTTTAATGTAGCACATTGTATTTCCCTGTGTGTGAACATAGCCTCAGTCTTATAACAAGACCAAAGATTTTGTCAGAGCAGCTGATCTTCCTAATCCTTTCTGAAGCATTGTTTTTTATCCTGACCTTGGTTTTAATCCGCTGAGCGCTCCCGCTACCGCTTTGGCTAATTTATCAGTAGTCGATAGCCGCACAGTCAAGGCCGCAGCAAGGACAATACTGGGCTTTCTGATGGGATAGCTGTTTCTAGAATGTGGGGGATTTACAAATGAATGAATACATTACAAGCATGTGTTGTCCTCTCTGTATTGTATTGTCTCTGGCTGGACAGTGGATTATGCTATCTAAGGTATCTCTCTGGCGCCATCTGCTGTCCAATATGGATAATAACATTGTCTGCGGTTGCCTTTTTGTGGTCATAGAAAACAGAATGAAAAAGCATACTTTAACAATTTTTTTTAAATAAATTGGTGACAAAAAGGTATACAAATTGTAAATTTTGTTTATTAAAAAATCTCAGTCCTTCCAGTACTTATCAGCTGCTGTATGTCCTGCAGGAAGTGATGGATTCTCTTCAGTCTGACACACTGCTCTCTGCTGCCACCTCTGTCCATGTCAGGAACTGTCCAGAGCAGAATAAGTTTTCTATGGGGATTTGCTGCTGCTCTGGAAAGTTCCTGACATGAACTGTGATTTAATGGAAAGTAAATTTAACGTTTTCCCCCCTCGTCCTTTTCATGCTTCAAAATACACTTCAAAAATTAGATATGAGATAGCTGTCACAATCCCAAATTAGGTTGGTTTTAAATAGGTTTTGCCAGCATTAGATGTATGAGGGTTCCCCACTGACATTATTAAAAGGGGCACTTCAGTTGCCATTGTGTGGGTGTGGCCTGTGTTTATGGGCGGAGTTATGATACATGCGTGGCTATGTACAACTCCACTCATATAACAGCTAGTGACCAACAAACATGAGGCTTACAATACTGAACACTATATTGACTATTCTATTGGTCTTTTTTTCCCAGATGCAACCTCCCTCCTATATCTGATAAGTATGTGGCAGATGTTGGCATGAAGACAGACGTGGTGACAATCAATCCAAGTATTATAACAGAGAGGTCAGTCATGTGATCAGTGACGAGGTGCCATGAAAGTAAGCCAAAGGGCTTTGGCTGTTCCCTCCTTGTCTACTGTTTTAATGTTACATCCTGTTCTACCTACATCATAAACTAGGAAAAACTCACATCTAGCACCTTATAGTAGTTTACGATTTGTTTGGTTTTGTAAACTTTCATTTTTTTAAATTTTCAAATATTCATAAAATTTGAAAAGCAATGGCTTCTCTTAGGTTGTATCAAAAGACGTGGGATGATTTCTTCCCGTATCTGCCATATATGAGAAAACTGCAACTTTTTTTTTCCAGTTTTTCCAAGATATCTGCCGATAGTTAAATGAGTAGAATCATTCTTGTTTCTATGTAAGTGGAATTCTTCAAGGAAAAAAAAAAAAAGAACAGCAGGAGGTGGTGTGTACATAATAAAAAAGTTATACTCACTTGTCCTGGTCCCACGCAGCCACGCCCAATCCTTCACCGGTCTACTTTATCTCCCAATTCCTGTGACATCACATGACCACAGGAATTGCCCTTTTAGCCAATCAGTGACTGAGGTGGGACAATGCTGCAGTCACTGATTGGCTGGACAGTTCCTGTGGTAACTTGACATCACAAGAATTGGGAGATAGAGGAGTCTTTATCAGGGGCGGATTAACTTTACCATAGACCCTGGGCTGTTCAGCAAGCCTGGGCCCATCCACCCCACTGACAGCATAAAGTACGGGATAGATAATGTCATGAGGCCCTGATTTGTGCAAAATCGAGGTAAAAAAAGTAGCGATTGTTTGCAAATCATGGTAGAACTGTAGCCAGGAACAATACACCATTGAAAGTATAAGTCTGATTTGGTGGCCATGGCCCCCATCCCCCAGAAGCTCAGGGCCCCGGCGGTAGACCTATTATAATTCGCTATTGGTCTTTATATGTAAGTGGAGTTGTCTAAGCAAAAAAAACAAACAAATTGAAGGACAGCAGGAGATGGTCTGGACCTAATAAAAGAGTTATACTCACCTGTCCTCGTCCCATGCAGCTGTGCCCAGTCCTCCACAGGTCTTGTTTATTTCTCAATTTCTATAACGTCATATGACCACAGGAATTGCCATTTAGCCAATCAGTGACTGAGGTGGGGCAATGGTGCAGCTACTGATTGGCTGAGGAGGTCCTGTGGTAACATGATGTCACAGGAATCAGGAGATGGAGGAAACTAGAGAAGGACAGGGATGGGCGAGTATAACTTGTTTATTATGTTATTATTTCCATGTTCTATCCCTGTACAAGCTCCAGGTTGTCTGGACCCATAAAGGTCCTAATATTATTAGTACGAGTACGGTAATAAAGTTTAGGCAGATGCATTGTAACAATCTGAGAGTAGATCATGATCATTTCTATTCTGCCTTGATAGGTTCCAGAAGTTGGAGAAATGGCGGAAACCTTTCTACGACGTGTTACAGGGTTACGAGAACGCTTCTATCCTCCTCCCGGCCTTCTACAACACCCGCAACACCGACGTCTCCATCCGGGTAAAGTACGTCCTGGATGACTTTGAGTCCCAGCAGTCCGTGTACTATTTCCATCCTCAGTATCTCATCAATGTCTCCCGCTTTTGGCTCATCCAAGGTGTGAGGGCCAAACGCATCAGCAGCGGCCTGATCCTGGTGACGGCTGCTCTGGAGCTGTGCGATGAGGTCCACCTCTACGGCTTTTGGGGCTTTCCCATGAATCCATCAGGAACCTTCATCACCCATCATTATTATGACAATGTGAAACCTCGACCAGGCTTCCACGCCATGCCTTCGGAAATCTTCAACTTTATCCATATGCATAGTAAGGGCATCCTCCGTGTCCACACCGGCACTTGCTTCTAAGAAGCCTCGTCCGTTGCGTGTACCACATGCAAGAGTTGGATGTCTCCACCGAAATTATGCAATAAATGCTTTGAGCAGACTACGTAGGACGATGCCTCCAAATGAGTTGGCGATTTGCCAGAGCCACTTCAAGAAATTACTTATTGTCAAAGGGGAATATGGTGAAACCAAAAAAAAAAAAAAAAACAGTAAAAAAAAAAAAAAGCATTTTCATCAGCACTGGTTTGACAGCTACAATTCTGCAAAGCACAGGAGAAGAATTAGCACACGCAGTGCATTTACCAGCATCATCCACCTAACCCACCATCCGCCATGGAGACTGGAGGAGGGCAGGAACAGTTACTATAGCGGTTCACGTAATTTCCTGCTTTTTGGGTTTTATGAAAACCTCAAAAAAAAAAAAAGTCATGTAAAACAATGTAAAGTTATAATATAGGAGCCGATGAAGCCCTATAGGGCAAGCTGGTCCGCTGGTGACCCATTATGCCTTTGCCATTGCCTATTCCGGTAGGCATTGATGGACACTTTTCTGGACAATTCCCATCTTGGGCATATGCAACATTGGCACTTATCTAAACAATGGAATTACAAGTGGGAAAACAGGGAAACCAAAAATACCATGTATGTTGATGACACGAAGCTCCGCTTTGGCTCTACTTAGAATTTTTTGTATTATGTAATAGCATTATAAGTGATTATCTTGTATTAAGAGGCACTGTGAGGGTCTACAGGATATGCCATAATGTCTGAAAGGTGTGGCTACTATTTCTAGGACTGGAACCCGTCTTCAGAACAGGGGTCAATGTCCCACCTGGTGATAAGACGTGTAAACAGACAGCTATGTGTGCCTATATGCCCCCATATACATATGCATGCTCGGCTTGGCAGATCATGCGCGTGTTCTGAATGGGGAGGGGGAAGAAAGCTGCTGCCGCACACCTCTGGTGTGGGAACCAAAAGACTGGTCGCGCTGAAACCTAACAAGCCTGATCTTTCTCTGTCTTAACGCCTGTTGTCAGGAGGCCACAATATACATTAAAGGGGTTGTCCCATGAAGCAAAATTTGTAAAATCCGATGTGTGCCACATACATATAAGTAGGGATGGTCCGATCCTGCCGAGGTTTGGGTTCGTACGAACCTGAACTCTCGGCAATGATTCCCGCTGTCTGCCCGCTCCGTGGAGAGGGTGGATACAGCGGGAGGAACGCCTGGAAAACTGGGATACAGCCATAGCCATAGGCTGAATTTCAGTTTTCCAGGCGGTCTTCCTGCTGTATCCACCCGCTGCACGGAGCGGCCAGACAGCGGGAATCTGATGCCGAGCGTTCGGGTTCACACGAACCCGAACTTCGGCAGGTTCGGACCATCCTTACATATAAGTATAGGAGTACACATGTACAGTTTTTAGCAAAATAAGCTAAATCCTGATACTGTTTTTCTCCCCCATGCATCCATTCATTTCCTGGTTTTCTCTCTGAACTATGACCCTGTTGTTGCCATGCAACAGTGCACACACACTTTCCCACAATCCCTCTTGCTTGCAGGCTGAGTGGAGACTAACTGCCAGTATTTCCTGGAGATTTTGGTTGAACTGAGCATGCCTGGCCCATCTTAGCGGGTACTGTTGCCAAGAGCAACAGGTTATCAAAACAATGCCAACACTGGGGGATTAGTATCTGTGTATCTCAATCAGTACGGTTTTCTTAATGATACAACCCCTTTAAGTCGGGTATGGCCAAAATATATCTAGTGCGTATAGCGACTTCTATACTTATTCCTGGGCTGGATGTGGTATCCGGAGACCACCTCACCAGGAAGAACAAGGTGGGGAGACCCCTATACTGAAATTAGGTACAAGTCCCAGAGGTAGCGATGCCCACCAGAACTGGATTTGCCATAAATGTGTATGATGGGAACACCCCTTCAAATAAGTTAACACCATTTTATGCCTTTTCCGTTTGAAAAAAGATTATTTCCGCGGCGGATTAGCCACCCCCCCCCCTTTTATTCTTCTTTGTTGTCTCGAAAACATTTTTAGAAATTATTTTTGTGTTATAAGTGAAATAACAGGCAATATGAATAAAAAAAAAAGAGTCAATATGGATCTGGTGTTAAAGCTCAGGAATAATTCACATCCACCGCAGGCCGCCATCTTACCTCCAATGAAAGACAATGGGGCAGTTTCATTGTTTAAAAGATAAAATTTTTTTTACCTACAGCAACCAATCAAAACGCAGCTTTGATTTCCTGATCAGCTCTTGAAAATTCAAAGCTGCTTTGTGATTGGCGCTAAGGGCAAAAAGCGCTGTTATTCTTACAGACAAGTTTTACAAATCTGCTTTCAGTTTCAGGAGTTTTTTTAAAAAAAAAAATGTCTTTTTTTTTTTGCAGTTTAAGGCTCGATTCACACGTAGTAATAGTGCGTCCGTATGTACGGATGTAATAGTGCGGCCGTATATTTGATGTTTCGTGTGTATGCTGGGAAGTATAGGATATGCGGCTGCACAGTGCACACTCCGTATGAGTTTCTGGCCTGATTGTATCCGGGTCCGTAAAAAATGAGCAAGACCATTATTTCCGGGCCGAAATGGTCCAAGTCGACCGTAGGAAGTAACATTCGGGCCTGGCGGAACCTCTGATTACTGCCGGATCAATCTGGATTCTCATTAGAATAATTCATCAATGCGTAACGCCCCTTCAGTTTAAAAGGCCCAAGTGAATGGGCTTCAATAGGTGACCATCCTTTTAGGTGTCCCGATCTGGAGCGATGGCACGGCGAGCGGAGCATGGTGGTGCTGGTCGTGGGCGACGTGGTTCCTGGCAGCGGGACATTGATGTTCCACGCCTGATCGCAGAGGTAAGTTTGATCGAAGAATTACACTCATCTTTCTAGAATGGTTTTACTTGGAAAATAGGATGTGTAGTCTCTTTCTGTGTATCTATTTATCCCTCTCTCTATCTATATATCTATGTAAATATATGTCTAATAATATGTAATGTATGCGAACCCAAATACATATCTCTGTTTATATATTTATGTGATGTGTTAAAATGTTTTACTTGGACTTAGAAATGCACATGGTCGTCTCGGCCAACCAAAACGCACCTAAGCCACATGTAACACACATATGAATGTCAACACTGTTAGTGGTCTTAAATATAATCGTTTTAGTCATGCGACACGGGCGTGGGAATGTGGCCTGCAAAAAACCACAAAGTATCGTCATGTGTTTCCTTATCTGCTATAGTATTAATTTCTAGTGCAGTTCCCATATAAAACCACTACTTACATATGTCGAATTTAGTATCCCTATTGAGTGTAGGGTTGTTTGATTTCTTACATGTATCAATTGTATTTAATAACAGTGACATGTGTACAAATGTAGACAATTTTTCTGCACAAATCAGTATAGTGCGTTTTTGATGCGTTTTTTGTGTGATATAGTGCATGTGAATCTGAGTAAGCGTGCGCACTACACCGTACACAGTATAGTCAAGTAATGTTTGTGGAATCTTTTGCAAATCGAGTCGAGCAAGGTTGCGTTTTTGATGCGTTTTTTGTGTGATATAGTGCATGTGAATCTGAGTAAGCGTGCGCACTACACCGTACACAGTATAGTCAAGTAATGTTTGTGGAATCTTTTGCAAATCGAGTCGAGCAAGGTTGCGTTTTTGATGCGTTTTTTGTGTGATATAGTGCATGTGAATCTGAGTAAGCGTGCGCACTACACAGTACACAGTATAGTCAAGTAATGTTTGTGGAATCTTTTGCAAATCGAGTCGAGCAAGGTTGCGTTTTGGATGCGTTTTTCATGTAGCTCGTTTTTGCACGTAGTTTCATGTTATTGTGTGCTCCTCCTCGAATGTTCGACCTAATGCTATACCTAACCTTACATGTATTTAATTATTAAAATATATTTGTCACTCTATATCAGCGACTGTTTAATACATAAATGTTGACCATAGTTATTACAAAATGTCGAGATCTCTAACCATAGTCGTTGTGACATGTTTTATCCACACACTAAGATAACAAAACACCACACACACACCAGAACAAACACCGCAGCAGTGAAATAGTTAGCTTCACTCGTTTGCACATGTGTTCATGTATTTTCGAAACAATGTTGATTTTCTCTTTCATCAGGTGTGAATGCAAAGCTGGGATTGATCTGGTCTTGTGGCCTACTAATTAGTGCTAGTTAAGATACAAAGCCTTTCCTAAATTCAATCATTAGACACCAATCTTGGTATGTTTTCAGAAGTGTGTTCAAAGAGTTCTGGCATTCCTTGGTTTAGTGAGTCTTGGCTCAGTGGTTATTAGGCTGTGTTCCTTAGATTACACAGGTGGTCTGTTGGAATCCCAACACCACTCTATGTAATGTCATAATGGAAAACATGTTCTTATTCTAATCGATGTAGACACACAGAGAGGTGAAGTCAGATGGAGATGTCTAGTGATTTCTGTCTTTCTATATAATTTTTCAGGTGCGGTCCCGTCCCCATTTGTGGGACTTGACTGTGCGTGGCTACCACGACCGCGTCCTGCGTCGCGAGACGTGGGAGACGATAGCGGCTGTGGTAGTCCCACAGTGGGGCGATGTGACGGACAGCGAGCAGCTGCGGATGGGTATGTCGTGTTGTCAAATAATGTATGACATAAAATTGTGAGAACAATGTCCGATATTTCTACCAAGACCTCGAAATATCTATCAATTATTAAAATCTATCTATTTCTAATAAATCTTTGCTTTTGTCAGTCCGAGCAGTGGAGACACGCTGGTCTAGTGTCAGGGACCAGTACCAACGGGCGATACGCACGGAGGAGAGGGGTGGGGAGCCGATCTCCATGCGCTATGCGCCTTTGTTGGATTTTATCCCGAGCCGCAGTCAACGGCAGTAAGTATATTTTTCTTATTCCATAATGTATATAGTATCATATAGTGTACAATATGTAATACATGAGATAAAATGTTATATGGGAGTAATGAATTTTAATTCTGCCTTTGGTTGTTCAGCAGAACCTGGTCCATACTCACTAGCAGATAATCTCATCCGATTTCACCAATCTGCCTCTTTATGTATATGTTTTATAGGAATGTGCAGACAATTATCTTTAATGTATCCCGATAATTTGACTACATACACTATTGCCATTCTTTATAAGGCCCTAGTTGTGTCATGTTTGTTAGCCTTCATGCTGGTGTATGTGACTGTCCAGAGAGGGTTAATGTATCCTGACCAATCACAATAGTCCCCTTTGCTCACACTCAAACAAATGCTTACACACCACTCTGACTCGTGCTTCAACATCCTGTCATTTCTCTAAAATATGTTAGTTTCTGTCATGGCGCTAGAACAACATCTCGTGATTTTAGCAGATCACGGTCACTCCCTCAGTTGTTTAGCGTGTGCTGTAGGTGGCAGAGCCAGTAAGCATGGTGAATGAAATGGCTGTTTCTATGCAGCGGATAATGTTTTATATTTAGTGTCCTACAGTACTAAGCAGTCCGAGAGCTGTTCTCCGGCCCACACTATTCACTTCCTTTATACTCAATGCTGGGCGGCCTGCTGCTCTGTCACTGTCTCAGTGTGGCCTGCGGGGATCTATGACAGGTACACAGGCCTCTTACTGGCCGCTTGTGTATCTGGTCACATGACTAACTCAGGCTCCTCTCCCTGCTGGGCCACATTAAAAAACACTTGTTGTTGTGTTGTCACCAGAATGGTTCCATGCCCACAACATGCCCTGAAGATGAGAGCATTGTTTACACACTCAGAAAGGGGAACATTTAGGGCTAATGTTTTTTGCTTTAAGTTTATTAGAAAACACTAATGTGAATGAGTTAATATAGTTGTATGTCCTAACATAGGATGCTCATAGTACTACATAATGTGTTCGTGTTACCAAAACACACATTTCGACATACTGTATGTTATCAAAACTTAAACATTCGATATATGAAGTACCTTTATGAATGTGTCCATATTAGCTAACCTTTCTGTCTCTCCACAGAACCAGTGGCAATTTCGCAGACCCACCGGGAGGACAGGATGCTGCTGGTTCTGATGTTGCAGCATCACAGCAGGAGGGGGATTGTGCCACGCCACCGCCATCACAGGAGCCTGGCAGTCCTACTCTTTCTGAGGGCACGGAGCCGATGCCAGGACCTTCTGGCTCGACTTCCATGCACGAAGAGGAGGAGGCTGCAGCACCATCAACATCTGGTGCAGGTCCTAGTGGTGTGCCCCTGGCAGCTCGGCCACGTCAGCCACTCACGAGGCCCACTACTACCACCACCAGGAGGCGTCGGGAGCAAGAAGAAGCTCATTCAGCACTGAGTGAGTTGGATCAATCTGTCGTCAACTTTGTCAGGCGGTTTGATGGAGGAGATGATCAGAATGATTTCTTCTGCTACTATCTGGGAGTCCGTTTACGGAATCTCCCTACTAATCTGGCACGTAGTGCGCGGATGGTTACAGAAGTGCTGCTGTCGTGTCACGAGCAGATTGACCCCGATACTTTCCCCGACCCTTGCTATGTGGGCGTCCTCCTACAATCTGTGTATGGGTTACACTCACGGAGGCCACATATCCCGCCGGAGGGCTTTCTTTTCCCCGAGACCACTGCGCCCCCACCTGTGCCCCCACCTCTCTCCCCCCTTGTCCCCCCAGCATTGTCCCGAGAGCCACCTGGTGCCATGCCCCCTCCATCTGAGGGTACTAGGGCCGTTCCTAGGCGCCAGCCACGGCGTGGACGGCGCTCTCGGACATCTCGTTACCCACGACGTTTATGATTTCTACTATGTGATGTATGAGGCAATACATCATAATATTATTATATTTTTTTGGTTTAATTTTTCTATTTTTTTTTTTATTTTTTTTTATTTATTTTTTTTTTTTGGTTTATGGCAAGTGGTCTCCTTTTTCAGGCCCAGAGAGGTCATTTTGTGTTAGGGTAGAGTAGGGTCCATGTCCCTGAGGACACCTTACCGGGGTGACATGGTACACTCTGTTTGAAAAAACAGTTTGCTAAGATCCTCATTTAAAAGAATCTATAGAAAAAAGTAAAATCATAATGTCTTTCCTTTAGCTATCTCCAGGGCGAATGGTTCTTGTGTGTAGGGGCCCTTGTTAGCAGAACCAATATGTCACTACATTTAAACGTCAATAAGGAAAAAAAAGGACTGTCATACAAATAGATGAGTTCCTAAATGCAAGTGTCTGATGTGTCCGGTTTTTACATCCATTACTGACTTTTGTTGCCTATGTTTGACTCAGCATCTTGCACAGAAGGTTGATTTGTGAAATGTATCCTTTTTGTTAACCTTTATACACAATAATGGGTTTAATGTGATATTTCATACAGAACATGCAGAGTTTGGTGTAAAATTATTTTAGATATAATATTTAATTCAACATTATAAGTATTTTAATGATCAACAATAAAATCCAAACTACATTTGGCCTGGAGAAAACAATGCTACATTGTGTGTGTGTGTAAGTCGAATAGTTGACATTCTTCCACACACATCTGCGTTGTTCTCTCTCGATTGGGAGGTGTAATGTAGTGATTTGGCTCAAGGTTACTAAAGTACCGCGCGCTTACACAATGTACTGTATCCTAGAATAAAATCCACATTTTCACACATGGAGAGGCCTAAAGCCTTGCCAAGGATACATCAAGGATCTATTCACATGTTTTCAGTTTAAAAAGCTAAAAATTAACCATTATTATGTTTGTATTGGTTTGGCCTTTGCACATAGTGCAGTTAATGGATGTGTTGACGATATATATGTAACATTTCCCACAAGTCTCAGGCTTTTATTAACATGTTGTGTCACTACGCTAATCATTGACTCAGTGTGTGCTGGATGAATATCTGATAGTCTGCTCCTAGACTGGCCCACGAGATCGGCCTTTGGGAGCCTGCAGCAGAATGCAATGATCTGTCTGCAGTAAGCTGCAGCTTCATGCGCCCTTCCCCCTCTGTCCTAATCTAACTTTGACTTTACTATTGTGACATCATATTGCTTGGCAAGTCTGAGAATGTTTTTGAATTAAATTCCTTGTGTATTTATATAATCTCTCATTTTTTCACCTCTCCCAGAAAAAGCTTAGCTGGTTGTGCACTTTGTTTCGCGTAATGATTTGCATTAATGCGACATGCCTATTTTAGCCATGTATACAGATGGCAACACTTTATCAGTCTGAATACAAAGCCTCTATTTCATATGGTAATTCAAAATTTCGTAACCCTGTCAGTAACCAAAGTGAAAACTAACGTTGATTTCTAGTCAACAGTGGCCTTTGCCGCCAAGGGCTGGTTATTTGCATATGTAAATGAGTGTGTTCGCTCACATATGGAGATAGTGGCTGGGCTGATCCACCGGTTCGGTAGCTCCAATATAGAATGGATCACAGAAATCGTGGGGCCCAAGCGGCAAGCAGGTACGACATGGTGCAAACAAAGGGGTGTAAGGAATGAATCTAGGAATAACAAACGTGTTGTTCTGTGGTCATTTCATGGCTGAGCACCAGTTTTCTCCTTCTGGAGATTACACCTTAGTTTGCAGTTAACTGACGACCAGTGAGTGCCTGGCCTGAGGGCTGGGTATGAGGTATCGTTGGTACAGGTGTGCTCTCGGCCTTGTCAGAGAGTGGACATGTGTCCTGGACCTTTGCAGGTGCCTTTTGGGCCGGAAGGGAAAGGAATGTTGTGTTTGTGGTCCATTTCTTGGAGAAGTGGCCAAATGTTATATAGCATTGTTAGTGCATGTATCTGAGTGCCACCCTGCACTGTGGCTAGTTGCACCTGTGTGATGAGAGCAGGATTGCCATTTGGCCTTGACATAGGATGATAGAAGAAAGGAATTATTTATTTGAAGCTTAGCCATGAGAGAAATATTGTTTGCCACACATTTCTCACGGTCTTATTTTGTAATTGTCCTTGTATATTTTTAAATATAACTCAAAATACAGGGATGAATGTAACAACTGTTTGTGTCCAGGCTTCACCTAGGCCGTGTCCGTGACTGGATGGAGATAACAAATGTATCATTTTGAGTTCCTATGGGTAGAAGCCAAGGTTATTTAGGATGTGTCTGCATTGTAAGAATCTGCACTTTGAAAACCGTCGCTGGAAGAAGAAGTGATTTGGACAACAAAGCCGGAGTGATTCATGGAGCCCGAGATGTATCCTGATCGGTCTGTTATAGCCGTCGGCCAGCTGATCAGTGAAGTAAGTATTTTCTGGAGCTGTTGGGAGTGCTTTATACATAGATAAGATCATCGATAGAAAGATTTCGATCGTCCTTTGGACTCGGAGAAGATAGTTGTGTGGCCGTGACTTAATGTATGACTGTCATTTGTTGTGTGAGTCACATTTACATACATGTAATTTACAAGTCTTGTCTTTTATATCGCTTTTTGTGATGTCCAAAAGTCACATCTGTAATTGCATCCTGTTTAAGTGGTAAATAATTTAGTGAAAACAAATCGATTATGTAATGATCAATAGATGCTAGATAATATTTATTTTATGTGTACGATTGTCTATAGTCATTTAGTGGCACGATACATCGCTCCGAGTAGTTTATGTAAGTACGATTGTGTGTAATTCCTATGTGTTTGCCATCAGGGGGCGCTTGAAATCCAGCAATGACTGCATGAGTCTTTTCAGATGTGTGTGTCTCCTCCAAATCTGTGAATGTGTTAGCTCTTTCGGACCATGTAACGCACATCGTATTTTAGGCGAGATTTGTAAGTAATGGCTGGTCGAGGAATTGTCCTTGTAATAGCACATGTTGTTGGGCAAACAGGGCGTGACTTAGGATTGCTCTTAGCGAGATGGCCGTGCAGCGAACTCTCTCCCTTCTCCCTTCTCCCTCCTCCCTCCTCCCTCCTCCCTCCTCCCTCCTCCCTCCTCCCTCCTCCCTCCTCCCTCCATGATGGTTGTTGGCGGCACATACATAGTAGAAATCCTACCATATAATGTGCTGATAGTGTCATCATAAGGAGGTCGCTTAAATAGTACGCAAATCACGCACAAGATCCGGCGCAGGCTGATGATGCTATAGGCTAGCGACACAGCGTGGACACGCCCCCTCTCTGTAGTACATGCACGTCATCAGTGTGCGTAGCGGGGTTGTTGTTTAGCCGGAGTGTTTGGTGTGCTGTGCTAATTCTGTTCACTGCTCGGCTAATGAGTATTTTGGCTTTTAGCGCTGCTCTGCTTTGTACTTTGTCAGGCGTTGTAACGTCGGAAGCACACACAATCCGCAGCAGCCACGTTCAAAGAGGCGTGGCCGACCATTATGGCACTTGTAGTGCAGCGGCTTACGACGTGACAATGCCGGACAGAAATGGGTAAGCTGAGCATCGTTACATGGTGTCACATAGCAATTCGCCGAGCACACGACACGCAATAGTTAACCCCCCCCCCACCCCCGCTACGCCCAGTGCTGAGGTGGCGAGACTACAGAGAGGAGGCGTGTCCCCCCGTGTCGCTATCCGATCCCAGACCCCCGCGCCGGATTGTGGCCTTCCATTCCCTAGTAGTAAGCACATATATTTAGGGCAAATACTATGAGGACATGATGTGAGTAGTAGTGTACTGTGTATATGATATGTGGCGCCAGCAAACATCATGGAGGGAGGGAGTTGGCTGCAGGTGAAGCTGGAGACCCCACCCACATAAGTGACGTACTATTTACAATCAAACATGGCGTGTAGCATGTGACATGGGTGTAGTAGCTATGACCTTATTGACTAATAATTTCTAAGACGTTACTGTAATTATTTTGGATTTTCAGGTCCATGCTCGGCCAGTGCTATGGGACGGCCCTGCGCCTGGGTACAGAAGCCGGCTAACACGGAGTGCCGCATGGAGGGAGGTTGCCCGGATTGTATACCCAGATTGGGACCAGCATACTAGATTACAGCAATGGATAATTGGTAAGTTGTTTAGCCACTGTGGCAAACCATTAACTCGAGTGTTATGGTCACCTGACGCTGATATATTCCTAATGTGTGGATGCTTTTGCTTGAAGCTAACTATGTGGAGACCAGGTGGTCCAGTGTGAGGGACCGATTCATCAGGCAGCGACGGCAGCTGATCAGGCGTGGGGCCGCCCAAGAAGAACTGGCCGCTTTGCGTTTTGCCCCAATGCTGCGTTTCATTTTGAATTCCCCCAGACGCCGCAGGTAAGTGTGTGTGTTAATTGCATGTGTCCATGGTAGGAGCAGATGATGACGGAAGTAGCTCAGTGTCTTATGTGTGCAGACATAGACATGTGTTAGATTTATATAGATTGTATACATCGAGGCTCCAGCAGGGGGAGCAGTATATTTAGTGAACACTTTAGAGTAATCTCGATTTCGGTAAGATGAGCCGCCCCCTGCTGGACACAAGATAACTAACAAATGCAGCCTGGCCTAACCGCTTTGGGAACAGCTTTTGATCCCTCCAGGATCTAATCCAGAACATGAAATGGCAGTTATGCCAATAGCGTGGACTGTCTTCATAATGTTTAAACAATGTACGCAATGTGTCCATAGAGTAAACTAATGTTCCACTCGGGTGGCCTTGTGAAGACCCACATTTTGGGTCAACAGTGTGTGAATATATTGTAAAAAGTTCTAGTGTGGCACCTCGTACATAGAAAATAGTGTGAAAGCAGGCAGAGTGTAATCCTGCATTGGATGCCTCCATTTTAGTTATCTGGCTAAATATGTCCTTAAACAAAAGTGCCATCTTAGATAGTGACCAGTGTTGTTTTCTCCTCAGACCACAAGTAGTTCAGCAACCAGCAGAGGCCTCATCGGATGAAGAGAATGAAGAACCTAATCTGGCAGAGGGGTTGGCCAGGACTCCACCACCAAGATGTCAAGAGGGTCCTGTGGAGCCTGGCGAGAGAGAGTGACATGTGCCTTGACCGTCCAACAACATTTGTGTTTGTTCCGCACTCCCTCTCCTCAGCTACACCAACACCACCCCTTGTCTGCTACACTGTAGGGCCTTAGTGCCAACCGCGCCTTACTAGCATTAATAATTTCCTAACATTTGTGTGCACCAGGACCACATCAATAACACACTGTTTAGAAGGTCTGGCATCACATTAGCTAGGGATGACAATAACAGCTTGGGGGGATTGGGATGTCCCTTTTAGTTTTGTGGTGCCAGAATACAGTCAGGCTGGCTGTGTCCTTCACATATTGCCCACACTATTGCCTCTGCACACTATTCTAACTTCTGTCAACATGGTCCAAAGTAGTCTCCACACACCCTCGCCCACATCCACCCACACACACTATCATGTGAATGTTTTATTTTTTGACATGTAATAAATCCATTGCGACATATCTTGTTGTTTCCCGAAATCTTATTTTTTACTTGTTTATGTTTTAGTGTTTAAGGGTTAAAAAAACAAATGATTATTGACTGCCACTAAGGAACTACGAAATACGCTTCAAAATACTTAGTGGACTTTGTTTGCATAGAAAGCTGTATTGAATGTTGCTATTGTGTCTTATAAAATTTTGTTGTATGCTTTACGTTAGTAGAAAATGAACACATGCTGGATGTCCTTCAGGAGAATATTTCTAATCATATGTGAGACATTGCTGTATGTGTTAAAATGAATGTGTCATGATAGGAAATATTATAATGTAGTTAAGTATTTCATTTATCAGGCCAACACTCTCCTGCTGTGGCCACTTCCTGCCTTGGCCACAGATGGCAGCAGAGAGCACTGTCATACATGACAAACAAGGAATCGCAACATTCACTACATGTTCGTAGTAGGTTCACAATACGTGTATTTGAGTCAGTATATTTTGGTCAGTATTGTTAACAAAACCAGTAGTGGCTTAAAAACACAAAGGCTGTGTTCACACAATGTAGAAATAGAGTGGCTGTGCGCCATTTAAAGTGAAATATTGCTAAGTTTTTTTCTAAGAATGGATGTTATTAGGAAATTTCCTTATTTAGTGTTTTAATGGCGCACATCCACAACATTACAACATTGTGTCGAGATCCTTTGGGTGTTTAGAATCCACTGCTGTTTTTGTTAGCTATACTGAGTGAAATACACGTATTGTGAAGCCACTAGCGAAGATGTAGTGAATGCTGCGATTCCTTCTTTTTGAGGTCTGAGCCTGCTCTATGCTGACATCTGTGGCCAAGGCAGGAAGTGGGCAGAGCAGGAGAGGCTTGTGATGAGCACTAACATATTTTGGGACATTAATGTTATTATCATGACACTATCATTTCCACATAGAGCTCTATGTCCGATGGTAGTAGAAATCTCCTCCTGCAGGACATCCAGCATGTGGTCATTATGTACAAAGTGGAGGATATATAAACGTACACACAATAAACTACATAATGTAGCGTTTACACTGGCAGATTGATGTGATGGATTTTGGATAAGAAATCCAGGAGATGACTGTAGACAAGGAACAGGTGATCAAGTAAAGAGCGAGATTTCTAATCTTTGAATACACTCTTCTGTGTTTTACAGAAAAAAAATGGATGATAAAAGAATATTTTTGAACCGCAACCTAAGTAGACCACATCCAGCTGGCGCACCTGGGTGATGTGTGGAGGGATATATGTGGTGTGTTAATAGTGATTGTTAAGAAGTGAGATGGACTGTGGCACTAGAAGATATCAGATCCTGTTACATATCCCACACTAGAAAGTTAGACATATAGTGCGCACCCTGCTGGTCACTCCATAGGAAATGCACATGTTTTGATCACATCAATCTTTCAGCACACTAGGTTCAAAGGACTATACAATTAACATTAGCATGATGTGACCATGCTCGATAATTACTGGCCAGTAGTATATCGAGTGAGGTAATGTGTATTTTCGAACACTACTATGTGGGAACACACAACATGTTTTACATACATTGAAAAGGCAGACACATTGTTTAGTCGAATAAGAAAATATATTTTTTGTTTTAGTAAAAAGAGAATGAAAATTAAATATCAACCAATACATCGGGTTCAAACAACAAAAGAAAATAAAAAAACACACATCCCAGAGACAGGTGACATACATGCGGGAAAACATCAGTCCTGTGGCCGTGGCTCATAAGGGAGGCTGTGAAAGGGGCACGGGCACGGCGCCTTCAGGAGTCATGAAGTAGTCAGCAAAGAGGTTCCTGACCACTATCCCGCGGTTGAGTTGTCTCCCTTGGCCATAGTTGATAGGGGCACTAAAAGCTGGCAGTGTCTCCACGTTCACCTCCGGGGTGGGAGCATAGTCCCGAAGGTAGTTGTGGAGAACACAGGCAGCTTTAATGACCATGTCAACTGTGGCCAATTTCAACTGCAGGGCAGTGGTAAACACTCTCCACTGACTAGTCATGATCCCGAAGGCGCACTCCACGAAGTTACGTGCCCGGCTCAGCCTCCGGTTAAATAGTCTCCCCCGTTCATCCAGCCCTCTCCGTGGGTAAGGGCGCAGCAGGTTGTTGAGTAAAGGGAAGGCTTGATCCCCTACCATGACGAATGGAGCGGGATGCGTGGTACCCGGAAGAGGAGTGGGAGGAGGTAGAGTCACGTGATCTAAGAGTATGCGCCGCCCAAACTCTGATCTCAGTAGCGCCCGGGAGTCCCCAGTACTGCCATAGGAGCCGACGTCGATGGCAAGGAAACGATACGTGGAATCAACAACCGCGATCAGGACCACAGAAAAAAATTTCTTATAATTGAAATACTGTGATCCTGATCGCGGTGGTTGCTTCACACGTATGTGCTTACCATCAACCGCCCCTATACAGTTGGGGAAATTGGCCACAGACTGAAAGCCTGCTGCTGACTGCAACCAAATCTCCCGGGTCGGACTGGGCATCACGATGGGCTGCAAATGCTCCCAGATCACGGCGCACGTGCACCTCACAATTCCAGAGATGGTGGACGTACCAACCCTGAATTGGAGGTGCAACGATACATAACTCTCCCCTGTCGCCAAGAATCTGTGAAAAAATGAAAAATAGTATTTTATGATTCTATTTCACATTCAGCTACATATTAAATTATTACATATTTTAACACTATATTAGATTTAACTACAATTACATGAACAAATAGTTCGCATTAAAATAAAGCATCTTCACCTTAACGTTATGAGCAGACGTCCCACAGGAGGGATGGATTTCCGCATGTAGGTGTCCTGTCTCTGGAGATGTGGGGTCAAAATGGAAAGTAAATTATCAAAGGCCTCCATAGGCAGGCGCACGAAGTCCTGGAACTTGTCAGGATGTCTGCAACAAATTAAGAAAAATATTGATCACTAATATTACACACAAACACACATCATAGGAAGATGTCATACGGTTTACAAATGTTGAAATTAACATCAAACGTTGTAAGGATAAACAAAAAACATAATAAAATTATGGACTTTGGGGTAAACATTTGTGGACAGTAACCTTTACATTTGCAATATTACATTCAAAGATTTGACGACTTTGATGTATTCAAATCGACATACCGTCGCAAATCATCATACAGGCAACCAATGTGGCCCCGGGTCTCCCTCCGAACATTGATGGGGTGGACCCAATATCGCCGTCCCACCTCCTGCAGACGGCGCTGCTCTGCGTCTTTTTGCCTCTGAGAAGAATTTTTAAAAAATTAAATTTCTTATTTTTAAGACATCTCAATTAGTCACAAAATTATTACACAGTTGCATTTAAGGACCTTTGGTCAACAGTACTTAAGGGAGCTTGCATAAACAATACATTTAAATCAATGTTTTACGGATTATAAGCCTAAACAGTTTGTAAGGCTAGTTTGAAATAAGTTACATAAAGCTTTAAAAAAAAAAAAAAAAAAAAAAAAAAAAAATTAAAATATATAGAGACTTACACACAAACGCTGGTAATAATTACGCATCTTCCACAGGATCGAAAGCACCACGAGCTGGTGCTTGCGGCGCAGCCTCATACGCCGGGCTGGCCCATAGGGCGCATTATTAGCGCCATCAGACATCTTTTTTTTTATTTTTTTGGCATTCAAAACACTACAAGCATATGGGCGTACTTCGCGAGTGGGCGGAGATTTTATAGGGATGTGGGTGTGCTTATTTGGCCCGGGGGCAGATTCATGAATCAAATACATGCTTTTGAGCGGGGCCAAACAAGCCAAGACACATCATGACACTACGGCCGGACTCTTACGATAAGACCGTAAGTGGTTTTCAAATACAGCCGCCAGACCACCCGGAGATGTACGGGACAGAAATTTTAACGCCCGCACTGTTACTACGTGTGAAACCGGCCTAAATATTGTGTCTGTGAATTTGAGGGGGGAGTAAAAAAAAAAGTGAAAAAAATATTTAAAAAAAAAATAGAAATGGACCAAACAGATCTCAGCATTTCGCAATGTTTGGTGGGAATGAACAGAGCTTTGGCTGTGCATGAATAGCGTGTTCCATTCATTCACTTTTTTTACTTTTTATTGCCACAATTATGATATATTATTTGCAAATCAGTTGTCTTTTGGGAAAAAAAAACAGCTCAAAAAAGGAACAAAAACTGCCAAAAAGAGGCCTTTGCACTTAATTTAAAAAAATTTACTGAATAGGATAAAAAAAAAAATAGCTGCTTTCTTCCCTCCAAAAAACCCAGCTCTACTCCTGTCTTCAGGTTGTGTGTGGCATTGCAACTCTGTTCCGTTGACTTCAATGGGAACTGAGCTGCAATACCACACATAAACTAAGGACAAGAGTGGCGCTATTGCTGGAAGAAAGCAGCCATGTTTTTCTAATCCTGGAGAAAGGATAACCCCTCAGTAGAATGCAAAAAAAAAAACAAAAAAAAAAAAACTGTGTGTGAACAAAGCCATATGGCAATTTAATTCCGCAGGAAGTATATTGGATTTGTCTTAAAGAAAAACTGTTGCCCCTAGCAACCAATCACAGTGCGGCTTTAATTTTACCAGGGCTGTTGAAAAAATGAAAGCTGTGCTCTGACTGGTTGCTATGGGAGACAGTGTTTCTTTTAGGCAGCTTTGATAAGCGAGGCCTATATATATATATATATATATATATATATATATATATATATATATATAATATATATATAGGCCTCTGAGATGATGTGTGATCCCTTATATGGTGCACAGGCAGCCATTTTGATATTGCCATTCAGTTATACATAACTAATATTACTGGTTCCCAGCTATAGAATAGGTAGCACTAGGTTCATAGGTGTCCAACCTGTGACCCTCCACCTGTTGCAAAACTACAATTCCCATCATGCCTGGAAAGCCAAAGCTTTAGCTTTAGTTGTCCAAGCATGATGGGAATTGTAGTTTTGCAACAGCTGGAGGGCCACAGGTTCGACACCACCTAGGACTACTACCTACCCTCATATTTATAGCTAGTAAATAATAGTAATAAATAAATAAAAAAAGGTAATTGAAGAAAGAATATTGCAGCAAGGCTCTATAAATTATTGGTGAAGTTGCCAAGTTGCGTATGTCATTCAATAGGTTCTTGGTGCGTTTGGTTAAAATTAAATATTTTTCTGTTAACAGGGTATTAGAATTTTATTTTTGTATTTAGAATTTTTGTTTAACATTCAATAATCTTAAAAAGAAAAAAAATAAAGAGAAATTTAGCAGATTTTTAAAATGTAAATCCTAAGCTGTAAATTGCCGCTATGTGGATTTGTGGCGGTGTTTTTACCACTGTGGGTTAGAGTATAGTATATACTATATAGTAAAGAAAACTTTATGTTTTATAAAGTCTGTAATAGTAGATGTATTTTTTATTTCCCCACCCTGTCTAATGTGAAAGTGCCCTTAAAGTGAAAAGAAGGTTATAAGAGATTTGGAGTTGCTTTGGGGGATGCTTGTTTTTCATATTAAATTGTAGTTTCTGACTTTTGCTTCAATATATATATATATATATATATATATATATATATATATATATATTTTTTTTTTTCCCCTCTACCTCCCTGCTTCAGAATTGGCTTGTACATGTGGCATGGTTGGCTTTCTGCCCGAAAGTCAGTTCTCAGTTTGGGGGGAAGTGTATCCACCTGTTGTATAGATTCATGGGTAATGTGTGATGACATATATCCTACAAAGGAGCATGGCAAGGTGGCTGAAGAACTGATCATACAAAAGTGGATACCCCCTTTAAATTAAAGGGGCTATCCAAATATTAAACTGTATCCTCTTCGGACCATCATTGGGAAGTGAATGGAGTGGTAGTGTGCATATCAACCTATGTTCCAATCACTGACTGTCTGTTAGCAATGTTTAAATGTCCCACAGAGAGTGAATGAAGAGGTGGATAAATTTGCATGCTAATACTTTATTCTATTAGAGGACAACTGACCTTCAGTCTATTGATTGGTGGGGGTCTTAGTGGTTGGACCCCCAACTAATCATAACCCTCTAGTTAACTACAAGTCATTTTGGGGTAAACACTGTACTGTGTACATCCTACTAGCTAAGTGCAGAGATGGGACACTGCCTACTCCCCCACTGTGATACCCAACGGCGGAACCATTCATGAGAACAATAACATTCTCCCCTATACATGATGCTGGAAGAGCTGAGCCCTAATATCAGTGTGAATGATGCCTAAAAAAAATACACAGGATACAGGAAGTGACAGTACTTGTCACATGATGCTTTTTAGCCAATTACATGACAAATGCAACCCTGCTTGTTAAATCATGGGTAAAAGTTTGGGATCCTGCAACAAAGTCCAAGTCATTACATGCATATCTGGATTTCAAAACTCCTGGTCATGTAAAACCGAGGCTGTGCTACAAAATCATCCAATCATCCTCATCATTTTCATCATCATTATGCCCTCATCGTCAGCCTCATCATCCTGTCTATCATGTTGTAGATTTGCTGCAGAACTCACCGGGGTGGATAATATCTGCTGCAAAATGTATCAAAACTCAACTTGTATTGGTGTCATTGTACACTGTATCTGTGCCCTGTGTCTGTGCCCTGTCACTGTACCCTGTGTCTGTGCCCTGTGTCTGTACCCTGTGTCTGTGCCCTGTGTCTGTACCCTGTGTCTGTGCCCTGTGCCTTTAAAATGTCACTGTCATTGTATTGTTCCCTAGTTGTTAGCATCATTGTCCTGTCCCCCAAGTGTCAGCATGTCACTGTCCTGTATCCACAAGAATCCTTGTGCCATTGTATAACTGTTGTCTACACAAGGTGTCACAATGTAATTTAACTTTCACTTTAAGGGTATGTTCACACGGTGCAAAAGCAGCAGAATTCCGCAGCTGAGAGATATCAATCCTTTGAGCGGAAAGCGACTGAAGCAGAGGCGTGCAAGTCCTCCCATAGAGACACTGTGTGACACTGAGGCAGGCGGGATTCCGCAGTGGAGAGATCCGCTGCTTTTGCTCTGTGGGAACATAACCATAGTGTCAGCATGTCAGTATCCTGTACGCCAAGTGTCAGCATGTCAGTATCCTGTACCCCAAGTGTCATTATACTATACCCCAAGTGTCAGCGTGTCACTATCCTGTACCCCAAGTGTCAGTGTGTGCCTCTTGGTAAATCTGGCCTGGGGAAAGGGGGCAGGGCTTTATTTAAGACTGGCGTTCAAGTATGCCAGTCTTGATAAATGTCCTCCCAAGCGTCATTGTCCTGTACCACAAGCGTCATTGTCCTGTACCCCTAGTGTTAGTGTCATTATCCTGTTCTCCAATGCTAGCGGGTCATTATCTTGCACCCCAAGTGTCAGCTTGTCATTATCCTGTACTCCAAGTGTCAGCATGTCATTGTCCTGTACCCCAAATGTTAGTGTCACTATCCCGTACCAAGTCTTAGTGTCATTGTCCTGCACCCCAAGTGTCAGTGTCACTATCCTGTACCCCAAGTGTCACTATCCTGTAGCCCAAGTGTCAGTGTCATCATCCCGCACCCCAAGAGTCAGCATGTCATTGTCCTGTACCCCAAATGTTAGTGTCACTATCCTGTACCAAGTCTTAGTGTCATTGTCCTGCACCCCAAGTGTCAGTGTCACTATCCTGTACCCCAAGTGTCACTATCCTGTAGCCCAAGTGTCAGTGTCATCATCCCGCACCCCAAGAGTCAGCATGTCATTATCCTGTATCCCAAGTGTCTGCTTGTCACTATCCTATATCCCAAGTATCAGCATGACATTGTCCTGTATGCAGTGTCATTATCCTGTACCCTCAAGTGTCAGCGTGTCATTATCCTGTACCCCAAGTATCATTATCCTGTACCCCAAGTGTCATTATCCTGTACCCCAAGTGTCATTATCCTGTACCCCAAGTGTCATTGTCCTGTACCCCAAGTGCCAGTGTCATTATCCTGTACCCCAAGTGCCAGTGTCATTATCCTGTACCCCAAGTGCCAGTGTCATTATCCTGTACCTCAAGTGTCATTGTCCTGTACCCCATGTGCCAGTGTCATTATCCTGTACCCCAAGTGTCATTGTCCTGTACCCCAAGTGCCAGTGTCATTATCCTGTACCCCAAGTGTGTCATTATCCTGTACCCCGTGTCATTGTCCTATACCCCAAGTGCCAGTGTCATTATCCTGTACCCCAAGTGTCAGCGTGTCATTATCCTGTACCCCAAGTGTCCTTATCCTGTACCCCAAGTGTCTGTGTCACTGTTCTGTACCTCATATTAATGTCATTGTCCTGTACCCACAAGAATCATTGTGTCATTGTATAACTGTTGTCTGCCCTAGGTCACAGTGTCATTTTTCATTCACCTCAAGTGTGAGTGTATCATCATCCCGTACCCCATGTATCAGGGTCACTCTTATTGTCTTGTTCCCAAAATATCATTGTTCTTTGACATCAACTTTCATTTTATGCCATTGTCCTGTACCATGTGTCAGTGTGTCATATTTTATTACCCAGATATTGGTGCCATTGTTCTGTACCCCAGTATCAGTTCCATTGTCTTCACTCCAAGTCTTCAATAACTGTGGGCCGAGCAATAGTTCGGCCAACAGTTCTCTCTCACGTCCTCCTCTTACACTTATACTTACCGCACAGCTGAAGGTTCCTGTGTTCTCTATAGGGAGGGGTAAGCTGTAGCCAGACAGCTCTGATGGTGGCTTATCCCTCCGAGAACAAAGAGGTTGGGTGATCAAATTCCATTATGCTCCGACATCATCTGTGGAGTCTCGGGAGACCCCCATACACTTTTTATACTGATGTGAGTGGCGGGTTCAACCAACAAAATTATACGGTGTTTAGCGACCTTTAGTTTATCATTATTTTACCAACCAAAGTATCAGTGTTCTGCTCCATTAGTATTCTGTCACCCCCAAACAGAAGATCTCCAACAATAATCAATTTGATGTGGTTAATATCCTTTAAGTGTATGTAAACTCAAAACTAATTGTAGAATTTCTTGATTCTGAACCCCGGACTACCCGCCTACCAGTGTAACCCTATGTATCGAGAACAAAGGGGGAGATTTATCAAACATGGTGTAAAGTGAAACTGGCTCAGTTGTCCCTAGCAACCAATCAGATTCCACCTTTCATTCCTCACAGACTCTTTGGAAAATGAAAGGTGGGATCTGATTGGTTGCTAGAGGCGACTGAGCCAGTTTCACTTTACACCATGTTTGATAAATCTCCCCCATTGTGTAAAGTGAAACTGGCTCAGTTGCCCCTAGCAACCAATCAGATTCCCATCTTTCATTTTCCAAAGGGTCTGTGAGGAATGAGAGGTGGAATCTGATTGGTTGCTAGGGGCAACTGAGCCAGTTTAACTTTACACCATGTTTGATAAATCTCCCTCTATATCTATAACCTGTACGGTGCCTTAATGTATGTTCCAGATCGCCCCCTTTAGGTTCCATATTTAGTTGTCAAGTTCCCCTTTATGTCGTATAGTGATTTAGCCGTCTGTAAATACTATCCTGTATATATGGATCCCGTGTATAAAACCTCTGCTATAGGCCATATACGTTTTTCATAGAACGCCATTTTAAAAAATCCTGTAATATAATGGAACGTAATGGAACGCTGTATAAGCAAATCCTGTAATATAATGGAACGCTGTCTAAGCAAATGGTAGCCCTTGGGGATTTTGCCCGCCATTGTAGGTTTTCCGATTAAATGGTGCAAATTTTGATATTCTATTCTATGGAGGAATACGTCCAACATAGTGTAAACTCCATTGTAAACTAGTCACCGGCAGTGTTGAGTCTTTGGCATCTGACTTGTATACTAGCCAGTCTTCCTATTGTAATATTGGTAGTGGTAAAAGTCATTTATTAAGGGGGGAAGGGGGTCTGCGTTAGACTTTATCTTTCTTCTCCTGAATACCCAACTTAGTGATCTGTATTAAGGCTGGGTTCACACACAGTATATTTCAGGCAGTATTTGGTCCTCATGTCAGGTCCTCATAGCAACCAAAACCAGTAGTGGATTGAAAACACAGAAAGGCTCTGTTCACACAATGTTGAAATTGAGTGGATGGCCGTCATATAACGGTAAATAACTTCCATTATTTCAATACAACAGCCGTTGTTTTAAAATAACAGCAAAAATTTGCCATTAAATGACGGCCATCCACTCAATTACAACATTATGTGAACATAGCCTTTCTGTGTTTTCAATCCACTCCTGGTTTTGGTTGCTATACAGCCTCACAAATACAGCCTCAAATATACATAGTGTGAACCCAGTTTGACTGTATAGTAGTTGTAAGAAACATGAGGCTTTCTTGTATACTAGAGATCGGTGGTGTAGATATGCTTTGTATGATGTCGGCCTATAATATTGGTAATGTGTAGTCTTCATCAGTATCGCAGGTCTGCCTTGTATATTTGCCATGCTTTTCTTTGTATGCTGTGACTCCGACTTGTATACTAGCATACTGACTAGTATACAGACTTGTGTGCTAGTCATCAGTGATATGGGGTCTGTCTTGTATACTAGAGGCTTATGTGTATATACTATCTATCATAACATATGAGCCATCATTGATTGACTTGTATATGTATCATCGGGTAGGGGTGTACACATACAACCCAGGGCCCATGTACAGAACAGCATATGGCCTTTATCTTTCTATGTTCACCATTTTTTTTTTTTTTTTTTTTCAAATCAACTGGTACCAGTAAGTGACAGAGGTTTGTAAAAAAAATATCCAATCTTTAAGTACTTATCAGCTGCTGTACATCCTGCAGGGAGTTTCCAGAGCAGGAAAGGTTTTCTATGGTGTTTTGCTACTGGTCTGGACAGTTCCTGACATGGACAGAGGTGGCAGCAGAGAGTAAAGTGTCAGCCTGGAAAGAATACACCACTTACTACGGGACATACAGCAGCTGATAAATATTGGAAGACTTGAGATTTTTTTAATATAAATAAATTACAAATCTCTGGCACTAGTTGATTTGAAATAAAAAATGTTTTTGTGAACAACCCCTTTATGTCGCTTTCTGTCTATCTAGTAATAATTGTGAGCCGTACAGTCATATAGGAAGTAGCTATAGGAAGTAGCTAACTTCTACTAATGTCAGCTATATTAGCTCTCATGGGGCTGCGTTCTCTGTCACCTGGTCACCCAACAGATAGTTCTCCTCCATCTCTCTCTTACTTGCCCCTTGCAGTCAGTCACAATGAGAGAACCCAGGGCTTTCTTCTCTCAATGCAAATGTTCCTTGTGTCCTGAACAAGGCAAAGTGGTTTTTTGCTCCCCTGCCCACCCATGCACATGCCTTAGTAACCCCCCTGAAAGTATCCACCCATGAGCACCCATGTAAATGAATCAAAGAAGCATCAGACAAACCAGAGCTTTACAGTGATTGTTGAGCAACTAAGAATGCTGGGAAATGTAATTCAGGGGTATTCTGGTGAATAAAAAAATATTTATTCTACAGTTTTTTAAAGTTATATATAACTTTAACAATATAACTTTACTAAAGAAATGTAAAACATAAATTTTTTTTTTGCCCGGAATACCCCTTTAAGAAGGAAGTAGCTAGCTTCTTTGCCTAACTGGATTTTTATGGAAATCAATACAGCTGGCAGCCAGGGAACTCAACCTATATGAAGTTAAGCTGTCACAGCCTTATTGTTCTCCCTGAGACCTTGAACTGTATTTCTTGCACTTTATGTTTTGTGTTTTTTTGTTTTTTTTAAAGGAGAAGTCCAGCAAAAATTTTGTATTAAAGTATTGTATTGCCCCCCAAAAGTTATACAAATCCCCAATTTACACTTATCACTGGAAATGCTTATAAAGTGCTTTTTTCCTTGCACTTACTACTGCACCAAGGCTTCACTTCCTGGATAAAATGGTGATGTCACGACCCAACTCCCAGAGCTGTGCGGCCTGTAGCTGCTGGAGAGGATGATGGCAGGGGGACACTGAGGGACACAGGGCACTGGAGGGACACTGAGCATCCCTCTGCCATCATCCTCTCCAGCAGCCACAGCCGCACAGCTCTGGGAGTTGGGTCGTGACATCACCATTTTATCCAGGAAGTGAAGCCTTGATGCAGTAGTAAGTGCAGGGAAAAAAGCACTTTATAAGTAATTCCTGTAATAAGTGTATATTGGGGATTTGTATAACTGTTGGGGGGCAATACAATACTTTAATAAAAATTTTCGCTGGACTTCTCCTTTAAGGAGCTGACAATGCATGACATGTCCTATTTCATCTGCCTACATCCTAATCTCTTGGGATATGCATTGTTCCAGGGATCAGATTAGTAATTGTTTGGCTACAGATCATTGGCGCAATTAGGACTTTGACAGGAGATGAGTCGGTTTTCATATAAGGGGACTGTAAACTCTCTAGGGTCATGCCCCCCCATGGGCACGGGGAGAGGTAAGATTGTACTTGTAATCAAATTCCCCCCCTGCTGGGTTTTCAAAATGGCTGGACTTCTTTTTAAAGGTTATGGCTACTTTTAATAACCTATATTTTCTATCCAATAGAATAAAAAAGAAGCAACTTTCACAATAGTCTGGGTTATACATTTTTTACCATTTTGTGTGCCTCTTCTATGCAGATCTATGTGTATCCATGGTTACAGACTACAAACCTGAATGTAGTCTGATCCTACAGTCATGCTTCAGTACGTTTATTTTTTATTTCGTGTAACTTTCGAATGTGGTGTCACCATTACTGCTCAAACATGGTACAAATCTTCATAAGGGTTAAAAGGATTTTTTTTCTTCCAATTTTTTCTTGAGATGATTGCTTTATGAAGAGTTTTCTAACTTACAAATACACCTTGGGGGGAATTTACCACCGGTGTTGTTAAACTTAGTCATGCTGTGACTAATCATAAAACTGGAGAAAAAAACATTGTTTTAAATAATTACTGCCCCCCATTGACATATTCTGGAACTGCACTGTATTTAAAGGAAGAACCTGCTTACACTATATGACAATGGTGCCTGGTGAAATAACATTTATTCCCATAGTTATTAGAAGATCCTCCCCCCATATGGTGTGTAGGTACTGGATGGACTATAGTACTTATATATGTTGGCCAAAAGAGACATCTAAAAATATTTCTGAAGATGATGGCTGTATGGGAAGCATAGCCTGTGAACCTACATGGATGATGTAAGCCATAACGTATAGACTGTATCAGGGTAATACATGTCTGTCTCTGTGTCCGCAGGAAAGTGATGTGTGTGATTCCATTGATGGTGATGAGATTATAATAAAGTCATAAATGATTAGAAATACACGTTTTGTGGAGCGTTTTATTGCCTTGTTGCATGGAGAGGAAGGGGTAGTGGGTCCTGACTGCTCTGCCACCCGTGACCCCTGATGATCCAACATGCCCGGCCCTTTTCTGTATATCATGAGCTAGTGGGGAGGCAGGAGGCCGCCATATACCCTAGACCAGGGGCAGGGGTGATTCTAGCCTCTCTGCTGCCCGAGGCGAACTATAGGATGACGCCCCCCCCCCCCCCCCCCCCCCGGTCAATCCGCCCACATTATAATCCACTACTGCCCCCCCCCCCCCCAACTGCTGTCCCCAATAAACATAATGTTTGGTCCCTTGCTGCACAGAGGATGTCAGGAGAGGAGGGGGCTGATCTTATAGGGGAGGTCACAGCAGCACAGAGGATGTCAGGAGAGGAGGGTGCTGATCTTTTAGGAGATGGTCCCCCTCTTCCCCCCTTATACGTTATAGATGGACCCCCTCTTCCCCCCCTTATAGATGGTCCCCTCTCCCTTATAGATGGTCCCCCTCTCCCCCCCCCTTATAGATGGTCCCCTCTCCCTTATAGATGGTCCCCCTCTCCCCCCCCCCCCTTATAGATGGTCCCCCTCTCCCCCTCCCTTATAGATGGTCCCCCTCTTCCCCCCCCTCCCTTATAGATGGTCCCCCTCTTCCCCCCTCCCTTATAGATGGTCCCCCTCTTCCCCCCTCCCTTATAGATGGTCCCCCTCTCCCCCCCCCCCTTATAGATGGTCCCCCTCTTCCCTCTCCCTTATATATGGTCCCCCCCCTGCACAGCAGATAAAACAAAAACAAAAAACAGCACACAACTCACCTACCATCCGTTCCCCCGTCAAGCCTCTCTGGTCTGGTCCCGGCTGATGTGCGGCTGCCCGGGGTGTCCTGTCCTGTCCCCAGCAGCGCGCGCATCAGAGAGCTCCCCGTGCGCCTGTGGCTGTGACTTCCAGTGCACAGGGAGCTCTCTGATGCGCGCGCTGCCGGAGACAGGATGGGACACCTCCGGCAGCCGCACATCAGCCGGGGGACTAAAGGCTGCATTCCCACGTTCCGTGGAATGCCGGTACCGGAGACCCCCTGCGCCCGGACAGCATCTGTAATTAGATGCTGGGAGCGGGGGAGACTGTATTCATAAGCGCCGCGCTGTAGTAACAGCACCGCGTGGCTGATTCATTACACCGCAGCGCTTATGAATACAGTCTCCCCCCGCTCCCAGCATCTAATTACAGATGCTGTCCGGGCGCAGGGGGTCTCTGGTACATGGTACAATCAGTGGCGGATTATAATGTGGGCGGCCGCCCGAACCGCCCATATTATAATCTGCCACTGAATGCCGCCCCTAGGGGCGTAGCTAATGTCTCTTGGGCCCTGGTGCAAGAGGTCAACTTGGGCCCCCCCTTTCTCGATGCTATTGGTATATATATATCTCAAGACTGATATTACCAATAATACCAGTATACAGGAAGTATTATCACCGCCATACTGTTACTAAACAAATCCTGTTTACTGAGACCAATATTGCCAATATTACCAGTACACAAGGGGAAATATTACCGCCACACCACAACCATCACCACCATATTGTTACTGACCAAATCCAGTATACTAAATCCAATAAAACACAGTACCAGATAACAAGTAACAAATAATACCACCTCATAGTGACTAACACCACCGCTGCTACTGAATATAATCCTCTGTACATAGACCAATATCACTTCATACAGTCATATAGAGGTGGACGCACTGTACACAGGATCTATACACCATATACATTACAGTGCAATTATATCAAGTGACTCACAGGGGACGTCTTCTCTGATCGGAGTTCTTCACTTTTCATCTTCTCCATCTGTTGTGGGCGATTTTGAGAACTTCTCTGGGCCACGAATCCACAGAATCTGCCAGACAGACATATTAGGCTCCTCACACTGACACCATCATCTCTCTAAAAACTGCACATCTGTACTGTCCCCTTCACACCCTCATTTAGTAGGTAGCCCTGACACTATGTGACCCCCCTTAAAGTACATGCCCCCCTCTGTGCATGTCCTATTGTATACACCCCCCATGTAGTCCACCTTATAGATGGCCCCCAATGTTTCCCCCTTATAGATGGCCCCCTGTGTTGTCCCTCTTATAGATGCCCCCCATGTTATCCCCCATATAGATGGCCCCCCATTTTATCCCCCTTACAGATGCCATACCACTACACCCCCATCATCATACCACTACACCCCCATCATCCTCTTGTTCCATTATCATCATACCACTACACCCCCCATCATCCTCTTGTTCCATCATCATCATACCACTACACCCCCCATCATCCTCTTGTTCCATCATCATCATCATACCACTACACCCCCCATCATCCTCTTGTTCCACCATCATACCACTACACCCCCCATCATCCTCTTGTTCCATCATCATCATACCACTACACCCCCCATCATCCTCTTGTTCCATCATCATCATCATACCACTACACCCCCCATCATCCTCTTGTTCCACCATCATACCACTACACCCCCCATCATCCTCTTGTTCCACCACCATACCACTACACCCCCATCATCCTCTTGTTCCATCATCATACCATTACACCCCCCATCATCCTCTTGTTCCATCATCATCATCATACCACTACACCCCCCATCATCCTCTTGTTCCACCATCATACTACTACACCCCCATCATCCTCTTGTTCCATCATCATACCACTACACCCCCATCATCCTCTTGTTCCATCATCATACCACTACACCCCTCATCATCCTCTTGTTCCATCATCATACCACTACACCCCCATCATCCTCTTGTTCCATCATCATACCACTACACCCCCCATCATCCTCTTGTTCCACCACCATACCACTACACCCCCATCATCCTCTTGTTCCATCATCATACCACTACACCCCCCATCATCCTCTTGTTCCACCACCATACCACTACACCCCCCCATCATCCTCTTGTTCCACCACCATACCACTACACCCCCATCATCCTCTTGTTCCATCATCATACCACTACACCCCCCATCATCCTCTTGTTCCATCATCATACCACTACACCCTCATCATCCTCTTGTTCCACCACCATACCACTACACCCCCCATCATCCTCTTGTTCCACCACCATACCACTATACCCCCCATCATCCTCTTGTTCCATCACCATACCACTACACCCCCCATCATCCTCTTGTTCCACCACCATACCACTACACCCCCCATCATCCTCTTTTCCATCATCATACCACTACACCCTCATCATCCTCTTGTTCCACCACCATACCACTACACCCCCCATCATCCTCTTGTTCCACCACCATACCACTATACCCCCCATCATCCTCTTGTTCCATCACCATACCACTACACCCCCCATCATCCTCTTGTTCCATCACCATACCACTACACCCCCATCATCCTCTTGTTCCACCACCATACCACTACACCCCCCCATCATCCTCTTGTTCCTTCACCATACCACTACACCCCCATCATCCTCTTGTTCCACCACCATACCACTACACCCCCCATCATCCTCTTGTTCCACCACCATACCACTACACCCCCATCATCCTCTTATTCCACCACCATACCACTACACCCCCCATCATCCTCTTGTTCCTTCACCATACCACTACACCCCCCATCATCCTCTTGTTCCACCATCATACCACTATACCCCCCATCATCCTCTTGTTCCATCACCATACCACTACACCCCCCATCATCCTCTTGTTCCTTCACCATACCATTACACCCCCCATCATCCTCTTGTTCCATCATCATCATACCATTACACCCCCCATCATCCTCTTGTTCCACCATCATACCACTACACCCCCCATCATCCTCTTGTTCCACCACCATACCACTACACCCCCCCATCATCCTCTTGTTCCTTCACCATACCACTACACCCCCATCATCCTCTTGTTCCATCACCATACCACTACACCCCCCCATCATCCTCTTGTTCCACCACCATACCACTACACCCCCATCATCCTCTTGTTCCATCATCATACCACTACACCCCCCATCATCCTCTTGTTCCATCATCATACCACTACACCCCCCATCATCCTCTTGTTCCACCACCATACCACTACACCCCCATCATCCTCTTGTTCCATCATCATACCACTACACCCCCATCATCCTCTTGTTCCACCACCATACCACTACACCCCCATCATCCTCTTGTTCCACCACCATACCACTACACCCCCCATCATGCCCTTTAAAACAAAAAAATCTTTACTCACCTGAATGGTTCCTCTAGTCTTCTTGTCACGCGCGCTGGCGGGCTTACCGCGGCTGTGGGTGTGGCTTCCAGCGGAGGGGGCGGAGCTTCGCGGGACCTGTTTTTTTGCCCTCAAGATGCTCCCAGCCCCGCAAGTCAGCCGGGGGCCGTCCCAGCCGCCTCTTGTGATCGCAGGCAAAACATTGCTTGCGGTCACAAGAAGGAGTGGGATGGGAGCAGTACAGTGGCAGTACAGTAGCGGCCCGGTCGCGGCGACCGCTGCGACCGTGGTAGCTACGCCACTGAATGCCGCCCCCATGATAACAGCTGGTGGCGCCGCCTGAGGCAGACGACTCAGGTCGCCTCATCATTGCGGCGCCACTGACCAGGGGTAGGGAACCTTGGCCCTCCAGCTGTTGCAAAACTACAACTCTCATCATGCCTGGACAGTCTTGCAAAAGCTGGAGAGGCAAGCTTCCCTACACCTGCCCTGGACATCTATCTATCTATCTATCTATCTATCTATCTATCTATCTATCTATCTATCTATCTATCTATCTATCTCCTATCTATCTCCTATCTATCTATCTTCTATCTATCTATCTATCTATCTATCTATCTATCTATCTATCTCCTATCTATCTATCAGTCATGTCAAACTCTGGCCCGTGGTGCTATTATTTTTGGCTAGACTATGGGGAGGGCTGGCTACTATAAGAGACTACAGGAGAGGGCTGGCTACTATGTGAGACTATTGGGAAGGGCTGGCTACTATATAAGACTGTGGGGGAGGGCTGGCTACTATGTGAGACTATTGGGGAGGGCTGGCTACTATATAAGACTGTGGGGGAGGGCTGGCTACTATATAAGACTGTGGGGGAGGGCTGGCTACTATATAAGACTGTGGGGGAGGGCTGGCTACTATATAAGACTATGGGGAGGGCTGGCTACTATATAAGAGACTATGGGGGAGGACTGACTACTATATGAGACTATTGAGGAGGGCTGGCTACTATGAGAGACTACCGGGGAGGGCTGGCTACTATATGAGATTATGGGGGAGGGCTGGCTACTATGTGAGACTATTGGGGAGGGCTGGCTACTATATAAGACTGTGGGGGAGGGCTGGCTACTATATAAGACTGTGGGGGAGGGCTGGCTACTATATAAGACTGTGGGGGAGGGCTGGCTACTATATAAGACTATGGGGAGGGCTGGCTACTATATAAGAGACTATGGGGGAGGACTGACTACTATATGAGACTATTGAGGAGGGCTGGCTACTATGAGAGACTACCGGGGAGGGCTGGCTACTATATGAGATTATGGGGGAGGGCTGGCTACTATATGAGATTATGGGGGAGGGCTGGCTACTATATAAGAGACTATGGGGGAGGGCTGGCCACTATATGAGACTATTGGGGAGGGCTGGCTTCTATATAAGACACTATGGGGAGGGCTGGCTACTATATAAGATACTATGGGGGAGGGCTGGCCACTATATAAGATACTATGGGGGAGGGCTGGCTACTATATAAGAGACTATGGAGGAGGGCTGGCTACTATATAAGATACTATGGGGGAGGGCTGGCTACTATAAGAGACTACAGGAGAGGGCTGGCTACTATGTGAGACTATTGGGGAGGGCTGGCTACTATATAAGACTGTGGGGGAGGGCTGGCTACTATATAAGAGACTATGGGGGAGGACTGACTACTATATGAGACTATTGAGGAGGGCTGGCTACTATGAGAGACTACCGGGGAGGGCTGGCTACTATATGAGATTATGGGGGAGGGCTGGCTACTATAAGAGACTATGGGGGAGGGCTGGCCACTATATGAGACTATTGGGGAGGGCTGGCTTCTATATAAGACACTATGGGGAGGGCTGGCTACTATATAAGATACTATGGGGGAGGGCTGGCTACTATATAAGATACTATGGGGGAGGGCTGGCTACTATATAAGATACTATGGGGGAGGGCTGGCTACTATATAAGAGATTATGGGGGAGGGCTGGCTACTATATAAGAGACTGTAGGGGAGGGCTGGCTACTATATAAGAGACTATAGGGGAGGGCTGGCTACTATATAAGAGACTGTAGGGGAGGGCTGGCTACTATATAAGAGACTATGGGGGAGGGCTAGCTACTATAAAAGAGACTATGGGGGAGGGCTGGCTACTATATGGGACACGTGGTGGGCTGGCTACTATTTGGGCACTTATTTGGGCACTATTGGGAGGGCTGCCTAATATGTGGGGCAATTTTGGTTGGGTTGGCTACTTCATGGGGCAATATTGGGGGGGGGGGGTCTATTACATGGGTTGGGGTTTAATCACATCATAGCAATTTATCATGTCATTTATCATAGTGCTGGGAGACACACACCCCTGACAGTGCCAGGAATGCCGCATGCTTCTCTGACAGTGCCAGGACCGCGTCATTCGCGCCTCAATAATTATGAAGCTTGGCTTGCGACTTTGTCCACTATTTTAATTCTGGCCCACTGTGTATTTGAGTTTGACACCCCTGATATATATATCAAGCAGTCTAACAGCCTGACAGATCCCATAGCAACCAATCACAGCGCAGCTTTCATTTTACCAGGGCTCAGGAATATTTAAAAGGTGATCTGTGGTTGGTTCCTACGGGCAACAAAGGATATTACTGCTTGATACATCTCCTCCATAGAGTTTGATCAACAATGGACCTCCTATGTGTCGCCATGTTCTATCTAGCAGTGTCTGCCAGTGGTCCAGCAATGTATTATCTAAGTATCTGGTGCCCTGGTTGTTTATGTTTTTGTTTACACCTAGAGTAAAAGTTATCCCGTATCTATAGAATAGGCCATCAACATCTGATTTGTGGAGGTCCGACATGCCCGCACAGCTAAAGACAAAGCTTTGGCTGTCCAGGCATGATGGGATTTGTAGTTTTGCAAAAGTTGGAGGGCGGAAGGTTCCCCATACCTGGGAAAAGCCATAAAAAAAAAATCACAGGCATATGTATTAAAGGGATATTAGGGCGAACAATTAATATAACTATAACTAAATTATAACTATATAACTTTATTAAAGAAAAAGTACTTAAAATAAATACCCCAAAAACATTGTGACAGCAATAAAGTGTAACATGGTCCCTCTGCTGCCACCAGTGGTTGTGTTGGGAACTGCAGGGCTGCACAAGCCCTGGACCTGACAGTTTCATCCTGAGTTAGGGTCCTATTCCACGGGCCGATGGGGGCCCGATCAATAATGTAAACGAGCGCCGATCTGCTACATGGTGAGGTGTACTTTAATACCATACACAACCTGACAACAGGGGTAGTGCTGTTTTCCAAGAAAGTAGCTGTGATTTGTCTAATCCTGGATAATCCCTTTAACTGCTGACCCCAGTGCCCACCACAATTCCCTGCTGGAGAGGTGATACATGTTAGACTGGTGTGGATCTGACCACTGTGAACCCACACAGTCACCTGCAGTGATTCATTCTTTACTCCCATATTACTGAGATTACCAGGCACATCTGCTGTTCAGGAGTCAGGGAAAGCTGGGTGACTGGAGGATGCATCAAGGAGACAGTGGAGTTGCAGCAGATGTAACATGAAGAATGATGTAAGGTTAGGAGAGGGGCTGTCACCTATAGGATTAGTAGTGACCTGAGATCCTGTGTGTATTGTCCTCACTGACTGTTCCCTGGTGACTCAGTCTCATTCATTCCCCACACACACCCACAGACTGCACCAGCTGCTCTATGCGTCCTTAGCAACCTGTGTGAGTACATGGCTGGGATACCCAGTATATACCTGTGTGAGTACATGGCTGGGACACCCAGTATATACCTGTGTGAGTACATGGCTGGGACACCCAGTATATACCTGTGTGAGTACATGGCTGGGACACCTAGTATATACCTGTGTGAGTGCATGACCCAGGATATACCTGTGTGAGTACATGGCTGGGACACCTAGTATATACCCAGTACATACCTGTGTGAGTACATGGCTGGGACACCCAGTATATACCTGTGTGAGTGCATGACCCTGTATATACCTGTGCGAGTGCATGACCCTGTATATACCTGTATGAGTGCATTCCTGGGACACCTAGTATATACCTGTGTGAGTGCATGACCCAGTATATACCTGTGTGAGTGCATGACCCTGTATATACCTGTGCGAGTGCATGACCCTGTATATACCTGTATGAGTGCATGCCTGGGACACCTAGTATATACCTGTGTGAGTGCATGACCCAGTATATACCTGTGTGAGTGTATGCCTGGGACACTCAGTATATAAGTGCATTTCAGATCCCTGACACCTTCTGATTCCCTGGAGGATCCTAGACCTACACTGTACAGTAGATCACAATGTGCACTCACTGAAGTCCCTCCCTAGGCTTCATGGCTGTGTATAGCTGAGGCCTCTATAGTGAGTACCCTGTGTGTCATAGAACTGTCAGTCTATGACCTCAGTCTTCTGGTGCACCACAAAATTACTGATCACTACCACAGGACTGCTGATCACTACCACAGGACTACTGATCACTAACACAGGACTGCTGATCACTACCACAGGACTGCTGATCACTACCACAGGACTACTGATCACTAACACAGGACTGCTGATCACTACCCCAGGACTGCTGATCACTACCCCAGGACTGCTGATCACTACCCCAGGACTGCTGATCACTAACACAGGACTACTGATCTCTACCACAGGACTACTGATCACTAACACAGGACTGCTGATCACTACCCCAGGACTGCTGATCTCTACCACAGGACTACTGATCACTAACACAGGACTGCTGATCTCTACCACAGGACTACTGATCACTAACACAGGACTGCTGATCACTACCCCAGGACTGCTGATCTCTACCACAGGACTACTGATCACTACCCCAGGACTGCTGATCACTAACACAGGACTACTGATCTCTACCACAGGACTACTGATCACTAACACAGGACTGCTGATCACTACCCCAGGACTGCTGATCTCTACCACAGGACTACTGATCACTAACACAGGACTGCTGATCACTACCCCAGGACTGCTGATCACTACCACAGGACTGCTGATCACTACCACAGGACTGCTGATCTCTACCACAGGACTGCTGATCACTACCATAGGACTGCTGATCACTACCACAGGACTGCTGATCTCTATGATCTCTACCACAGGACTGCTGATCACTACCCCAGGACTGCTGATCACTAACACAGGACTACTGATCTCTACCACAGGACTACTGATCACTACCCCAGGACTGCTGATCTCTACCACAGGACTACTGATCACTAACACAGGACTGCTGATCTCTACCACAGGACTACTGATCACTACCCCAGGACTGCTGATCTCTACCACAGGACTACTAATCACTACCACAGGACTGCTGATCACTACCACAGGACTACTGATCACTACCATAGGACTGCTGATCACTACCACAGGACTGCTGATCTCTATGATCTCTACCACAGGACTACTGATCACTACCATAGGACTGCTGATCACTACCACAGGACTGCTGATCTCTATGATCTCTACCACAGGACTACTAATCACTACTATTGGTCTACAAGTAGCAGCTACCAGTCTGGTCGCCTTGTATTACCCTTCCCTACCGCTAGGGGTCGCTGTGTACAGATTCATTGTGGCAAAGCTATGTAATTTGGAAACCCAGAGAAGAAGTTTACAGAACTGATCCAGATCCCCAGGTAAGGAGCATGGAGGAGACTGCAGGGGGCAGAATAAGGAAGGGGACGTTGCAGTTTAATAGCCAGGCTTATATACCTCACACTTGGGATGATTTGTCCAGTGCAAGTTATAAAAGTTATAAAAGTTTGTTTGTTTTTCCCCACTGCAACTTTTGATACATTGTGTATTATCGAACGTTTGATACGTTTTGTTATATTTTATACATTCTGTCATTTTGTTTAATATATTCTGTATAATGTAGTTTTATATGTTTTTTTTATTTTAATTTTTTTATAAATTTTAATAATGATCAATTCTCTTTGTTGTCAGTACATGCAGAAAAGGGTCTAAATCAGGGATGGGGAACCTTTGGCTCTTTAGCTGTTGCAAAACTACAATTCCCATCATGCCTGGACAGCCGAAGCTAAAACTTTGGCTGTCCAGGCATGATGGGAATTGTAGTTTTGCAACAGCTGGAGAGCCTGAAGGTTCCCCATCCCTGGTCTAAATCATTGCCATGAAATCTAGATGGTGCATGGTTCTTCCAGGTCTATCAAACCACATGGTAAAGAAGGGAACTGGGACCCGCCACTCCCCACTATAACAGCTACAATTGCTATAATTGCTTTAGGAAACAAAGCATGGTTCTTGTTGTCCCCACTTGACTTTCCTTCCCTTTATAATTTACTGCATCTCCTTGTATATTATCGTCGTCAAACTCAGACCCTCCAGCTGTTGCAAAATTACAATTCCTATGATGCTTGGATAGCCAAAACTTTAGCTTTGGCTGTCTGGGCATGATGGGAATTGTAGTTTTGTAACAGCTGGAGAACCTGAGTTTGACATCTATGTTGTAGATCATGTTTTAGACCCTTTATGGTGTCCACACGTGTGTTGCTGCATCCCACAGGGGTAGGGAACCTTTGGCTCTCCAGCTGTTGCAAAACTACAACTCCCATCATGCCTGGACAGCCAAAGGCCTGAAGGTTCCCCATCCCTACGCCATAGCAGCCTCTATCCATATATCCCTGATAAATTTGCCTTAGATACATCAATGTAGATTGTCAGCAATGAATCCAGTAAAAGTGAGACATTTCTATGGCTGCTGCTATCTCTTTTCCATTGCCCACCCCCTTACACTATGGGGGAGATTTATCAAACATGGAGTAAAGTGAAACTGGCTCAGTTGCCCCTAGCAACCAATCAGATTCCACTTTTCATTTCCCAAAGAGTCTGTGAGGGATGAAAGGTGGAATCTGATCCAGCCAGTTTCACTTTACACCATGTTTGATAAATCTCCTCCTATGCGTCTAAAATGGAAACTGACAGTAGAGATCTTAAAGAGGATGTACCATCAGGTACATCCCCTTTAATCCGACCCGCGGATAGAACGGCGCCGTCACCGGGAAGCCGATGCCGCGGTCCGTTTTTTTGAACCCGTTCCTGTGTACGGCGCCGTTCTATGCAGTGGGAGGGAATTCCCTTTCCTCTATGACGCGGCTCCATTAGAATCAATTAGAATTCCCGTGACTGCGCTGTTCTTTCCGTAGGTCAGATTAAAGAGGATGTACCTGATGGTACATCCTCTTTAAATTTATTGGAAAACTATACCAGAATATTCCAGAAATGCAGTTACAATGTATCCCATACAGTCCACTGGGCAGGCATATAACCTTAGAGATGTGTATGTGAAATTGCCCTTGAGGGTACAAACCCACTTGCCGGATCTGCAGCGAGTTTCTCACTTCGAATACGCAGCGAGACTCGCTGCGGATCCCGGCCCTGTTTACTCAATGGCAGACAAACTTGCAGCAGGGATGTACATCCCTGCTGCGAGTTTGTCCGCAGACTATACATCACCGGGTCCCCGCGGGGCAGCGCACTGATTGGCCGAGCGGGATGTGTCGGGAACCGCCGAAGCAAGCAGGAGTGGGGACCCGGTAATGTATAGTCTTCAGCGGCCGGGGCGTTAACGGGGCGGGCTGCGCAGGGCCGTCTTACCCATTGGGCAGGGTAGGCAGCTGCCCGGGGGCCCTTGTGTCTTAGGGGGCCCCTGTCCTCTGTGACCTGTATTTTTCGCTTTATAAGACGCACTTCTAAAACTAAGTGCGTCCTATAAAGCGAAGGCGGCTCCCAAGCAGGGCTGAGCACCGCAAGGAAGCCGTCCCGCCCGCCCCCTGTATTGCCGCTCACTGAGCGACTTCCTCTGCCCGCTCAGCCGCCCTTCTATCGCTTCTCAGCTGAGCCGATCAGAAGCCCAGGAAAGTGCAAGGAGCAGCACTTTCCTGGGCTTCTGATCGACTCAGCTAAGTGGCGATAGAAGGGGCGGGCAGTCCAGGAACTCACCCATCCGCCGGCCCCAGCAGCTGATGTCTCCCGTCAGTGTGCCATTCCCGACATCCTCCGGCACAGGCAGCGGGGTACAGAGACGCTGCCTGTGTCCTGGATGTGTCGTGCAGCCGGACGCTTCCGGCACAGGCAGTCTCTCTGTACCCCGCTGCCTGTGCCGGAGGATGTCGGGAGTGCGCGCTGACGGGAGAGGAGCTGCTGGGGCCGCCGAACGGGTGAGTAACTGGTTTGTTTTGGGGGGCACTGGCTACTATGGGGGCACTGGCTACTATGGGGGTACTGGCTACTATGGTGGACACTGGCTACTATGGGGGCACTGGCTACTATGGGGGGCACTGGCTACTATGGGGGGCACTGGCTACTATGGGGGCACTGGCTACTATGGGGGGCACTGGCTACTATGGGGGGCACTGGCTACTATGGGGGTACTGGCTACTATGGGGGGCACTGGCTACTATGGGGGCACTGGTTACTATGGGGGGCACTGGCTACTATGGGGGCACTGGCTACTATGGGGGGCACTGGCTACTATGGGGGTACTGGCTACTATGGGGGGCACTGGCTACTATGGGGGCACTGGCTACTATGGGGAGCACTGGCTACTATGGGGGCACTGGCTACTAGGGGGCACTGGCTACTATGGGGGGCACTGGCTACTATGGGGGGCACTGGCTACTATGTGGGCACTGGCTACTATGGGGGGCACTGGCTACTATGGGGGGCACTGGCTACTATGTGGGCAATGGCTACTATGGGGGGATTGGCTACTATGGGGGGCACTATATGCAAAGATGTGGGGGATTTGATGGTGGCGATTGGGGGGGGGGGGGGCAATTTGCACCTTTGCCCAGGGGCCCATAATGCTGTTAAGACGGCCCTGGGGCTGCGGACAAACATCACTGCTGCGAGTTTGTCTGCCATTGAGTAAATAGGGCCGGGATTCGCAGCAAGTTTCGCTGCGTATTCAAAGTGAAAAACTCGCTGCAGATCCAGCGAGTTTGTACCCTTATGCTGGGTTTACACGGAGCGATAATTCGCCCAATCGTACGATTGACGATTCCTAAGTAACAATTTTTCTTTTATAACAATCAGCGTTTAGATGGAACGATATATCGTACAGAAAATTCGTTTTCCGATCGTTTTGCGATCGCTTAAGCCTATCTCGCACATAGGAAAAATCAGTGAACGACTGTTTACACGGAACGATCGGCGATCTTTTTGCGAACGACGAACGATGATTTAAGAACCTGTTAAAAGATCAAAATGAACGATTTCTCGCTTGTCGTTCGATCGTTCGCTGCGTTTACACGTACGATTATCGTTCGAATTCGATCGTTATCGTGCAAATTCGCACGATAATCGTTCCGTGTAAACCCAGCATTAGGGTGGGTTTACACGTACAGGATTCACAGCAGATCCGCAGCAGATTTGATGGTGCAGATTTGATGCTGTATTCAGACGAAATCTGCTGCGGATGCGCAGCAGAAAATCCACTGCGATACGGTACGTGTGAAGCTACCCTAAAGGGGTATTGTCATCTAAACATTTATGACATATCCATCTGATACATATGGTTCACATCTCAGCATCTCTCTCGTTCAACCTAGCTGCAGCCATTGGAAGTGGTTTGTGTAACTTCCATTGATATTAATGGGAGTTGTGTAATATCATAGCACCAGGCAATATAACAAAAACATAGCAGCCCCCCTCTAGAAACAGCGCCACCTTGTGGTAGTTAAAAAAAAATTCTTTCAAATCAACTGGTGCCAGAAAGTGTCAGATTAAAGTGTAATTAAAAAATAAAATCTTAAGTCTTCCAGTACTTCTCAGCTGCTGTATGTCCTACAGGAAATGGTGTATTCTTTCCAGTTTGGAGAGCAGGAGAAGTTTTTTTGTGGGGATTTGCTCCTGCTCCCAACAGTTACCGACATGGACAGAGGTGGCAGCAGAGAGCACTGTGTCAGACTAGAAAGAACACATCACTTCCTGCAGGATATACAGCAGCTGGTAAGTACTGTAAGACTGGAGATTTTTAATAGAAGTAAATTACAAATCTCTAGCACTTTCTGGCACTAGTTGATCTGAAAGATTTTTTGGGGGGTGAACAACCCCTTTAACTGAGAGGAAACAAGTTGTAATACCACACACAACCTGAGGACAGGGGTGGCGCTGTTTTTTTGCAAGAAAGCAGTTATGTTTTTCTAATCCTGGATAACCCCTCTAAGCAATGTTCACACAATATTGAAAATATGGCCGTAAATAATAATCGTACTCCTTATTTACAGGTGTAATGATCAAAGTGCAGCAGAATTTTCACCTCAAAAAACATGTGGGCACTTTGTACTGTACTTTGTTACACAATTTCAGTGGCGATATCCACATAGGGAACATGTGGCTCCGGCCTACTACTTCTTCATACCACCAGGGATGTGTCTGCTATGTGAACATATGGAGCAGTAAATGGAATTCCCTGTACATGTCTCTGAGCTTTGGCTTTGGCTGTCCAGGCATGATGGCAATTGTAGAACATACTTGTGACAGGTCAACTCACTTAGAGAACCATTGACCTCTGCTGTCACCATCGAGCTGTTCCCTATCCTGTGGGTTGGGGATACCTTTTAACTCCTTTAGGAACATTTGGTGACGGATCTACCTCTGCAGGGTCCAGTGAGGGAAGGGTTAAGCAGTGTTGTGTTTGCAGCTTGTGTCACGCAGGCAGCCGCTATAGGGAACACTAGTTACCGTCCCGAGGATAAACGGAGTCTCTAAGGAGAGATGACAACATTGCGGATGATTGTGAGGTGACTAGAAATTTCTGTGCGTGTCAGCTATTCCTTGTGTCACTCAGCGTGATGTCGTCTGCCATAGGACTGCTCAGATCCTGGGCCCTGAGTCCCCTCTGAGACTCTGTACTTATCCTAAAGGTAATGGGGTGGGTGTGTATCGGGATCTCTGAGATCTATAGTGATTGTGGATACCTCGGCCGGAACATGGCGGAGGCAAAGTAGGCAGCTGCCTGGGGCATCAGTGGGGAAGGGGCTACAATCTATGACTGTCTACTATTACAGATACATAAAGTAGTATAATGGTCAGGCAGCACTACATACACAGCTGCATATATATCTGTCTAGCTTGGGGTTTTAATATGGAGATAGTTCCATATTATGTTGGTGTGAAATCGGCCTAAAGACCCTCATCTACATTAGAGACAAACCAGCTAAACCCACTGAATTAGTATGTATATGGGGGTCTCCCGGATCTTCCCAACAGATGATGTGGGGGAGAAATTGATGGGGCTTAGTGGATTTCCACTGCACAACACTTTTGTTCTCAGAGAGATAAGGTGCCGCCATACGACTACCTCCATTTAGAGTGTTCAAGTGTAATGGAGGGATAGGGTGAAACGGACAGTTGAGAGCCGTCACATAAGGATGGGGACCTAAAAGTAGGTATCCAGTATTAGAAAAAAAACCACAGCTATTTTCTTGCAAAAAGAGCGCCACCCGTGTCCTTAGGTTGTGTGTGGTATTGCAATTCAGTTCCTTTTTCTTTAATGGAACCGAGCTGCAATACCATATCCAAACTGAACACAAGAGTGGCGCTGTTTCTGGAAAAGACAGGCCAAGCTTGGGAAGCTCCTTTAGGCTATGTTCACACTAAGCACGTTTCCGGCCTCATTTCGTACGCCGCCGTACATGTGTGGCTAAAACTACGGGCGTGGGAAAAATTGACATGCGGCCGGATGCGTACGAACCGCGAACATACGCCTGTAGTAGAGTTATGCTTCCCTAGCTTGTTTCGAAGCGAACTGAAACAGGTCATTTACTTGGAAATCTTCGCCCAGCCCAATAAAACTCACAGAACCTTTTGGATCGAAAAATCAAATTCAATTTGGCTGAAATAAGTACTTTGTACGGGACCGCACTGAAATCCACAGCCGTGAGTTGGAACATTTCCGTCGTCAAACAATGGTCTTGTTCATTTTTCACGGCGCCGCATACGATCCGGTCGTAAGTTCATACGTAGTGTGCATTGTGCGGGCGTATATCGTATACTTTCAAGCGAACGCATCAACCTCAAAACTATGTGCGTATATTCGCGGTTCGCACTACGGCCGGAAACATACACAGTGTGAACATAGCCTTAAAGTGTACCGCTCACATGTCATATGTCAAACGTCTGAGTATTCAATGGCTATAACAAGCAGGGAGAGAAGTACATGGCTGAGTTCTCCATGTATGAGGAGACCACCCTGCAGACATACATAGGGAGTCTGTCTGGAAGGCTGAACTGCTGAGACCCAGGGTGGTTGGATGAATTCCTACCCCTGCAGCATTCTTCATCTATCACATCTACCCCTACCCCAAATGCATGCTTACCTCTGGAAGCCCACCATGATACTTTCTATGGATAAGGGCAGAGGGACTGGGAAATATAACTTTCTCTCTCTAGGCTTGTTCAGATGAGCCAAGAGCAGACGATTTCCTTATAGAATACATACAGGCAGCTGTACCATACTTATAGCCTATAGATGGCATTTTGGAAGGATGGGGGGGGGGGTAGTCTTGTGTCTAATGGCATCATGTGCCCCCCCCACCTCCAAAGTAACTGATCTTAAAAGGTCCAAATAGTGTTTTTCCTGTCCTATTGTATTCTTGAGTCAGTAAGTAACCTGAGCTTATGTTTCCCCTATCAGTAGTAAACAGGCGGGGATGTGGTTGGGCTGGATCGACCAGATATACTTGACCTCTTGGTATTGACACAGAGATTAAAACTGATTGAGTTCCAATTTATACAGTAAGTGTACTGGTTTAGTTGACACAGGCTATAAGAACAATAAGAGAAACACATAACGGCAACTATAAACAAGTAACATAATAAAATTCTCTCTGCCTGCAACCACCTCTAGGGGGAGCTCACTGCATACAGATGTAGACAAGTCGTAAATCTGTTAGCAGTGCGCTTCTTATAGTACTCTATATGTAACTCTATATCTATGCAGGGGATTTACAGTTTTTCTCTATTTCTTGTTCTTTTCAAAATGTTGCTTACTGTCAGTGAATGAAAACATTTTTTGTTGACATTCCTTACCCTTTCCTTATTCCTTTTTTTTAATTTACTTATTTATTTTTTGGTATCATATAAACACTTGTCTTGAGCTCTCTTATACCTATAACCATTGATGGGAGAGCCCAAGCTAAGCTTTTGCATTGGGGCCCATGAAACTTTCGCTACGCCCCTGGATATGCCGTGAGTCGGGGTAGCTATTCGGTGTTGGAACCCACCCCCGGACAAACGGGCACTGCGCTTAAAGCGAATGTACCATCAGGTACATTCGCTTTAACATGACCCACGGATAGATCAGCGCCAGCCCAAGAAAGCCGGTGCCATGGTCCATCTTTTAAATCGCAGCCCAGTTCCCGTGTAAGGCGCCGTTCTATCCACGGGTACCAGGCTGGGTCTGAAGCACTGGAGGCGGGCCAGGCTGCTCCCAGTGGGAGGAATACCCCGCTCCTCTATGACGCAGCTCCATTGATTCTAAAGGAGCTGCGTCATAGAGGGGCGGGGGATTCCTACCACTGGGGGCTCCCGGCCCACCTCCAGTGCTTCAGCCCCGGCCTGGTACCCGTGGAGAGAATAGCGCCGTACACGGGAACCGGGCCATGGTTCCAATGGACCGCACCACCAGCTTCCCTGTGCTGGCTCCAATCTATCCGTGGGTCATGCTAAAGTGAATGTACCTGATGGTACATTTGCTTTAAGGTTTGGATAGCCAAAGTTTGAACAGGTGTATAGGTGCAGATGTGAAAGAATAGACAAGAGTCCAATGACTTAACCAGAATCACTTGGTTTACTGGTAAGAACTTCTGTGCAATACACGATAAATACACTTTCGGTACCTGCAGGTGCAGGCAGGAGGTACTAGTAGTAGTATGAGTTGTAAGAACAGTGTAGAGTAGAGGGCCATCTTGAGGGTCCTGTCCAATGTACTCTGCTGGGATAGCATAGTGGAGAACAGAAATAGGAAAAGAAGAAGATACTCATACTCAAAGATTCACTAATCTGACTGCATTTTGTCCTATAGTGTTGGGTTACCCGTCCTGCTAGGGTAGTACGACGTCCCAGGTCCCTGCGCTGGGTTGAGCAGACATTCCAAGTCTTCCCAGAACAGCCGTGCGTTGCAGTAGGATACGTCGGCATACACGCTCTTTGTCATACTGGGGTCCATACCCAACTCCAGGTGACTTCCCTGTGCGATGTAGAGTGTATCCCTGGCGTGGACAAGGTTTTCCTCAGAGGACGTCACTCCCTCCTAAGATCTTTAACACTGCATGCTAGCGGTAGAACTTGCTTGAGTGTCTCAGTCCCTCCCAACCTCTACTGACAAAAGACCCTCCCACCAGGAACTAGCTCTTTTTTGTAGGGGGTACCTTAGCTAGCCTCTGATTGGTGGGGATGTGTATGGGTGAGCGAGAAAAGATAGGATAGGCAGAAAAGTGAGGGAAACAAGCCTGCTCCTGTGATAGGTGGAAACACAATATGTGACAAACAGTAGTTAAAGGGGTTGGCCACTTTATAGTAAAATAGGTCAGTACAAAGTATTAGTAAGTGTACTCACTGTATATACTGACAGCAGCTCCCTGTGTACCTTATAGAGCTAATATCAGACCCCCCTTCACCAGGCTAGGCTGCCCTGCTCTGTTTTGTTTCAGTCCATAAAATGGCCGACATGGAGGAGCAGGTGACCATGCCCTGTCCCCTGCATCCTCCATTAGCTTTATGAGGTACACAGGGAGCTGCTGTCAGTATATACAGTGAGTACAGTTACTAATACTGTATACTGAGCAATTTTACTATAAAGTGGCCAACCCCTTTAACTTCAGCTGTATAGTATAGTATATACAGGAAATACAACAGTGACACCTAGTGGGGAAAACGCATAATACAGACTCATTGATCCCCTTCCCCTGGTGATCCCCTTCCCCGGGTGTATAGAAACTTAATATAAAGTCCAGGACCAGCAAAACATTAGTCTTCCTATTGTATTTGACTATAACGTTTGGTCACTTTGCATCCAATGTGCATCCGCAAACCGCGAAGACGACTGGAGTGTTTTCTGCTTAAGTCAAGCTGAAAACCGACACCTCGGCCACATTTCGTTTGCAATGTGAGAAGCCGGCCTTACACCGAGTTATCTGAACTGATACATTGCAGCGATCCTATCAGCTGTGAACAAGCCAAAGTACACCTGGCCTCTGTAACAACAAAGCTGGCCAATCCCCATCCTTACATGCAGCTAGTGGCCATTACAGGGAGCCTGGTGACTGTCACCCAGCTTTCCTTTGTCCCTGAACGGCGACTCCTCCGAGAATTATATTGCGTTACTAACCTGACTTCTATAGAAAGACACAACTTTCAATGGTACAGTGACATGTCATCTGTTTCAGTCAGACATGAGCGACTTTTCATGAACCAGGAAGATCTGGATGGGCAGCACTGTAGCTCTAGGTCTGCAGGGGTTGGCTATATGGGAGGAAGATGTTACTATCATATAATAAATCGGCTTCTGTTATAGGAAGAAGACGGATAGTAAATCCTCAGAAATTAACAGATGCCTACCCAGATGCAGTATTATAACTCCTCACCATCAGTCACTGGCGTACTGCAGCCACTAAGCGTGCCTGGATCTTTCGGACCGGTCAGACCAAGAGATGTCTACCCTGCTGCCACAGTGCCACGTATCCGCCCCTCCACCGGTGAGTTATAAAGCAAAGGAAACGATGCAATACAATAATTTCTGCCCAATTCTTACTAGTAGTGCCCCAGTCTGGCCACTAGGCTTGAAACTAAGCTGAGATTTCCTGTTCTGTATAGATCATTTTCCAGTAGTCTCCTCCTTATCATCACAAACAGGAGACATCATCATATAGACAATAGGAGATGTTCACAGCTCAGCCTCCCCCTCTTTGTGAAGTGACCTCTGGACAGGTCACAGAGCACACCCAGACACCTTTCCCATTCATGTTAATGAGACTTCTGTCCATTGTTGCCTCTATCCATAGGGCTTGCTGTAAAACAGATATCCAAATACTGCCCCCTTAATATTGTGCAAATAATATGTGCAAATAATGGGTTCACACTGTGTTTTTGCAATCCGTTTTTTTTCATACGTTTTTACATCAAAACGCATCTGTTGTTTTTTTTTACCGTACACAAAAACATACTTTTTTGTTTATTTTTGTTTACGTAAAAAAAACCCAGATGCGTTCTGATGTTTTTTTTTTATTTATTTATTATAGGGCTGTGTATTTGTGTGTATCTGTTTTGATCCGTTTTTCCATTGACTTCCGTTATAAAAAAAAATGGATCAAAACACATTTTTTTTAACATACATAAAAATAAGGTCAGCTAAGTTTTTGTGTATGTTAAAAAAAACGGACGTGTTTTGATCCTTTTTTTTTAAATAATGGAAACAATGGAAAAACGGATCAAAACTAATGCGCACAATTGCATGCATTTTCTATCCATTTTTTTCCAAAATTGGATTAAAAAAAAAAAAAAATGGATTGCAAAAACGTAGTGTGAACCTAGCCTTAAAAAAATGACATGTTTTATTATGGGGCTCTAAACAGTAAAAAAAAATTTTAAAAAATCTAGATGATACATTCCCTTTAAATCTCTGATACTGTAGTTCCTGAAGCTTTCTATGTCTTCTTTTTCAGGGTTTCAGTTTAGGGATGTTTCCCCTCCCCGTGGGAAACCGGTGTGGAATGATTCCCGCAAATCGGAGGTCTGGACAAACTCATTACGGAGATATAAAACCAGCATGAACCATAGACCTGTGGAGTCTGTGCTGAGTAGACGGACTCCATTTGCAGGTAATAACGGACATCCGGTCCTCAAAATACAAAATCTAAGCGTCACCTAGAGCCTACAAAGCTGTTCTCTCACATATTAACATTTCCTGCAGACCACGCCCCCTTTTTAATTAAGCTCCTTAAAAGCTGCACTAAAAGCTGCACTAAAATATACTGATATCTCATCCGACGACAAACTACTTACCCAACTCATCTGACATTACATGGACCTTATCTCCTTCTGTTGTGACATATGGGTCTTTTAAATCTTTTATTTTGAGAGAATTATGGGTGTGTCCTAATGCCTGAGCCAAGATAGGCAAGATATACAAAGCTGCACTAAAATATCAAATACAGTCTAAAGACAAGCTACACATCCAAGTTATCTGAAAGTCATGTGGGACTTATCTCCTTGTTGTGATGTTTAGGTTTTTTTTTTTTAACACATTTTGGTGTGTTTGTTTTCATGAGGATACAGCCTGATAGTTCATTCTAGGGTATAGCAGTATGGGAGACGTCTTGGATATTGTCATCCATTCCTTGAAGGACGGGGGTAAGGTAGTAGACAGAGTGGGACCCTCACAGAACTCTTTTCACAACTGTGAAACTGATAACATGTTTGTTCTAGTAAAACAGAGAGGAACTATTTACTAAAATGGCATTTCTTCAAATTGTCAGCACGGACCATGAGTGCCGACACCGGTGGCTATCGATATAAAAATGGGCACGTGGACACCCTCACTACGTACAGCTCCATGAACGACCCTCACTTATACGACTACTACGCCAAGAAATTCGGGCTGCAGGTTAACATGCGGCCGTCCACTAGTGTAAGTATCCTGCACCTGAGGAGGAGTTCAGGGGGAGGGATGGCTTTTATACTTGAATTTGGAGGAAAAAAGGTAAAAACTAAATTCCAGCCTCTCTTCCTAAATTCCTAGGTTCCTTTTTTCACCTTTTTTTCTGTGTTTTTCACAAAAAGCAGCTTCATTACTTTATCAGCAATCAGAAATCTTCTCATCTGTCTGTTATCCAAGTGGGTGGAGCCTAAAACAAGTCTGTGTAGCCTAAAAAGGCTTTTTATCATAGAGCAGAACGTGTAGTTTCATGTTAGTTACCGGGCTTAGATACATAGGATTTACAGGAATGTACATTATATACAATGAAATGTTCCTTGCTTTGTAATTTTATAGAAACGTGCCTTAAGTACCCGATCCACTGGATCTCGACCTGGGTCAATAGTAGCGAAGAAGGTGCCGTACAAAGTAGTAGTGAAGACTGGCGATAAGAAGCATTGTGGTACTACTGCCAGGGTAAGCTGGAAGACATGGGTTTTTAGATCCCTAGGGGAAAAAATATTAGTCAGTGACTCTTTTAGGGTATGCCATCTTGTGGTGATAGGGTGCACTAGCCTCTCTTACTTAAGAAGGTGCCACAGAAGGCCTAGAACTCAAGGTTTGTGACCAACATTAAAATAAAATGAATTTTACATCAGTTTTATTTAAACATTGTATAGCTATGTTGTTAGATCATATTATAGGCTGGGTTCACACTATGTATATTTGAGGCTGTATTTGTGAGGCTGTATAGCAACCAAAACAAGGAGTGGATTGAAAACACAGAAAGGCTATGTTCACATAATGTTGTAATTGAGTGGATGGCCGTCATTTAATGGCAAATATTTGCTGTTATTTTAAAACAACGTCTGTTATATTGAAATAATTGCAGTTATTTGCCGTTATATGACGGCCATCCACTCAATTTCACCATTGTGTGAACAGATCCTTTCTGGGTTTTCAATCCACTCCTGGTTTTGGTTGCTATGAGGACCTGACTTGAGGACCAAATACTGCCTGAAATATACGTAGTGTGAACCCAGCTATATATTGTGCTCTTTGTAGGTTGGTATTATTTGTACATGGTTTAGCAGTATTTATAGAGGTATTGTGCTTTGGCACTGAATGGCAATGTATGGTGCCTGCAATATTTTATAACATTGTCATTTAGGCAATAGATAGATAGATAGATAGATAGGAGATAGATAGATAGATAGATAGATAGATAGATAGATAGGAGATAGATAGATAGGAGATAGATAGATAGGAGATAGATAGATAGATAGGAGATAGATAGATAGATAGATAGATAGATAGATAGATAGATAGATAGATAGATAGATAGGAGATAGATAGATAGATAGATAGATAGGAGATAGATAGATAGATAGGAGATAGATAGATAGATAGATAGATAGATAGATAGATAGATAGATAGGAGATAGATAGATAGATAGATAGTTACCACTAGAATAGACATTACACTGGGTAAAGCTGTCTGTATCACTAGTGCTGCAGCCTCCCCTGATAGCTATATATTACATGTTACCATTAGAATAGACATTACAATGAGGGAAGCTGTCTGTGTCACTAGTGCTGCAGCCTCCCCTGATGTCTATATAATACATGTTACCATTAGAATAGACATTACACTGGGGAAGCTGTCTGTGACACTAGTGCTGCAGCCTCCCCTGATATCTATATAATACATGTTACCACTAGAATAGACATTACACTGGGGGAAGCTGTCTGTGTTACTAATGTTGCAGCCTCCCCTGTTGTCTATATAATACGTTACCACTAGAATAGACATTACACTGGGGGAAGCTGTCTGTGAAACTAATGCTGACTAGTGCTGCAGCCTAGAATATATAACAAGTAATATATAGACATCAGGGGAGGCTGCAGCACTAGTGACACAGACAGCTCCCCCAGTGTAATGTCTAGTCTAATGGTAACATGTAATATATAGACATCAGGGGAGGCTGCAGCACTAGTGACACAGACAGCTTCCCCAGTGTAATGTCTATTCTAATATATAAACATCAAGTAATATATAAGCATCAGGAGAGGCTACAGCACTAGTGACACAGACAGCTTCCCTCAGTGTAATGTCTATTCTAATGGTAACATATAATATATAGCTATCAGTAATGGCTTCAACACTAGTGACACAGACAGCTTCCCCCAGTGTAATGTCTATTCTAATGGTAACAAGTATTATATAGACATCAGGGGAGGCTGCAACACTACTGATACAGACAGCTCCCCTTGTGTAATGTCTATTCTAATGGTAACAAGTATTATATAGACATCAGGGAAGGCTGCAGCACTAGTGACACAGACAGCTCCCCTAGTGTAATGTCTATTGTAATGGTAACATGTATTATATAGACATCAGGGAAGGCTGCCGCACTACTGACACAGACAGCTCCCCCAGTGTAATATCTATTCTAATGGTAACAAGTATTATATAGACATCAGGGGAGGCTGCAGCATTAGTGAAACAGACAGCTTCCCTAGTGTAATGTCTATTCTAATGGTAACATGTAATATATAGACATCAGGGAAGGCTCAGTATCACTAGAACTGCATGTAAATGTGCTAGGACTAAGGCCTGAGCAGTCCTGCAGTTCCATTGGTGGCAGCAGAGAGGCTGTGTTTCCCCTTACTGGTGTCACTCAATGTAAAAGGGAAAAAAAGCTATTTATATTTACTTTAATAAAATTATATAACTATATTATAGACAGATATTATAGACTTCTTTAGGAAGAAAATGAGGTCTTCTCCATCTGTTAAAAAAGAATTTATTTTGTGGGGTTTTTTTTTAGTTACCTCCGATGTCAGTGAGGTTCGGGACACTACATATTATACATGGACTGGAGTCAGATATATGAGACTGTGTGCTGTGCAAAGAATACTAATAATACTATCACACCTCCCAGGTCTATATACAGATGAAAGGATCCAAAGGAAAGATTAACAAGACCCAGCTGTGTAAGAAATCCGGGCCTGATAAAGTCTCTGAATTTAAGTTCAGCAAAGGATCTACCCAAACATTCAAAATTTATGGCCCTGATATTGGGGACATCAAGAACATCACTCTGGAGGTAAGTGCAGCGAGCCAGGGTACTTGGAAGAGAGTCTGGGGAATGAGGAGAGGATGATGGTGGTAGTAGTCTCTCCTGAGTGTGGCGCTGAGCTCCTCAGTGAGGGGAAGCACCGAGGCTGCAGAGTGAGGGTGTGCTGTACCTGCAGGATAGCTGGTCACGGTCACAGGTGGGCTCGAGGGTTTCCGCAGGTATAGGGGACTCTCTGGCGCTTCCCGGAGTTCTCCCTCTCTTCTGTGGGCTACTGCAGGAATCTGGATCTTTAATGGAATTCAAGATACATTCCCTGGATTTCCAGGGAATGTATCTTGAGTTCCCTGGAAGATCCCGGCCGCAACTATACACCCGGGATCGCAGGCATCGCACTGGAGTGAGCAGCTTTCTCTACCTGCTGTATAGGTGAACTTGCCAGGTAGGAAAGTGACATCATCAGCGTATGTTCAAAGAATGAAGATTAGAAATGAGAGCAACTCGAGTATGCTCAGGTCCCATCGTTTGGCATTTGATTACCGGTGGCTGAAGAAGTTGGATGCAGCCATAGGGAGTCCTGGAAAACATGGATACACCCATAGGCCATAGGTTGTATTCATGTTTTCCCAGAGTCCCTAGGGCTGCATCCATGTTTTAATCTCTTTAATTCTTTCCCAAGTTTGGTAAATGAATAGATTTTCAAAAAAGTGCCAGAGATTTTTAATTTGCTTCTATTAAAAAAAAAAAAAAAAAAAAATCTCGTCTTTCATTACTCATCTGATGTATGCCCTGCAGGAAGGGGTGTATTCTTTCTAGTCTTGAGAGTAGGAAAGGTTTTCTATGAGGATTTGCTCCTGCTCTAGACAGTTCCTGACATGGACAGAGGAGGCAGCAGAGAGCACTGTATCAGCCTGGAAAGAATACACCACTTCCTGCAGGACATACAGCGGCTGATAAGTAGTGGAAGAATGGAGTTTTTTTTTAATGGAAGTACTTTACAAATCTCTGGCACTTTCTGGCACCAGTTAATTTTTCTGTTGTAAACTACCCCTTTAACCTCTGTGTTCTCACCTAGCATGACGGACTGGAACAGCAGCACGCCTGGTATGTGGATGAAGTCTTTGTCACCAATACACACCGAGACATGATGTGGCATTTCCCCTGCCGGCGGTGGTTTTCTCTGTACCATACAGATTGTCAGCTCAGCCGAATATTAACGCCGGATAAAAGCTCCGCTGATCAGCTGGATGGCAAACCGGGAGATCACACTGGTAAGATGACTGTCCTCCTCCTTATTTATTTAAAGAAGAGCACCGAAAATGTTCTGCATCCCCATATGGAGGTAAAAGTTATAGGGGGAGATTTATCAAACATGGTGTAAAGTAAAACTGGCTCAGTTACCCCTAGCAACCAATCAGATTCCACCTTTCATTTTTTATAGAGTCTGTGAGGAAAGAAAAGTGGAATCTGATTGGTTGCTAGGGGCAACTGATCCATTTTTCACTTTACACCATGTTTGATAAATCTCCCCCATAATCCATATGAAATCTATAGGGTCCATGGCCGTCTGTGAGTGCAGTGTGATGGATCTGTACATCAGCCCTGAGACTACTCAAGTGCATCGCCCCTGTCAATACACTGAATTGTTTACATGTCACTGTACGTTGCACGGGAAACATGAGCTCTGATACTTGTCACGCGACAAGATGTGGAGCCGCAGGTCAAACTACTACATGAAAAGAAGTTCTACTTCATTATAGTAATGGCTTCCCCTCTGTGGGCGGCGGGGGGGGGGGGGAGATAAATAAAAAACGACTACTTGTTTGTGAATGCAAATCACCCTGTGCGTCATACACCTTGCATTTGGCGTTTTGAAAACCTAGTGTACAATTTACAACATACTAGGGATGGTCCGAACGAACCCGAACCCTCCGCAATGATTTCCGTGCAGCGGGCGGATCCAGCGGGAGGAACGCCTGGAAAACTGGGATACAGCCATAGCCATAGGCTGTATCCCAGTTTTCCAGGCGTTCCTCCCGCTGTATCCGCCCGCTGCACGGAGCGGGCAGACAGCGGGAATCCGATGCCGAGCGTTCGGGTTCAGCCGAACCCAAACCTCGGCGGGTTCAGACCATCCCTACAACATACTGTAGGCTTAAAGGGGTTGTTCACCCCCAAATTTTTTCTTTCAAATCTCAAGTCTTCCAGTACTTAGCAGATTGTGTATGTCCTGCAGAAAGTGCTGTAGTCTTTTCAGTCTGACACAGTGCTCTTTGCTGCTACTTCTGTCCATGTCAGGAACTGTCCAGAGCAGAAGCAAATCCCCATAGAAAACCTCCCCTGCTCTCCAGACTGAAAAGAATGCACCAATTCCTGTAGGACATACAGCAGCTGTAAATTACAGATCTCTGTCACTAGCTGAGTTGAAAGAAAACATTTTTTTTGGCGAACTACCCTGTTTAAAGGGGTTACTCAAATTTAGAAAAACATGTCTTTTTTTTGTCCAGAGCCACCTCTGTCCTCAGTTTGTCAGTAAACTGCAGAGAATATGTAGCCAAAAGCAGAGTGAGGTTGGCTTATGGTAGTATCACATGACCCAATGATCGTTGTTAGCGAGCCTTAATCTAATAGGCTTACGGAGCCTATTACACGATTTGAGAATCATGTGGCTAGGGCTGCACGGGTATCGTTGGCAGTGTGTTTAGCTCTTTTTTTATGTAGAAAATAATAGATATTATACTTACCTGTCCAGGCTTCATTAATTTCTTGCTGCCTTTTCTCAGCTGGAGTGACAGGCCGCTCAGCCAATCACTGATCGTGATGGAACATCACCAGTGATTGGCTGAGAAGCTTCAGCAGTGACTGTGGGGGGGGGTGAAGGCAGCAGAACACCAGGGGAGCCTGGACAGGTAAGTATTATCTTTATTATTTTCTTTACACATTCCTCAGCTGACGGTCGTGTATCGCTATTACACGTTGAAAGACAATGTTCAGCCAATGATTGGCTCCTCAGCTGATTGTTGTTTTTATTACACAGGGCAATATTTTACAGAACCAGCCTGATTTGGTAGATAATCGCTTCATGTAATAGGGCCCTTACACTTGACCTTGGTTCAGAGTGCTGTTGGTTCTTGCACAAAGACTTTGAGAATCTGGTTTACCATGTGCGCACCAATTTTTTTAATACTAAACAAACTAACAAAGCTCGAGGTGCTTAGTATTACTTCCCCCCCCCCCCCCAGTATGTGAGTGTGTTGCCGACTATCTTTACAGCCACCTATTCCCAGACTGCAGCCTATGCATAAAATGTGCCTGACTGCCCTATAACCTAATTGTACTCCCACCTTACACTCCCATATAAGTTATTATAGTGCAGTTACTGTATATAGTTATATCCAGTGACTCACAGGTGACGGTGACATATGCTGGGGTAGCTGTGCGGTGTTGTGGCTGCTATGTGGGTGTAGGGTCACTTGGGCACTTGTCACGGTGGCCAGGAGTGGTTTTGAAACCCACCCCTGGACAAACGGGCACTGCGCTTGAAGTTGAAAATAACCCAAGTGTGGACAGGTGTATGGGTGCAGTTGCAAAAATGATAGACTAGAGTCCAATAGCTAAACAGGATAACTAACGTTTACTTAGAATCTTTAGTGCAATACAGAATGACCACACTCTGGTAACTGCAGGTGCAGGCAGGAGGTAGTAACAATAAGAGTTGTTAGAACAGAGTAGAGTAGAGGAACATCTTGAGGGCCCTGTCCAATGTTGCAGTGTACTGAGAGTGTGCTGAGATAGCGTAGTAGACAACAGAAGTAACAGAAGAAGAAGATACTCGTACTCATGTATAGATACTGTTGATCTAAACGTCTTTTGCCCTATACTGTCGGGGTACCCGTCCTGCTAAGGTATGACGAGGTCCCAGGTCCCTTCGCTGGGTTGAGCAGACTTCCCAGGGTTTCCCAGAATAGCCGTGTGTTACAGTAGGATACATAGGCTTAACTGCTGCTTTGTCCTACTTTGGTAAGTACCTAACTCCAGGTGTCTGCCCTGTATGTTGCAGAAGGTATCCCTAGCGTGGACAAGGTTTTTCTCAGAGGACGTCCCCCTCCTCAGGGGTCTAGCACTGCAAGTTAACGGTAGTTAATTGCATAAAAGGCCCTCCCACCAGGAACTGGCTAGGTTACCTTAGCTAGTGAGGGATTAATGGGGCTGTGTGTGCAAAAGAGAGAATAGAGGTGATAGGCAGAAAAGTGAGGGAAATCAGTCCTGGACCTGTGGTAGAAGAGAAACATTGCTTCCTTCAGCTGTGCATAGTACAAGATACACAATAACTACAGCAGAGACAACTAGTGGGGGGAAAACACAATACACTTGCCCTTCATTCCCTTTGTGAGAACCTGAGTGAGTTACTTTGCTCAGGTGCATGAGAAACTTAATGGCACACCTGTGCTGGGACACTACAACTAGTTCTCTGATCAATCAGTCATTCACTTTTCCTCCTAGACACGAGTCTGCCAGACAAACATTTTAGGCTCCTCCTCACCTCTATGCAAACTCATCTGTATTACCCTACACAATAATAGTGCCCCATAAAATAATATCCTTCTATATCCTTTTTATAGTAGTTAGCCCCCCCCCCCCCCCCCCCTGTGCTCCTATTTAGTAGTTAGGTCCCATCTATACCTTATCTAATATTATGCCCTTTTGTGTCCCCATATAGTAATAGTGCCCCCATATACATGTAACAACAGGGAGGTGCCCTATAATCGTCACGACTGGTACTTACAGCAAAACAACTTTTATTTCCAATAGTCTATGAAGACCAAAAATATGTATATAAAACTGAACTTTACAGTGATTTATAATGTGCAGACCTAAAATGTGGATTTAAATCGTACTAGATCATGCAATGCTTAAGAAAACTCATGTGTCCCCATAGAGTGTTTGGCCCCCACTGTGCCCCCATATAGTAGTTAAGTCTCTTTGTGCTTCTATATAGTATTAGGCCCCCACTGTGCCCCCATATAGTAGTTAAAGGGTTTATTCACCGAAAATTTCATTCTTTCAAATCAACTGGTGCCAGAAAGTGTCTAAGATTTGTAATTTACTTCTACTAAAGAGACTTATCCAGTCTTCCAGTATCAGCTGCTTCATGAAGTGATGTATTACCTCCAGTCTGACACAGTGCTCTCTGCTGCCATCTCTGTTCATGTCAGGAACTATCCAGAGCAGTAGCAAATCCCCATAAAAAAACCTCTCCTATTTTCTAGACTGGAAAGAATACACCACTTCATGTCAAAAATACAGCAGCTGATAAGTACTGGAAGACTGGAGATTTTTTTTAAGAGAAGTAAATTGCAAATCTCTGCCACTTTCTGAGACCAGTTGATTTGAATTTTTTTTTTCTGGTGAACAACCCCTTTAACTTTTATTATTGTGATTTGAAATGGGACTAGATCACATGATGCTTAAGAAAACATGTGTCCCCATAGAGTGTTAGGCCCCGACTGTGCCCCCATATAGTAGTTAAGTTTCTATGTGCTTCTATATAGTATTAGGCCCCCACTGTGCCCCCATATTGATGTTAGGCTCCCATGATGTTAGATTCCATTTAGTATTAAACATAATTTGTATGACTCAGAAATGGGTGAGGGCAATACAGTGCCCCATATGCCAGTAACTGGGCTATAGTGGTGCCACATTTAATTGCCCCTACTATAGGCAATTATAATACATACAAATATATAATATATATAATTATAATATAATACAAAAACCAAGATGTTAGCCTAATGACTAAATTAAGAAAATGTAAATGAGGCCGGGCGGTATCCTGTAGATGAGACATCACCCAGCTAGAGTGAAGTTTCAGCCACGAACACAATTAGTCATAATAAATAAATCAATATGCATGCTCACCGCCAACGTCAGTAGCCACTGACCCATGATGCCCAGTAGCCTGATGGCAAAAGTCCTAGAAAATAATCCATGCCGGCGGAGGAACCTTAGCTGGATCTTCCCGCTCTCCTATTGTAAACCCTCAACAATAACAAGGTAACTTTAGCCATTTCCTTGCGATGGATGTGAAGATAGAGCAGAGGATTGTCCCAGTAATCTAGTCCTTCGGGGGCTTCTCCAGACCTCTCAATCCGTCACACTCTCTCTAAGCGTCTTCTCTCCCCGTCAGCTTCATATTTTTTTAAACAACTCATTAAGGCTGAGAGGCATCTTATTTCTTAAGCACTGCAGTTAAATACCCTACGTCAGTCTTCGGGACCTTTCTCCTCCGGGGCTCTCCCGAGAGAAGTACCTGGCCAGATCTGTTCGTTTGACTTGAGCAATGTATCTAATGGCTTCTATCAATGCGATCTGACGCAATCACTGGTACTTGACCTGCGCAACGTGGACGTGTTACTGACACCTGGGGATGTGGTGGAGGAAGAAACGGCGGGAGAGTCCGGACACTGGTATGAGCTAAGATTTTCTATGGATGGATCTCTGACTAGAGACACCTAATACTCCTCAAGTTGCTCATGTGCTGTTTCCATGTTGCTCCCATCTACTATGCATAGAGCTACATCTTGAATGTCATTCGTTGGGGGGGACACATTATTTAGATGGTCCTCATAGTTGTATCTTTAAATAGTCCTCATAGTTGTATCTTTTATGGGGTGGTAACTCTTATGGCGGCAATTCTGTCATCACTTAGGGAGTCAGGGAGGTGGTAAAATGGGGGCAAGGGGCAAATATTTGGGGGTGATGTGTTAGTGGATACACAGTGATAACGTATGTGGTCCATATGGATGATGGTTGTTCAGACTGGAAGAATTTTTTTTTTTTCAAGAGATTATCCAGTTTTGGTAACCCACTTTTATATAAATTAGTAGGGAGTCAGTAAAGGGCAATCCTCTATTTGGGTCTCTCATCTTTTGGCGATGATAGAGAGTGGCTACTTAGAGGGTCTCTTGCTCTGGAGGACCTACCATGTCCTCCATTACACAGACAGCCGGTGATTTCTATAGGTTTTGAGTAAGGGCCCTATTACACGGGACAATTATCGTGTGAAAAATCGTTGTATAGTTGAAATTTAAACGATAATTGTTCTGTGTAATTGCAGGCAACGATCGAAAAATCGTTCGTATGTCGTTGATCGTTGATTTAGATCTGAACCTAAAATTATCGTTAATCGTTCTGTAACCGTTCGCTGTAATTCCACGTTCATTCACTCAAGTTCCGCATTTGTTCACTAATCGTTCAGTGTAATTGCACATTGTTCATTGTTTTGCTGGGATCAGAAGGAATAAACGATCATAGTAACGATCGCAATAACGATCATAGTAATGACCATTGTTCTGTGTAACATGGTGAACGATTTCAGGTTAACGATAAACAATCTCGTTTGTGATTGTTTATCGTTAATAATCACTCTGTGTAATAGGACCCTAATCCTTTTTTTCTTCCTTCCTTTCGTCTTCTGAAAGGAAATTGAACAATTGTACAGTAGCCCCAGTAGAACAATGTTGAAAGTGGGTGCAAGAGCCCTCTGACCATAGTAGTCAACATTTTAGAGGGGATATTGGGGAAAATCTAAAAGGTTATATAAAGCATATATTTTCATATGTTGCAGCCCATGGTGAGGCTAACAATTCCTTCCATACTTGTTATTTATTCAGTCTCCTTCCCCCAGTTCTGAGCTGCTGCTTTCTGCTAAAGACACAAAAAACTGTTTGTGAGCTTTTCTCTCTGCCCCCCTCCCTTTGGAGATGGCTGATGTAAACAAGTCCCTATCTGCAAATTTATAATGCTGGGAGGATTCATCATCAGCAACCTGACCTCAGATGAACCCTCCCAGCATTAAAAAGAAGCTACAAAGTTGCAGATAAAGCCAGCCAGGGACTTTTTAACATCAGCTGTCTCAGAAGGGAAAGTTAGGGGGGGGGGGGGGGGGGGGTGACAGATCACTTTTTTTTTTAAATGACCATTTAAAAAACAGTTTGCCACACTATGAATATAACTACATGTCCCTACACATACAGTGACCCACACTCAATGCATTAAACGTATACATTACTTATTCATGGATTCAATCTACTCGCCCCAATTAGTTAGACCCTAGGTAGGTAACAAGTAAATTGGGATAAACTTGTAGGTCTCTGAAAGGTCCCAAGTAGATCACATAGCTTTAAAGGGGCACTCCAGTGTTTTTCTTCTTTCAAATCAACTGGTGTCCCCAGTCTTCCAGTACTTATGAGCTGCTATATGTCCTGCAGCAAGTGGTGTAGTCTCTCCAATATGACACAGTGCTCTCTGCTGCCACCTCTGTCCATGTCAGGAACTGTCCAGAGCAGGAGCAAATCCCTTAGAAAACCTCTCCTGCTCTCCAGACTGGAAAGAATACACCACTTCCTGCAGGGTATACAGCAGCTGATAAGTACTGGAAGACTTGGGATTTTTAATTGAAGTAAATTACAAATTTCTGGCACCAGTTGATTTGAAGAAAAAAAACCTTTTTTTGCTGGAGTACCCCTTTAACTATATTGTCCTACAACATATTCCCAGACGTGCCATCCTAAGCAACATACTCATTTGTCCTTATTCCCTCACTATCCTTGCACTCATGGGAGAAGTTGTAGAATAATAGGGTATATATATATATATATATATATATATATATATATATATCTCTGTTAGTCAGAGCTGTCCTGGGCTAATGCAGCTCATCTCCTATTGACCCCAGAGCAGCACTACACCATGTACAGAGCCAAGGCTCCCAGCTCCGTTCACAGTCCTCTTGAATAGTTGATCAGTAGGGGTGCTGGACCTTGGCAGCCTCTGATCAAATGTTCATGGAAAACCCCTCGAACAGGATCCTTAGGAGAACTGTCCGGATCTCCCTCGTCCAAATCACAATCCAGCCTGAGCTTACATGAAAAATTAATAAAGCCGCCAGAACAAAGAAGCTTTAGGTCAACGGCCCTTTGCTTAGTTGTATCGGGTTTACAAAGAAATCTCCGAGCGGTGTCAAAAGGGTCTGACGTGTCAGTACGGAGAGGCTTTTGATTCCAGACTTCACAGGTGTCATCTTCTCGCATGTATCTGTGCAATGTTCCCATTCATGGTGTATCCACAGGAGCTCTTCCTGCCTGGTTCTTACTGTAACTCACATAGACTTCAATACAGAGGACCATGTCTGCCTGTTTATTAGGCGTATGGGAAATGTATGTGTGTCATAAGGATGTGGTATTTTAAAGGGGTAGTTCACCCCCCTAAAAAAATCTTTCAAACCAACTGATGACGATAAAAGTGTGCGAGATCTATAATTTACTTCTTTTAAAAAATATCAAGTCTTCCATTATTTATCAGCTGCTGTATGTCCTGCAGGAAGTGGAGTATTCTTTCCGGTCTGACACAGTGCGCTCTGCTGCCACCTCTGTCCATGTCAGGAACTGTCCAGACCAGGAGAGGTTTTCTATGGGGATTTTCTACTGCTCTGGACAGTTCCTGACATGGACAGAGGTGGCAGCAGAGAGCACTTTGTCAGACTAGAAAGAATACACCTCTTCCTGCAGGACATACAGCAGCTGATAAGTACTGGAAAGCCTGGGGATTTTTTCATAGAAATAAATTACAAACCAGTTGATTTGAAATATTTTTTTTGGGGGGTGAACAACCCCTTTAAGAAATGGCAGAGGAGTTACTGTATATCTCTTGTATGCCAGGGCTGGGGCATGACAACAACCCCTGCACACTACTTGTAGGAACGACTGTGAATAACCCTGAAATCCACCAATGAATTTAAAGGGAATCCGTCAGCTCCCAGGCACTACTTAAGGTGCTGACAGTGTGCTGTAGCTGGCAGTCCCCCAGTGAGGATGGTGCCTTTTTGGTAATTTTCCGTGCAGCGGATTATGTACAATCTTATGTCTCCTACTGTCACAGAGCTGTTGTTCGTGCCACACTTGTCATGCATCCTCCTCCCTCTTCATGAATAATCAATGCTGCCCGGCCTCCTGCTCGCTCAGCTGTTAGATTGCAGATCAGTCCTCTGTAGGCAGTTTATCTCTGAAAGAATCTTTCCTCTGTAATGTGTAGGAGCTGTGGTTTAGGGGTAACTCACCTGTCTAGAAACCTGACAGCAGGTCATTCTCTGGTTCGAATCCCCTGATGTAAATTAAATCGATGTCTTTTTTTTCCTCATTATTGTATCATTTTTAAGGCTATGTTCACACACACAGTATTTTTGCTCAGTATTTTGGTCAGTATTTTGCAACCAAAACCAGAAGTGGATAGAAAATACTGAACGGCTATGTTCACACACTGTTGAAATTGAGTGGATGGCTGTCATTTAATGGCAAATAATTACTGTTTTTTTTTTAAACAACGTCCGATATTTGCCATTAAATGACGGCCATCTGCTCAATTTCAACAGTGTAAGAACATAGCCTTTCTGTTTCTCAATCCACTCCTGCCGTACTTTATGCAGTGTGGAACATAGCCTACATTTCTATGGGATCCCGGCCGGTGTATACACATAGTATACGCTCCGGCCGGGATCCCGTGCGGCGCCGCAAATAACTGACATGTCAGTTTTCTGCAGCCGCAATTCAATGAATTACGGCCGTAGGAAACCCTGTCAGTTCACACAATGAAGCAAGCGGCTCTGGCCGCTTGCTTCATTGTGCGCTGTGGGAGGTTCTGATGGGGGCGCACGCTGATGCGCCCGCATCAGAACACTGTGGCCGGAAAGATCAACCGGCCGGTAGTGGGTATCGGCCGGATGATCTTTCCGGCTGCAGGGTTCTGACCGCATCAGCCGTCCGCATCGGAACCTCCCACAGCACACAATGAAGCAAGCGGCCAGAGCCGCTTGCTTCATTGTGTGAACTGACATGTCAGTTATTTGCGGCGCTGCACGGGATCCTGGCCTGAGCGTATACGATGTATATACGCTCCAGCCGGGATCCCATCGATCAATAGGCAGTGTTTACAGGCGCATAAAGTACGGCCGTTGTTGCCTATAGCAACAACGACCGTACTTATGCGTAGTGTGAACATAGCCTTAGACTGTAGAAACATTTAACACTCCTTGGGGGAGATTTATCAAGCTAGAATAAAGCAGAATTGTCTTAGTTGCCCCTAGCAACCAATCAGATTCCACCTTTCATTTTCCAAAGAATCTGTGAGGAATGAAAGTGGGAATCTGATTGGTTGCTAGGGGCAACAAAGACAATTCTACTTCACACCAGTTTGATAAATCTCCCCCTTGTGTTTATATATACCGCCATCTAGTGGTGAAAGACGGTTGTTACTCTTGCTTCCCAACCTTCAGACACAACTTTTTTTTAGTGTACATTACTATAGGTGTTTTGGTCACTGCCATATTACTCCCTGCATTTTTATTCAGTACAATCATGTGATTCTTTATCATGTGATTTTAGGATTTCTATTGAACAGCCGGGAAAAAATATCAGCAGACATACAGACATAACTTTTTTTTTCTATTTTTACTCCTCTATAGAAGTCTATGGGCAAGTTTTTGATTCCAGCCTAATGGAATTTTTTTCTAAACTAATTTAGATTAATTAAGGAAAACAGTCAGGAATGGATTGGAAAGAGGAGAAATCTCCTCCCTTGCCTGATTTATCATGGTTTATTCATGTAAACAGGTGTAAATCATGGCAGACATCTACACCGGAGCTACTCTGCACCAGCGGTGCGCCTCTTAGTAAATCTGGTAAACTGCAGGGGGATGGGGCTTTATTTAAAGGAGTATTCTGCTCAAACATAACTTTTGATATGTTGCTGCCCATGGTAAGACTAACAATTTATTCCATACTTGTTATTATCTATTCAGTCTCCTTCCCCCAGTTCTTAGCTGCTGCTTTTTGCTGAAAAGAAGCTACAAAGAATCTACAAAGTTACAGATAAAGACTGCCAGGGACTTGTTTACATCAGCCGTTTTGGAAGGGGGGGGGGGAGGGGGAGACAGATAGACTACTTTATGTGCATGCATATAGTAGTCAGTCCCTCCTCTGTGCATGCATATAGTAGTCAGAACCTCCTATGTGCATGCATATAGTAGTCAGGCCCTTCCCTGTGCATGCATATAGTAGTCAGGCCCTTCCCTGTGCATGCATATAGTAGCCAGGCCCTCCTCTGTGCATGCATATAGTAGTCAGGCCCTTCCCTGTGCATGCATATAGTAGTCAGGCCCTTCCCTGTGCATGCATATAGTAGTCAGGCCCTTCCCTGTGCATGCATATAGTAGTCAGGCCCTTCCCTGTGCATGCATATAGTAGTCAGGCCCTTCCCTGTGCATGCATATAGTAGTCAGGCCCTTCCCTGTACATGCATATAGTAGTCAGACCCTCCTCTGTGCATGCATATAGTAGTCAGAACCTCCTCTGTGCATGCATATAGTAGTCAGAACCTCCTCTGTGCATGCATATAGTAGTCAGGCCCTCCTCTGTGCATGCATATAGTAGTCAGGCCCTCCTCTGTGCATGCATATAGTAGTCAGGCCCTCATCTGTGCATGCATATAGTAGTCAGGCCCATCCACTGTACATGCATATAGTAGTCAGGCCCTCCTCTGTGCATGCATATAGTACACAACTCCTATACAACGGACAACAGTATAATCAATAATAGTCTTTATTTAAATTCACATAAAAATTATTTCAGACAAACAATATTAAAAGAGCCATAATAGCCATACACATGGGGCGAATAGTACACAGGAAATATTTGAACAGTATTGCACAAGATCCAGTAAACCAGTTATGTTACAATCTATTAGTATTGGTTCATTGCACAATTCCCTTCAAAGAGTGAATATAATTTATATTGCACAAAACCCAGTGGCAGCACAAAAGAATTAATAGAGAAGGGTGAGATTACATAAAGTATCCAGTACCTGTGGTCAGGGTGTATGCACGCTCCCCTCCAACGCACGTTTCGCGCAAAGCTTTCTCTAGGAGGTGATGTTCCCCTATCCCAAGGTCCCTTATATACTGATCTCTAATGGAGAATCCGGCCTCCAGACGCCGTCCTCACTTCCGGCCACGTGATCGCACCCGGCGCGGCAGCGCGACTACACCACGTGATCCGTCACATGGACGGGTCCCCGTGTGACGTCACGGCGCGTTGCCAAGAAACCGATCACGCGTCCAGAAGTGATTTCGGCGTCTGGCCATGTCTAGGAGCGCACACCCACCAGCGTCACATGACTGGGAGTTCTATGCAAACTACACATGATATCGCTGTAGTAAATAAAATAATTCCAGCATCCCTGACAATCTACTATCTACATGGCCACCACAGTATACATATATAATCATGAACCATGATATAAATAATCTAAGGAAACATACACATAAATAAAAAACAACAACAAATATGTGATAAATCTAACTGCTAATGCAATCATAATGAGGCCCTCCTCTGTGCATGCATATAGTAGTCAGGCCCTCCTCTGTGCATGCATATAGTAGTCAGGCCCTTCCCTGTGCATGCATATAGTAGTCAGGCCCTTCCCTGTGCATGCATATAGTAGTCAGGCCCTTCCCTGTACATGCATATAGTAGTCAGACCCTCCTCTGTGCATGCATATAGTAGTCAGGCCCTCCTCTGTGCATGCATATAGTAGTCAGGCCCTCCTCTGTGCATGCATATAGTAGTCAGGCCCTCCTCTGTGCATGCATATAGTAGTCAGGCCCTCCTCTGTGCATGCATATAGTAGTCAGGCCCTCCTCTGTGCATGCATATAGTAGTCAGGCCCTCCCATGTTTGCATGCATATAGTAGTCAGGCCCTCCTCTGTGCATCCATACAGTACTCAGTGACAGTGACACCCCCACCCTATAGTATGTAGCTAATAACACCCCCCCCCCCCAATGTAGTCTCCCTTTTAGACAGGCACACCCATGTAGATAATATTCCCCAATGTAGCAGGTAATGCCCCAAGGTACTCCCCCTCCCCCCAGTATGTAAGATCCCCCAGCATACATTCTGCTGCAGGTAGTAACCCCTGGCTCCAGCATTTTACTGAGAATGACCTTTAGGAGTGGTCACAGTTAAAGGGGCCAGGGTTTTTTAAAAAGCGGGACAGACAGGGAGCCTTACCGGGATAGCAGGACATCACCCCAAAATTAAGAATGTCCCGCCGGATCCGGGGTGGTTGGGAGGTATGTATTTACCCACTTATATGTAATTGAGTGGGAAATATTCATAAAACCAGCTTTTTTATCACAGCGCTGGCTTATGCAGATAACGGAGATGTGACTGACAAGCCAGCGGAGCTTACACGTCACTAGCTTCAGCCTGGAGTTTTGAAGTGCACTGAATGCTGGAGCACAGTCGCCATTATTCAGGCCTAGAATAACATGGCTGCTTTCTTCAAGAAACAGCAGGTGTGGGGTTTTGCAGCTTAGTTCTATTGAAAAATTGTAATACCACACACAACTTGAGGATAGGGGTGGTGCTGTTCTTGCAAGAAAGTAACTGCTTTGTGTAATCCTAGATGACCCCTTTAAAGGGGTACTTTTTTCTTTAAAATCAACTGGTGTCAAAAAGTTATATAGATTTGTAATTTACTTCCAGCTGCAGCTGCTGTATGTCCTGCAGGAAGTGGTGTATTCTTTCCAGTACTCTCTGCTGCCATCTCCGTCCATGTCAGGAAATGTCCAGGGCAGGAGAAGTTTTCTATGGGAATTTGCTACTACTCTCGACAGTTCCTGTCATGGACAGAGGTGGCAGCAGAGAGGAAAACTGCAGTGCCCCCATAACAGAGCACAACATCATATACCGAATAGTATTTAAAGGTTGCTTTCCTGTAGACTAGGGGTAGGAAAGCTTGGCTCTCCAGCTGTTGCAAAACTACAACTCCCATCATGCCTGGACAGCCGAAGGCTGTCCAGGCATGATGGGAGTTGTAGTTTTGCAACAGCTGGAGAGCCAAGGTTCCCTACCCCTACTGTACAGTATATGATGTAATTCACACATTGACCACTAGAGGACTCCACAGGACCACCACCATCTCTGTATCGCTCACTGAAGGTGTTACGATACCGTTTTATATAAGTAAGTGTTATTGGACTCACAGATTAAATGACATCCTTGGAACTCAATCCATTCCTGCGGCAGGTTCACACAAGGGCTAAGCACCCAATATTTCCTGCTATCTCTTATCAGTGCATTTGGATAATTGGATGTCGGTTGAATTTAATAACATCCATCATTATGGAGAACGCAGCGGCTGTAATAACGGCAGGTCTTCAGGGGGCATTTACCTATTGGGAAGGCAGCAGAAAATGAGAGTGCTGCTCTGGAAAGAGACGTGGAATTACACCTCTCAATCATGTAACTGGAGCAGGTGTCCTGGGGGTTGAGCATAGTCTATGAGGGCATCACAGGCTGCGTGAACCGCTCAGAGCGCAGGTGCGCAATGACTCTGCAGGTAAAAGTGGCCGAAAACTGCAGACGTCGCATATTTACCAGTCCCTGTGGTTGGTTGGTAGAAAGCGGTTATCCAAAACATGTCCGCTTTCTTCCAGAAACAGCATTATTGCAGCTCGGTTCCAATGAAGAGATGAATTGTAATACCACACACAACCAGAGGACAGGGATGGCGTTGTTTTTGTAAGAAAGTGGCTGTAGTTTTTTCTAACCCTGGATAATCCCTTTAAACTTTAACCTGTTAGTGACCGCCAATACGCCTTTTCATGGCGGTCACTAATGGTCTTTATTCCGATACATATGCCTTTTGTATCGGAAGGCTCTGCCGTGCTCCTGCGCTGGCATCATTGAGGATCAGCTGTCTGAATAACAGCTGATCTCCCCCTGTAACTACTCGGAGCAGAGAATCCTCCGCTCCGGGTAGTTTAACCCATTAAATGCCACCATCCAATCATGACAGTGGCATGGCGTTGGCATAGTGATGTGATCGAAGGTCCCGCGGCGGAGTCCCAGCTACCGATCATCTCCATGGTAATCTCTGGGGGTAGATCACATTAGCATATGTGTACAGTAATGTACACCAGTGTAAAAGTTAAAAAAAAGTGTAAAATAAAACATAAAATAAAAAAATCACCCCTCCCCCAATAATAAAAATGCATTGTATTTCCCACATATAATAAAATGTTATGTAAAACACTTAAAAAACTCATGGTTGGTATAGCTACGTCTTTAACAAATCCAACCTATAAAACGATATCATTCAAGCTGTAAACATTTGTAAACAAAAACTCATGGTTGGTATAGCTACGTCTTTAACAAATCCAACCTATAAAACGATATCATTCAAGCTGTAAACATTTGTAAACAGCTGTAAACAAAAATGGTTACTTCTAACATACACAAAAACATTTTCAACCATGTTTTTGGGTACGCAAAAAACAAACAAAACCAAAAACACACACATCCGTTTTGATTGGACTGAAAAAACGCAGTGTGAACCCAGCCTGTGACAACACAACAAAAAAAGTTAAGAGTTATTCTAAGGGTCCTTTTCCACACACAGATATATGACAGATTATTGAAGCCAAAGCCAGGAACAGACTATAAACAGAGAACAGGTCATAAAGGAAAGACTGAGATTTCTCCTCTTTTCAAATCCATTCCTGTCAGATAATCTTTTAGATATCTGTGTGTGTAATAGGGCCCTTAACCCAAATACAAGAGAAAAAGAAATAAAGAAAAATACACATGGGAGAATAGTATGTAAATCCAACAATAATAGGACAAAAAATTAGGCAAATGGGTAGAAAAACCTCCTCATCCTTTCCCTGACCAAGTGAGAACTACCAACCCTGGAAGAAGCCATGATGTGCGAAACGTACGTTGAGTATGGCTGGGGTGCATGTTTCTCTTTCATGATCCTTTGTTTTGTTATTTAGTTGTATTTGCATGTTCTTAAGAACATACACAGAAACCTAAATAACAAAGCAAAGGATCATGAAAGACCAAGAGGAACCCCAGCCATGCTTAACGTACGTTTCGCACCTCATGGCTTCTTCTGGGGTTGGTATTTTTCCCTTGGTCCGAGCAGGGATTAGGAGGTTTTCTCCATTTGCCTGATTTTTTTGTCCTATTATTGTTGGGTTTACATACTATCCTCCCATTTGTATTTTTCTTTATTTATATTTCTTTCGTATTCGGGTCATCTAAAAGCAATTTTTTTTGTTCTGTGCTCAAACATTTTTTAATCATCTTTTATTATGTTCTTTTAGCCTATTGTCATTCAGTAAAATTTTAATCTTTTTGTTGTTTGGTTTGATGTTTTGTCATGGGAAGTGCTGCATAGGGACCTATAGGTATTATTATAAACTCTTTTGTAACGTATTAATATGTTCCGCAGAATCTTATTTTGTCATGGATTATGATTTTGTAGAAATCTACAGGCGTTCCAGTTTTCAAAGCTTTATTCCATGTCCAAAAACAGAAAAAAAATGCAATGTTTCGACCAGAACTGGTCCTTGTCAAGCATGCTTGACTCTCTATTTGTAGACTATGATTTTATGACATAAAAAATTCTGTAAGAAAGATGGTTTCACTTTTTACTTCATTTCTGTAATTTTTTTTTTTACGGCAAAAAGTTTCTTTTTGGTCAGGTGATTCGTAATCTCCTCGGAGCTTGGCACCAGGTCCCTTTGTCCTCACCCCGCACCTGTTATCAGCAATAATGACATAATAAGCTCATATAAATACACTTGACAACTTTAACTAAGGTTTCCAGCCAGTATCTTGGTCGTTTTCCCAGTTTTCCTCTATGCACCAATACCTTCTATTGTTATCAGCCATCTGCCTGTAAAAAGACAATCCTGAGAATAAGCGCTCAATGGGCTTACCCTGTTCTGTACGGTAATGGTTATACGGGTTGGGCCCTTTCCTTTTCAGGATGGGGTTTTGCCTTGTGGTATCCCATGCTGGGACCTTTTTGCAAGTGCTGGGTCTTGCCGTGATGATATCTGGCTATATATCATGGTGTAGGCCATTATAGAAAAGGCTACTATATGTGAATGCTTGGGGGTCATCAACATTTATGGACCACCTGTTTTATCCAGTAAAGGGGGGGGGGGGAGTGTATACTCTATTATAATCTATAATAGATTGCTGTAGTACAGAGACAACCTATTCATTTGAATGGGTATTGCCCAGTACTTTATTTCCCCTGTGATGATGCTGAATGGAAATTATAATTATTATTAATATAATTTTTTTTAAACTACATTGTTTTGTTAAATTAAATTAATTTTTTAGTGTCCCTGGTCGGATGTCTCTGCACTCTGTAATGCCTGGAGGGTTGATCACAGTGAAGTCCCCAGCAACTTGAAATCAGATTAACTCTCCTGGCATCACAGAGTGCAGAGACAGCCAGGGACACAGTTTACATGAGTCATCTCAGAAGGGAGGGGGGAGGAGGGAGAATTGAGTGGAGACGGAGTGAACAGCTCACACTCAGTTTTCTGTGCCTTCAGCACAAAGCAGCAGCTCAGAACTGGGGGAAGCAGACTAAGTATGGAACAAATTATTAGTCTCCAGAAGAGGGGATGATTCAACATGTATTTTACCTGACCAGAATGCCTTTTTAAGTGCTACCCTCCTCAAAACTGTTGCCCCAGGCACAGAATCTAATGGCAATTACAGCCCTGGTAGTACACACAATGTTACTCTTTTTCTCTTAAATGCTTGGTCAATCACAGTGCTTCACTTACTTCTATCTGCTTTGCCATAACATAGTCATGGGGAAAGTGCACTGGACTGCACCGACTGGCATTGTGCTGGGGGATGATGTACAATACACAACTATAGATGGCACATGGGGGAAGAAAGGGTTACTGATACATTGGATTTACAAGGTGATATATGAGCAGATATGAGAAAGGATAGTCAACCCCTTGTTGTGCTGCTGTAAGAGCACTGAACTGCTGCTGCAGAAAGGAAAGCCTTAATTTACCTCTCAGGGACAGTGAAGATCACCTGGAGGAGGCAGAGAGATTGCAGGTTACAGCTCAGGCTCTTACTCCTCCTCTTTTCTCTTTTCTGTGCTTAGCACTAGCTAAGCTCCTCTCCCACTTCCTGTGTTCCATCTTGGTCTCTCTGCTGCTAGAGATGGACAGCAGTTTGCAGGAATGTGGGACATCTAATGGCTAAGGGCCCTATTCCCCCTGACGATTATCGTTCAGATTATCGTTAAATTGTTCGAATCTAAACGATAATCGTTCGTTTGAATAGCAGTTAACGACTAACGACCGAACGAGAAATCATTGATAGTTTAATAAGACCTGGACCTATTTTTATCGTTGCTCGTTCGCAAATCGTTTGCATTGCATAAGTCGTTTGGTCGTTCGCAGAAGTGACGAACGCAATAGCGGCGACAAGACGACCGCAAGAGCGATCATAAGTAACGATTATCTTTCCATGTAAATGCGTGAACGATTTCAGGTCTTTCAGACTAGCGGTCGTTTGGATCGTTTATCATTAACGATTATGCGAACGATAACCGTCTCGTGGAATAGGGCCCTAAAACGTAAAGGTTTTAATAGGGTAATGAACTAGTTTGGTAAATGAATAATATAGAAAAACGTTACAGGTCACATAGGCTACACATGGAGGGCAGCCATAAGAAACCACAGTGACCATTTACTTCCAGGTTTCTCCATGTATTACAGCATGTGCTGAGGGTCACAACAGGATCACTATAATACCTGCCTAATGCCCTTTTGTCCAAACCTTTAGGGTATTATGATATGGTTATGAAAGAAGGGGTTACCACTAGAGATAGTGAATACGATTCGATTGAGTAGGTATTCGATCGAATATTGCGATATTCAGTGGCGGTCTTTGGCACCAAGCACCCCAAGCTATCGCTTGGGGCCCCCAACATCCAGGGGGGCCCCCACGCCCTGCTCTTGTGCTCAAGACCGCTGGACAGGGCCGCTGCCCCCGCTTGCTGCTGCCATCTGAACTGTAACTATGAGCACTCGTAATGAGCGCTCATAGTTACATGCAGCAGCACTGACAGGGCGGGAGACATTGGCCCCCTTCCTGTCAATCACTCTTGTGGCCGCAGGAAGGGTTTTCCCTGCGGTCACAAGTGGCAGCTTTGTCCTTGTGGTGCCGGCGCTCCAGTGATATCAGTGGAGCATCGGCGCCAGGACAAGGGGAGTGCAGTCTCTTGTGATCGCAGGGAAAACCCTTCCTGCGACAACAAGAGTGAAGAGAAGAGGAGACGCCCGGACCCAGGTGAGTATAAGTGTTTGTTTTATTGTGTTATATACTATTTGGGAGGGGGAGCACACAGGGGTCTGTTTAACTGGGGGAGCGCACATCGGGAGTCTATATAAATGGGGGGGAGCACACAGGGGGGCTATATAACAGGGGGAGCACACAGGGGGGCTATAGACTACTGGGGCTTCACAGAGGGGTCTATATACTCCTGGGGGCAGCACACAGGGGGTCTATATACTACTTGGAGAGCACACAGGAGGTCTATATCCAAGTGGGGGAGCACACAGGGGGGCTATATACTACTGGGGGAGCACACAGGGGTCTATATACTACTGGTGGGGCACACAGGGGGTCTATATACTACTGGGGGAACATACAGGGGGTCTATATACTACTTGTGAGGCACACAGGTGGTCTATATATAACTAAGGGAGCACACAGGGGTCTTTATACTACTGGGGCAGCACACAAGGGGTCTATATAATACTGGTGGGGCACACAGGGGGTCTATATACTACTGGGGGAACCACACAGGAGGGTTTATATACTACTGGAGGAGCACACAGGGGTCTATATCCAAGTGGGGGAGCACACAGGAGGTCTATATCCAAGTGTGGGAGCACACAGGGGGGGCTATATACTAGTGAGGGAGCACACAGGGGGTATATACAACTGGGGGCAGCACACAGTGGGTATATACGACTGGGGGCAGCACACAGGAGGTCTATATCCAAGTGGGGGAGCACACAAGGGGGCTAAATACCCCTGAGGGAGCACACAGGGGGCCTGTATACTAGTGGGGGTGCACACAGAAGGTCTATATACAACTGGGGCAGCACACAGGAGGTATATATACTTCTGGGGGAGCACATGGGGGGGGGCTATATATAACTGGGGGAACACACAGGGGTCTATATACTACTGGGGGAAGCAAAAAAGGGGCATATAATATTGGGGGCAGTACACAAGGAGTATATATTACTGGCAGTAGCGCACAAGGGGTATATACTACTGGGGGCAACACACAGCGGTCTATTGTTTTGGAACGCGTGTCAAGGGGGGGCCCCAGACATAACTTCGCTTGGGGCCCCAGAAATGCCAAGACCGCCCCTGGCGGTATTCGAAAGATTCGAATTTAATCGAGTAGTGAGGCGAATACGCGGGAAACATTCGAAATCCCTCCCTTCACAGTTGTCGCTTTTTTTAACCCAATGACCATGCAGGGAGGCTGTGAGGGACCCTGGGAGCACGCACACAGCGCGAAAACGGCGTCAACCCTCATTGGATAGCTGAACCACATGACCTCGAATCTTAAATACTTGGCTCCCGCCTCTCGACCGAAGATGCGCTTTCAACCTAGCCAGGGAGAGATCTTGCAGCAGGGAGGGATAGGTTTTAGTAGCGTTTTGGTTAGGCAGGATTACTACAGAACCCAAAAGTCCTTTTCAGGGCTAAGATCAAGCGAAAAAGTCATCTCTGAATCCAAAGCCCTTCTCAGTGCTAAGACATAGATGATATAACAGCAGCAGCATCAGGTGTATTCATTCCAGTACCCTGTGTGTACAAGTGACTTATAGTGTCCCTGGTCAACACCACTAAGGGCACATTATACATGCTGTTCCAGTAGCCCACTAAGGGCACCTCATATATACTGTTTCAGTAGCCCAGTAAGGGCACGTTATACATATTGTTCCAGTAGCCCACTAAGGGCACCTGCTATATACTGTTTCAGTAGCCCAGTAAAAGGCACGTGATACATATTGTTCCAGTAACGTTCATATAGCATTACGCGTGATACGCGCGAATAACAAGACGCTTTGCGGACGCACATTGGAATCATGTATGTAACACTGCGCAAGAAATACCAACGAACTGTGTGAACATTGCCATAAATATTCGTAAAGCGTTCGCAAATATTTTTCCTTCGCAGCTGCGGAGAGTGACATTATACTGCGATTTTGGGGTGTTGGGTGCACCCAGGCATGCTCCCCCTAATGTCCCAGTGTCATTCCGGAGGTGTTTGCATTGTTTAGGGAGGTTTCATGGGGAACTTGATGAACTCCCAAGTGGTTGAATTTTGATTTCCAAGTGCCGCAAATTTTTTTCCCATAGACTAATTGGTGCCTATTTGATTCGAATTCTCGAAAGTCAAATATTTCACTACTCGCTCATCTCTAGTTACCACTTAAAGTGAATCCGTACCACCCGACATCCCCTCTGGTTCCGGGGTCTACCTGTCTCCCGAGGATGGTATTCTGGCAAAAACAACTTTTACTCCAGCAGCACTGCAGGCCTAGGGCAAGGTTTGCCGGCCTTTACAGATTCGCTTTAATGTTTTTGTTTAACCACCAGCATTTTTCAACCCCACTTTACTTTAAAGGGAACCTGCCCCCCCGGTGCCAGGGCAGAGCCCGGCCGACCCCCCCGGTGCAGAACCATATACTTTGCTTTCACGAAGTCCTGGTCCCAGAGCCTGTCCTGCCTGTCCTGCCGCCGAGAAATCCCCGTCTGAAGCCGTGCACGGCATTGATACCGTGAGAGGAGGAAACCTAAGGATCACAGAAACTTCTTTCCTATAAGACAAGAGGCCGGCAACCTCTAGCCTCCTTTTTCCCTTCCAGTTTTTGTAGTTCAGCTTGTTTGAAGTGACTAAAGAGGATCTGCAATACCACTCACAACCTGATACTAGGTGTGGCAATGATTTGGCACAAAAGTATTTTTTTTAATATAGTGCATTTTTTGTAAAAATTAGGACATCCCTTTTTGTGATTGTTATGTCTGGGCTTCCCGGTCAGGAAAAATACATGTCGAATCATCCCCCCTCCTGTAGACTAACAATTTGTTCTATACTTGTTATTACCTTTGCAGTCTCCTTCCCTCAGCTCTGAGCTGCTGCTTTGTGCTAAAGACAAAGAAAACTGTGTATGAGCTGTTCACTCCATGTCCGCTCTCATCTCCCTGCTCCCTTCTAAGACGGCTCATGTAAACAGCTGCTGGCCAGCTGTCTGTGCACTCTGTAATGCCTGGTGGCTTAATCTGAGGTCAAAATTCTTGTGACCTCATTGAGAGGATCCCTCCTGGCATCACAGAGTGCAGAGACAGATGTCTAGAGATGCTGTTTACATGAGCCATCTCGGAAGGGAAGGGGGAGAGTTCTGACAGGAGATGGAATGAACATCTCACACACAGTTTTCTGTGTCTTCAGCACAAAGCAGCAGGCTCAGGACTGGGGGAAGGAGATTGAAAAGATAATAACAAATCTGAAATTCATTTTTAGTCTCCAGGAGGGTCAATAAGTCAACATGTATTTTACCTGACCGGGATACCCCTTTAAGAGGATTGCCATGGTAGGTGGGTTGCCTTTTTTTTTTTTTTTTTTTTTTTTACAGAATATGTATTACTGTCCAGGAGTTTCAAGTGATATCTTTGCACTGTACCTGAAATTTATATGCCTGTTTAATAATCCAGAACATCTGCTGTCTGTCATTCACTACCAATGCCAGATTAATAGGGAAACTCTACTTAAAATTCTAACATAGTGTTTCCATACTTCCCCCTTCTATACCATTTTTAGCAATGTGCCTTAATTATTAAGTCTCCCCATTGTTCCTCGGGAATTTGATCTTGGGAAGACCCGGTATATAAATACATCACAGTGTCACTTTTTGGCATGGACAACACTAAGAAGAAAAAAGTATATGACAGGAGAAAGACAAACATGCAAAAACTAGAGTATTGTGTAGGCTACGGAGGAGGTTTCCTAGAGTCCTCTATGATGTCTTCTATTGTTCTCCTTTTTGTCGTTCACACTCTTCTCCTCATCAATCACTCAATGATAGCTGGACCGGCCTGAAAATATTGAGGTAAAACTGAGACATCTCTTATCTGTAAAGCGATCCTGACACTATGAATAATGAAGAGGAAACTCAGTGCAGTAAGATAAGCTAGGCCAGAGGATCTCTTTTTTCACGTTGCTTTCTCTGCCAGTCACATGACATACGAAGCAGTAAGTAATTTTTCATGAGGTTACTCCCGTCAGGACACAGTATCAGGGACAGGTAGCAGTAGAGACAAGATCAGAGTTTAACCATGTGCCCCTCTTAGGTCTCTTTAATCAAGGGGCCTGGATTCGATTGGCCAGTTTTCATATCGCTGCCCATATCGTTTCTCGATTCGGCCGAGGGGGCAAAAGTCAAGGTTGAAAAAAAAGGGTACATTTCCATCAATAAGTGATGGCTCCGAAAAAGAATAAAACAAGGAGCCAAGATGAAATCCAAGAGGGTGATGAAGACGGGGACTTGGAGGAAAGGTCAGCTCCCTTGAAGAACAAGAAGAAGAAGTCATCGAGTAGTAAAGTTAGTCACAAGAAGCAGAAGGAAGAAGTAGCTCTGAAACAGATCGTATTGGAACAAGTAGAAGAAGAAGAAGGAGAAGAAGAAGAAGAGGAAAAAGAAGAAGAGGAAAAAGAAAAGGAAAAAAATAAGAAAGCAAAACCAGTAAAAAAAACACAACGCAAGTCAACAAAGAAAGAAAAAGACCAAGGAAAGTTATCCAAACCCAAAGAAGAAGCCCCGATTTATGAAGAAGAAGAGGAATTTTTAGAAGATCCAGATGACTTTATAGAAGCCGACCTCAAAACAATCAAGGAAAAAAATAATAATGACATGAAAGAGAAGCGTAAGAAAAAGAAAGATGAAGAAGAAGAGGAAGAAGAGCTTGATGAAGAAGAAGAGGAAGAAGTCATAGAGAAGAAGAAGAAAAAGTCCAAGTCTGGAAAAGATGGTGACGGGAAGAAGACGAAGAAGAAAAAGAAAAAAGAAGACGAGGAAGAGAACTCTGAAGAAGACGAGGAGGAAAGCAGTGCAAAGAAGAAAAAGTCCAAGAAGTCTGGCAAGGAGTCCGACAAGAAAAAAGGGAAGGGTGATAAGGCCAATAAACCAAAAAAGTTGAGTTATCTTGAGTTGTACGAACAGGAACTTCTTCATTACCACTCTGAGACTTCCAATGAAGAAGATGATGACTACAACAAGAAGAAAGGTTAGTTTTATAGGTTTGACTACTTCCCCCAAAGCATTTCACTGCTCTATTATATACCGAATTGTTATTTATCACTTACAGTATTACGGCATCATCCACCCTCTCTCGCTCTCTATTATATATGGCAAAGGACTGTGCTTACGCATGTGGTGGACCTTGGGTGTCCATTGGAATTGGAATCTTTAAGGGGATTAATATTATTGCCGGGTAGTACTGTATCCAATTTCCATGCTAATCTTTTAATGGCGGCATCATAATCTAAAACGTTGCTGTCCAAGTAATAATAAAGAAGAGAAACCCTACCTATTGTTGTGGTTTCCTGCTCACTACCACCCATAATATGGGGTATGGACTTACAGTGGATGTACAGTATATATTAGTAGACATAATGGGCAATTTTACATTGTCGATGGAAATTTATTATCAATTCATTGGCGACTACTATGACCCCGACCAATGAGAGACAGGAAGGCTTACCCACCTTGACCCTGATATCCATAATCGACACTATCTGGTAAAAAGGACTAGAAAAGAAGAACAATATGAGGGTGAATACGATGTTCAAGATCTCGGCTTACTTCATTCAATGGGACTTTTTTAGTTTTCTAGTAGTGACTTAGAGTTTGTGACGGTGAAGGAAGAGTTTGCCTATGTAACAATGCAGCACAGATCTCTCTTCTATCCTGGTCTCCTGGCTGATTGTTATGTGTGGGTTGTCCAGACATCCTTTTCAGCCATAGAAGAACACAACTTCACGCTTGGTGCTTGGGACACCAAGGCAACCATGTAACACCCAGCAAGTGTTGTGTATAGGTCACAGTAATTAGAACCATGTACCGTACTCATTAGGCGTCATGTGGCTGCCTCAGCGTGAAGTTGTGTCTATCCCCATCTGTTGTCAGATCGGGCACAACATGCCTGGGTGACCCTCTTTAACCAGCATTGATACATTGTAATATTCAGTCAATAGTTCCAATATAACTTACTGCAACATGTCAAACTACTAGCATGGAGTACCTAAATAATAGTACCATACAGCATCTAATAATAGTGCTATATAATACTAACACCATAATGTAAATGAAGAGTGTCATACAGTGTCCAAAGACAATGACATCCCGTATTTCAATGGTACTGTTTTATAATACCCTATAAATACCATAAAATAATACTGTAAAATATACAAGTAATAGTACTATACAGTACCTAAGTAATAGTTATATTGTATCACAAATAATAGTAACCCATAATACACCAACAAAACCACTTACAGCACTATACCATATCCAAATAGCAGTGTCATACAGTATCCAAAAATATAAAAAAAAATTACCACCATAATATATACAATAAACAGTGCCAAATAATAGCATTTTCCACATCCATATAGTAGTATCTGGTAATACACCAACAATACCATCATAAAATGTGTAGTTAATAGTCCCATGCTGTACCTAAATAATACCGTCATATATTATCCACATAATAGTGTCCTGTAATATCTGGATAATAGTGCTAAGCAGTGGCAAGTAATAGCGGTATATTTTATGTTAGTAATAGTGTCATGTCATACCCAAATAATACCACCCTAACATTTACAATGAATAGTACCCTATAGTTTCCAAATAAAAGTGTTATACCATATCTAAACAAGAGTCTGAAAACACATTGACAATACAACTAGATGGGTAATAATAGTACCAAACAGTGTTATATTTTTCTTAATTATAATGTCTTGTGATACCCAAATTAGTACCCCATAGGGTACCCAAATAATGCTAAGAAATTACCACTATAAAATATACTTTTCAAATAATAGTATCCAAATAATAGTCTTCTATAATTGCACCATATAACATACAATAATAAGAGACATAGGGTGCCTAAGTGGTAGCAGTATACAATATCCAATTATTAGGGTCCCCTAATGCCCAGGTAATACCATCCTAAACTGTATAATAGTGCCATATAATATGCAAATAATAGTTTCATACAGTATGGCCCAAAAATATATATATATTTAGGAAAAAAATAAAAATTGTAAATATATATATATATATATATATATATATATATATATTTATATATATATATGCATGCATAATACCAAGTGTTAACCCACAGTAGTAACCAGCTGTTACCACCTTGATTGAATTGAATGAGGACGGTTGGCACATCAGTGTTATAGCACCAGCTGGATCTGGATGCTTCCACAATGTATGTGGTCTTTCTCTGAATCTGAGTACCCTATTAAATTAACTGGTGGAGGTCCCCATATGCTATATCTATACCCTGCCCCTGCTTGTCATTGGTATTTGTTGTAGCCTATTCAAGGGGTACTCTGGTAAAAGAAAAAGTGTTCAGATTACCTGGTGTCAGACAGTTATATAGATTTGTAATTTACTTCTATTTAAAAATCTCCAGTCTCCCAGTACTTATCAACTGCTGTATGCCCTGCAGGAGGTGGTGTATTCTTTCCAGTCTGACACAGTGCTCTCTGCTGCCACCTCTGTCCATGCCAGGAACTGTCTAGAGCAGGAGAGGTTTTCTATGGGGATTTGCTACTGGTCTGGATAGTTCCTGACATGGACAGAGGTGGCAGCAGAGAGCACTGTGTTAGACTGGAAAGAATACACCACTTCCTGCAGAACATACAGCAGCTGATAAGTACTGAAATACTGGATATTCTTTTTTAAATTTAAGCCTGTATAATATTTAATAAGCCTGTATAAATTTCCTACTCCATTTGATTTGAACACATTTTTTTCCCCTCCGGAGTACCCTTTTAATATAAATAACTGTGATTTAGCTCATATTTTCTTCATGAAAATATCAAAAGAATTGAAGATCCCTTCAGAGGATGTGTTGGTGTTGATGTGATTGCTCTGTGCCCAGAATGGCGTATAGTTGGTGTCAAGTACCTGACCTGGCACGGACTAATCTTATGTCGAGGCTGCGCCAAGATAAACTCCGGTTTCGCTTTCATTCAAAAACTCTTGATTTTCCAGGAACCTGACGTGACGGCGGGCTCCATCATACAGTGTTCTGTGGATCCTGGCAAAGATGGTTGCAGACCATTCCTGGTGGGCACAGAGCAATGGATGACTGCTATAGTCTCTGTCTGTATATATATATATATATATATATATATAATATAGATAATAATATATATAATCAGTACCATCAGTACCACATGGGCTGTTGGGTGGTGGGCACCTGAAACCTTAGGGGTGTACTGCTATGTGCCAGGATGTGGCATTGTTGGTGAGGATAGTATCGTTAGGGGCCAAAGGGATTACTATCGCTCCTTTTGTACCCCAAGATAGAGAAGTTCTTGTGCATCTAACATCAGATATCTGTCAAACACAAGACTGGTGTCACCTGCATAGTTGCCAATAGAGATGAGCGAATATACAGTAAGGACTAAGCGAAGCGCTTCGCCCCTATCTGTATTCTGCTCATCGGGCTCCAGCGCTTTGAAGTGTGCTCCGCTCCGTGCCACTCCTTTCCAGGTGCTGGAAAAAAGATGGATCCCGTCCTGGGAAACCGGGAGAAGATTCTGTCCCCAGTATATTACACACCCCAGTATTAGGTCCCCAGTATAATACACACCTCAGTTTCAGGTCCCCAGTATATTACACACCCCAGCATTAGGTCCCGAGTATATTACGCACCCCAGTTTCAGGTCCCCAGTATATTACACATCCCAGTATTAGGTCTCCAGTACATTACACATCCCAGTATTAGGTCTCCTGTATATTACACATCCCACTCAGTGCAGGCTGAGACTCAGAGATAGCCTACTGACTGACTGTATATACTGGTAGTTTGTACCCATATGATGCAGCTGCACCCCATATCATCATACTACTACCCCCTTGATCCTCCTGCCCCTCCATCATCATATTACTACCCCTTCATCATCCTCCTTGTCCCTCTATCATCATACTACTACCCCCTTCATCTTCCTGCCCTTCCATCATCATAGTACTACTCCTCTCATCCTCCTGCCCCTCCATCATCATACTACTTCCCCCTTCATCCTCCTCCTGTCCCTTCCTTATCAGACCAGTACCCCCTTCAGCATCCTCTTGTCCCTTCATCTGTATTTAAAACAAAAAAGAGCTATACAGTACTTACCTCACCAGTATGGTTCCTCTAGTCCCCAAGGGACTCCTCTCGCTGCTCTGCATGAGTGACATCACTCACGCTTGAAGAGAGCTGGGCTTACTGCAGCGGGGGGCGTAGCTTCCCGGGACATACCCGGGACATGGTTTTACCGTGGCTGTCTCCTCAGAATCGGGGCAACTATGCACCTGGGCAAGTGTCAGGGCCCACAGCGCTTCTAGGGGCACAGAGAGGGAGAGGGGTCCAGTGGCTAATGTTCAGCCTGGTCACTGTAGTGCAGGGTGAGGGGCTGAACATCAGAAGACACAGGAGACGGAGCAGGACCTGCACAAAGAGAGAAAAGGGTGAAGGACCTGATCACATGACCCGCAGGTCCTCAACCTTACAGTGTGGAGAGCAGCCTGACAGAGAGGAAGAGGGAGAAGACTGAGCTGTAAGTGTCTCAATGTGTCAGTGTCTGTCAATCATGTGTTTTTGTGTAAATTCGTGGTCTCTCAAGTGATTGTTCATAGTGTGTGGATGATGGGTGCATAATGGACGGATGAGGGGGCCGCCTTAGGCCCGAAAAAGCCTGGAGACGGCCCTAGTCAAACAGTATTCCAACATATATCACTGTGCCTATTCAGAACTGTGCTGAACTGTGCCTATTTAGTTCAATGGACCACAAGCAGTAGTCTACTAGCCCATTTCTGAATGTATGCTGTAATCCTGCGAGACTCTAAAGCAGTCTTAAAGGGGTATTCCAGTGAAATAAACCTTTTTTCTTTCAAATCAACTGGTCCCACAAAGTTATACAGATCTGTAAATTACTTCTATTAAAAAATCTAAATTCTCCCAGTACTTATCAGCTGCTGTATGTCCTACAGGAAGCTGTGTATTTTTCACAGGCTGACACAGTACTCTCTGCTGCCACCTCTGTCCATGCTAGGAACTGTCCAGAGGAGAAAATGTTTTCTATGAGGATCTGCTACTGCTCTGGACAGTTTCTAGCAAACCATTTGATCAAATGGAATGTACCAACTCACCACGTTAAGGTGACCCCAGAGAGTTGGAGTCTACACTAGTTGATTCTATATGTTCAGATATGTAGACTTATAGTCCAAGAGAGGCCATTGCTAGTGTAGGTTCCAAGTTTTTGGGGTCACCTTAACATGGTGAGTTGATACATTCTATTTGATTAAATTGTTTGCTAAGAACCTCAATTAAAAAAAAAAAACGCTAAAATTCTCTATGTGTTTTGTATTACAATTAAACTCCATTCACTTCACTCGAACTGAGCTGCAAAGCCCGCACACCCAAACTGAGGACTGGAATGGTGCTGTCTGGAGGAGAGTGGCCATGTTTTTCTAAGCCTGGACAACCCCTTTAAATTATTAGAAAGACATAGTTGATTTCTTCCAGAAACAGTGCCACTCCTGTCCTCAGTTAAAGGGAGGTAATGCAGCTCAGTTCCATTAAAGTAAATGAAGCAGAGTTGTAATACTACACACAACCTGAGCACAGGGGTGGCGGTGTGTTTTGGAAGAAAGTAGACATAGAATTATTCTTCTCATAATACCTCTTGTTTTCTTTGTAGTTTATGAAGTGGTCACCATCACTGGAGATGTGCGAGGGGCAGGAACCGACGCGAATGTCTTTGTTACTCTGTTTGGAGAGTACGGGATTACTCCGAAGATTCATCTCACCAGCAAGTATGTACTAGTAAGAAGCAAGAGTAAGGTGTCAGGTCTGAGAATTATGTAACTCTAGTTATATGTCATGATCATTTTTTATAGTTATATATATTTTTTTTAAATAAAGTTATATGACTTTATTAAAAAAAAAATTTCTGCCTGTTCATTGTGTGCTGCAGCGTATTGAGATGCGGGCGTGCACGGATGCGCCTGCATCCCAATTCAGCAGCAGTTTAGATCATCCTGCCAGTTTGGAATGGTCGGTGTCTTACTACATGGGAACATGGCCCTACATTGTAAGCAGTATGGCGCGACATGGCCCCTCTGTTGCCACCAATGGCTGTGTCAGGAACTGAAGGGCTGCTCAAGCCCTAGTCCTAGCACAGTTATATATCACTTGTGCTGCTGCATGCAGCTACTGAGCCTCCCCTGATGTCTGTATAATACATGTTAATATTAGAATAGACATTACACTGGGGGAGCTGTCTGTGTCACTAATGCTGCAGCCTCCCCTGATGTCTATATAATACAAGTTAATATTAGAATAGACATTACACTGAGGGGGGCTGTCTGTGCCACTGGTCCTGCAGCCTCCCCTGATGTCTATATGTTACATGTTACCAATAGAATAGACATTACACTGGGGGAAGCTGTCTGTATCACTAGTGCTGAAGCCTCCCCTCATAGCTATATATTATATGTTACCATTAGAATAGACATTACATTAGTGGAAGCTGTTTTTGTCACTAGTGCTGCAGCCTCCCCTGATGTCTATATCATACATGTTACCGTTAGAATAGACATTACACTGCGGGAAGCTGTCTTTGTAAGTAGTGATGCAGCCTCCCCTGATGGCTTTATAATACATGTTACCGTTAGAATAGACATTACACTGGGGAAAGCTGTCTATCACTGGTGCTGCAGCCTCCCCTGATAACTATATATTATATGTTACCATTAGAATAGACATTACACTGAGAGAAGCTGTTTTTGTTACCAGTGTTGCAGCCTCTCCTGATGTTTATATATTACATGTTACCATTAGAAAAGACAAAACACTGGGGAAGCTGCCTGTGTCACTAGTGCTTCAGCCTCCCCTGATCTTTATATATTACATGTTACCATTAGAAAAGACATTACACTGATGGGGACTGTCTGTGCCACTAGTGCTGCAGCCTCCCCTGATATCTAAATAATAAATGTTACCATTAGAATAGAAATTACACTGGGGGAGCTGTCTGTGTCACTAGTGCTGCAGCCTCCCCTGATGTCTAAATAATACATGTTACCATTAGAATAGAAATTACACTGGGGGAGCTGTCTGTGTCACTAGTGCTGCAGCCTCCCCTGATGTCTATGTAACACATGTTACCATTAGAATAGACGTTACACTGGGGGAGCTGTCTGTGTCAGTAGTGCTGTAGCCTCCCCTGATGTCTATGTAACACATGTTACCATTAGAATAGACGTTACACTGGGGGAGCTGTCTGTGTCAGTAGTGCTGTAGCCTCCCCTGATGTCTATGTAACACATGTTACCATTAGAATAGACATTACACTGGGGGAGCTGTCTGTGTCACTAGTGCTGCAGCCTCCCCTGATGTCTATATAATATATGTTACCATTAGAATAAACATTACACTGGGGTGAGCTGTCTTTGTCACTAGTGCTGCAGCCTCCCCTGATGTCTATGTAACACATGTTACCATTAGAATAGACATTACACTGGGGGAGCTGTCTGTGTCAGTAGCGCTGCAGCCTCACCACCTTGTAGTATAGCGATCAGGGATAACTGACAATCACCAGTCTGCAGCACTAGACACAGACAGCTTCCCGAAGTATAATGTCTTTTCTAATACTAACCTGCATTGAAATAGTCAGGGGAAGCTCAGTCATTGCATGCAGCAGCACTAGTGTCAGGGTCCTATTAGATGGGACAATGACGGCCTGATCAGTAGTGTAAATCAGCAGCCGATAATATTGGTGTCGGACCTAAAGACAAGATAAGCGATCGTTGTCTCTATTAGGGTGGATTCACACTACGGAATTCTCGCGGATAAACTCCGCGGAATTCTGCCAGCTGTACGCACTCACGGATGCACGCCTTTCCGCCGGCTCCATAGACACCATTTTATGGGCCGGCTGATTCCGCATTCCGCCAAAAGAAGTGACATGTCAATTCTTTCCGCAGAATGGGGAATCAGCCGGCCCGTAGAATGGTGTCTATAGAGCCGGCGGAAAGGCGCGCGTCCGTGATCGTGTACAGCCGGCGGAATTCCGCAGAGTTTATCTGCGAGAATTCCGTAGTGTGATCCCACCCTTACATGGAAACAATAATTGCCCGAAACGGCCTGATTCGGCCGATTATTGCTTTTTGTAATAGGGCCCTTAGGCAACTGTGATGGGACCAGGGCTTGAACAGCCCTGCAGTTCCTGATACAGCCATTGGTAGTTAAAAAAAAGCCTTTTTAAATTCCCTTAAAGAAATAGTATCCTAAATGTTGAACTTTCTTATAAACTGAGACTATTTCTAGATTTCTACTATGCCAAATTTAACAACTATCACCCCTTATGTTTACAGTCACGTCTGTACACTTTAAATAAGTTGAAGGGACGAATGGGGAACTTGTGTGTGTTTAAAGGGGTACTCTGTTTTCAAATCAAAAAGTTATATAGATTTGTAAAGTACTTCTATTTAAAATTCTCAAGCCTTCCAGTACTTATCAGCTGCTGCATGTCCTACAGGAAGTGATGGATTCTTTCCAGTCTGACACAGTGCTCTCTGCTGCCATCTCTGTGCCTGTCAGGAACTGTCCAGAGCAGTAGATAATTTCTCTGGGGATTTGCTGCAGCTCTGGACAGTTCCTGACATGGACAGAGGTGGCAGCAGAGAGTACTGTGTCATACTGGAGAGAATACACCAATTCCTGCAGGACATGCAGCAGCTGATAAGTACTGGATGACTGAAAATTTTTAAATAGAAGTAATTTGGCCACACATCGGCCCATGTAAAAGGACCCTCCCCCTTAAAGGAGGACCTGGCATGACCTTCATGCTGTCGGAACCACAAGCCATTGTGGTGGTCTAATGGCCTTGATTAATAAATCGCTTACTGTTTGGGTATACAAAGAGATCTATAGGCCAGATAGGCAGGGAGACACCACTGGTTGTGCTTCAAGCAGCATGAAAGTGAAGAATCCCTTTAAATTTATTTCTTATATGAAAACTGAAAAAAATCTGTTGACGTCACTGAAGATAGATAATAATGTTCCACATTTTACCTCTTGACTAATTTTACCCGCAGCACCATGTGTGACCACACGGTGCGCTGTTTACAGGAAGCTTGTCCATTAGGGATACAGCACAAAAATCACTGTCTTTGATGTACATGCAGTTCAATCCTTTAGAGCACCATCTAGTGGCAGACATGTTTACTACAGGAATTGATATGCTCTTGCTTTTGAGATGAATTGCATTGTTAAAGTTTGTATATTGTGTTTTATCCTTGTTACAGCACTGACAAGAGGTAACCGCACTGTCCTGAGTGTTAGGAGCAGTCAGGCGACCCTTACACTCTGTACAGAAACTGAAGTGGGACCGGTAAAGAAAATACATGGGATTTCTTAAGCTTTTTTTTTTTTATTTAATTTTTTTATTGCCATACACTGCTCGGAATGAGAGTTGTGTCTGTAATCTCTGTCTGCAGGAGGCCTCGCTTGGGCGAGCGGATACAATGAGACGCTCGCTCGTTGCCTTGTGTGAGAATAAGGGAGCGATTAGTCATGTTGGGGATTAAGAGGCTGGACGCTTCCTGGGACTGATAATGCCGTTTTCTCATTAAAACCTTTTTAAAATTCTATAGCTTTAATAGGTTTTCAGGAGGGCCAGTCTACTGTAAAGTGCCACTCCGCAGCGGTTTAATCTCCGAAATGCTAAGAAGCGTGCCTGCAATGTTTCATGGGATCAGTACATGAAATGAGACTATTCTGGGAGTTTCTCAGCTCATAGGCAACCTCCTACAGATATAAAGGATATAAAGCTTAAAGGGGTACTCCGATGTCAGAAAATTTTACTTAAAGGGGTATTCCACTCAAACATAACTTTCGATATGTTGCTGCCCATGATGAGACTAACAATTCCTTCCATACTTGTTATTATCTATTCAGTCTCCTTCCCCCACTTCTAAGTTGCTGCTTTCTGCTGAAGACACAAAAAACAGTATGTGAGCTTTTCTCTCCCTGTCTCCCCCTCCTTTCCCCTCCCTTCTGAGACGGCTGATGTAAACAAGCCGTCTTACCAAGTTGCAGATATGGACTTGTTTACATCAGCCGTCTGAGAAGGGAAGGGGATACAGAGAGAAAAGCTCACAAACAGATTTTTGTGTCTTCAGCAGAAAGCAGCAGCCCAGAACTCGGAGAAGGAGACAGAATAGATAATAAGAAGTATGGAAGGAATTGTTGGTCTCACCATGGGCAGCAACATATGAATAGTGATATTTGAGCGGAAAACCCCTTTAAATAAGACTCATTGTGACATTTAGAGAGAGTAAGGTGTGGTTACAGCACGCTGTCTTGTTATGAATGATGTTAAAGAAAGAGCAGACTTGGAATAAATGCAGCAGGTGCTGCAAACCCATCAATTGTGTGATAATCTGCGGCAGCCCTGGGCCGGGAAGTAGCAGCAGTGCTGTGGGAGAACTGGGGGGGGGGGGCAGCAATGCATTATGGGGATTGTAACACTGAGGATTTATAGTCTACACATGGGTAATAGTTTGGCTGTTGGGGTCTCAGACGAGTCCTCCGCTATGTCTCTTTTGTACAGATGTCACTAACCCTGTAGTAACCCTTGAAGGTCAGCAGCAGGGCAACATCATATATTTGTATGGCAAAAAAAGAGGAAGAAAACTCATGTATTTTCGTTGTATACACTGATTTGTATGAAAGCATGCTGCTAATATTTTTCTCTTTTGCGCAGGACAATACTCAGACTACCATGTAATGTAGCCATTAAGAGGACTGGGTTTATAGCAGGGTTCTAGCGCTTAAAGGGATTCTCCACCCTTAATTTAATTTTAGAGAAATCTGATTGATACGACAGCCTGAGATAGTGTGAACGCTGCCATGTTACTGCCCACCCTGGTTCTCAGCACAGTTTAGTCTAGATTATATTTGCACAGTTGATACAGACCGGTTGCTAGGGATACACTGCATAACAACGGCAATGCTTTTATTTGGTTGTCAGACAACAGGTGCCTAGCAACCAGTCAGTGCATCCTAGCAACTGGAAATGGGAAAGAGGGACAGGAAGTATAGTCGTATACTGTACTGTATCCCTATAATAGTATACTGCACAGTGCCCCTATAGTATTGTTCTGCACCGTAACCCTATATCTCTATACTAGTGTATTGCACAGTGCCCCTATACTAGTGTATTGCACAGTGCCCCTATACTAGTGTATTGCACAGTGCCCTTATACTAGTGTATTGCACAGTGCCCCTATACTAGTGTATTGCACAGTGCCCCTATACTAGTGTATTGCACAGTGCCCCTATACTAGTGTATTGCACAGTGCCCCTATACTAGTGTATTGCACAGTGCCCCTATACTAGTGTATTGCACAGTGCCCTTATACTAGTGTATTGCACAGTGCCCTTATACTAGTGTATTGCACAGTGCCCCTATACTAGTGTATTGCACAGTGCCCTTATACTAGTGTATTGCACAGTGCCCCCCATACTAGTGTATTGCACAGTGCCCCTATACTAGTGTATTGCACAGTGCCCCTATACTAGTGTATTGCACAGTGCCCCCCATACTAGTGTATTGCACAGTGCCCCTATACTAGTGTATTGCACAGTGCCCCTATACTAGTGTATTGCACAGTGCCCCTATACTAGTGTATTGCACAGTGCCCCTATAGTAGTGTATTGCACAGTGCCCTTATACTAGTGTATTGTACAGTGCCCCTATACTAGTGTATTGCACAGTGCCCTTATACTAGTGTATTGTACAGTGCCCCTATACTAGTGTATTGCACAGTGCCCCTATACTAGTGTATTGTACAGTGCCCCTATACTAGTGTATTGCACAGTGCCCCTATACTAGTGTATTGCACAGTGCCCCTATACTAGTGTATTGCACAGTGCCCCTATACTAGTGTATTGCACAGTGCCCCTATACTAGTGTATTGCACAGTGCCCCTATACTAGTGTATTGCCACAGTGCCCTTATACTAGTGTATTGCACAGTGCCCCTATACTAGTGTATTGCACAGTGCCCTTATACTAGTGTATTGCACAGTGCCCTTATACTAGTGTATTGTACAGTGCCCCTACACTAGTGTATTGTACAGTGCCCCTATACTAGTGTATTGCACAGTGCCCCTATACTAGTGTATTGCACAGTGCCCCTTATACTAGTGTATTGCACAGTGCCCCTATACTAGTGTATTGCACAGTGCCCTTATACTAGTGTATTGTACAGTGCCCCTACACTAGTGTATTGCACAGTGCCCCTATACTAGTGTATTGCACAGTGCCCTTATACTAGTGTATTGCACAGTGCCCCTATACTAGTGTATTGCACAGTGCCCCTATACTAGTGTTTTGCCCAGTGTCCCTATACTAGTGTATTGCACAGTGCCCCTATACTAGTGTATTGCACAGTGCCCTATACTAGTGTATTGCACAGTGCCCCCTATACTAGTGTATTGCACAGTGCCCCTTATACTAGTGTATTGCACAGTGCCCCTTATACTAGTGTATTGCACAGTGCACTTATACTAGTGTATTGCACAGTGCCCTTATACTAGTGTATTGCACAGTGCCCCCCATACTAGTGTATTGCACAGTGCCCCCCATACTAGTGTATTGCACAGTGCCCTTATACTAGTGTATTGCACAGTGCCCCTATACTAGTGTATTGCACAGTGCCCTTATACTAGTGTATTGCACAGTGCCCCTATACTAGTGTATTGCACAGTGCCCCTATACTAGTGTATTGCACAGTGCCCCTATACTAGTGTATTGCACAGTGCCCCTATACTAGTGTATTGCACAGTGCCCCTATACTAGTGTATTGCACAGTGCCCCTATACTAGTGTATTGCACAGTGCCCCTATACTAGTGTATTGCACAGTGCCCCTATACTAGTGTATTGCACAGTGCCCCTATACTAGTGTATTGCACAGTGCCCCTATACTAGTGTATTGCACAGTGCCCTTATACTAGTGTATTGCACAGTGCCCCTATACTAGTGTATTGCACAGTGCCCCTATACTAGTGTATTGCACAGTGCCCTTATACTAGTGTATTGTACAGTGCCCCTACACTAGTGTATTGTACAGTGCCCCTATACTAGTGTATTGCACAGTGCCCCTATACTAGTGTATTGCACAGTGCCCCTTATACTTGTGTATTGCACAGTGCCCCTATACTAGTGTATTGCACAGTGCCCTTATACTAGTGTATTGTACAGTGCCCCTACACTAGTGTATTGCACAGTGCCCCTATACTAGTGTATTGCACAGTGCCCTTATACTAGTGTATTGCACAGTGCCCCTATACTAGTGTATTGCACAGTGCCCCTATACTAGTGTTTTGCCCAGTGTCCCCTATACTAGTGTATTGCACAGTGCCCCTATACTAGTGTATTGCACAGTGCCCTATACTAGTGTATTGCACAGTGCCCCCTATACTAGTGTATTGCACAGTGCCCCTTATACTAGTGTATTGCACAGTGCCCCTTATACTAGTGTATTGCACAGTGCACTTATACTAGTGTATTGCACAGTGCCCTTATACTAGTGTATTGCACAGTGCCCCCCATACTAGTGTATTGCACAGTGCCCCCCATACTAGTGTATTGCACAGTGCCCTTATACTAGTGTATTGCACAGTGCCCCTATACTAGTGTATTGCACAGTGCCCTTATACTAGTGTATTGCACAGTGCCCCTATACTAGTGTATTGCACAGTGCCCCCTATACTAGTGTATTGCACAGTGCCCCTATACTAGTGTATTGCACAGTGCCCCTATACTAGTGTATTGCACAGTGCCCCTTATACTAGTGTATTGCACAGTGCCCCTATACTAGTGTATTGCACAGTGCCCCTATACTAGTGTATTGCACAGTGCCCCTATACTAGTGTATTGCACAGTGCCCCCTATACTAGTGTATTGCACAGTGCCCTTATACTAGTGTATTGCACAGTGCCCCTATACTAGTGTATTGCACAGTGCCCTATACTAGTGTATTGCACAGTGCCCCTATACTAGTGTATTGCACAGTGCCCCTATACTAGTGTATTGCACAGTGCCCCTATACTAGTGTATTGCACAGTGCCCCTATACTAGTGTATTGCACAGTGCCCCTTATACTAGTGTATTGCACAGTGCCCTTATACTAGTGTATTGCACAGTGCCCCTATACTAGTGTATTGCACAGTGCCCCTATACTAGTGTATTGCACAGTGCCCCTATACTAGTGTATTGCACAGTGCCCCTATACTAGTGTATTGCACAGTGCCCCTATACTAGTGTATTGCACAGTGCCCCCCATACTAGTGTATTGCACAGTGCCCCTATACTAGTGTATTGCACAGTGCCCCTATACTAGTGTATTGCACAGTGCCCCCCATACTAGTGTATTGCACAGTGCCCCTATACTAGTGTATTGCACAGTGCCCCTATACTAGTGTATTGCACAGTGCCCCTATACTAGTGTATTGCACAGTGCCCCTATAGTAGTGTATTGCACAGTGCCCTTATACTAGTGTATTGTACAGTGCCCCTATACTAGTGTATTGCACAGTGCCCTTATACTAGTGTATTGTACAGTGCCCCTATACTAGTGTATTGCACAGTGCCCCTATACTAGTGTATTGTACAGTGCCCCTATACTAGTGTATTGCACAGTGCCCCTATACTAGTGTATTGCACAGTGCCCCTATACTAGTGTATTGCACAGTGCCCCTATACTAGTGTATTGCACAGTGCCCCTATACTAGTGTATTGCACAGTGCCCCTATACTAGTGTATTGCACAGTGCCCTTATACTAGTGTATTGCACAGTGCCCCTATACTAGTGTATTGCACAGTGCCCCTATACTAGTGTATTGCACAGTGCCCTTATACTAGTGTATTGTACAGTGCCCCTACACTAGTGTATTGTACAGTGCCCTTATACTAGTGTATTGCACAGTGCCCCTATACTAGTGTATTGCACAGTGCCCCTTATACTAGTGTATTGCACAGTGCCCCTATACTAGTGTATTGCACAGTGCCCTTATACTAGTGTATTGTACAGTGCCCCTACACTAGTGTATTGCACAGTGCCCCTATACTAGTGTATTGCACAGTGCCCTTATACTAGTGTATTGCACAGTGCCCCTATACTAGTGTATTGCACAGTGCCCCTATACTAGTGTTTTGCCCAGTGTCCCTATACTAGTGTATTGCACAGTGCCCCTATACTAGTGTATTGCACAGTGCCCTATACTAGTGTATTGCACAGTGCCCCCTATACTAGTGTATTGCACAGTGCCCCTTATACTAGTGTATTGCACAGTGCCCCTTATACTAGTGTATTGCACAGTGCACTTATACTAGTGTATTGCACAGTGCCCTTATACTAGTGTATTGCACAGTGCCCCCCATACTAGTGTATTGCACAGTGCCCCCCATACTAGTGTATTACACAGTGCCCTTATACTAGTGTATTGCACAGTGCCCCTATACTAGTGTATTGCACAGTGCCCTTATACTAGTGTATTGCACAGTGCCCCTATACTAGTGTATTGCACAGTGCCCCTATACTAGTGTATTGCACAGTGCCCCTATACTAGTGTATTGCACAGTGCCCCTATACTAGTGTATTGCACAGTGCCCCTATACTAGTGTATTGCACAGTGCCCCTATACTAGTGTATTGCACAGTGCCCCTATACTAGTGTATTGCACAGTGCCCCTATACTAGTGTATTGCACAGTGCCCCTATACTAGTGTATTGCACAGTGCCCCTATACTAGTGTATTGCACAGTGCCCTTATACTAGTGTATTGCACAGTGCCCCTATACTAGTGTATTGCACAGTGCCCCTATACTAGTGTATTGCACAGTGCCCTTATACTAGTGTATTGCACAGTGCCCCTATACTAGTGTATTGCACAGTGCCCCTATACTAGTGTATTGCACAGTGCCCTTATACTAGTGTATTGCACAGTGCCCCTATACTAGTGTATTGCACAGTGCCCCTATACTAGTGTATTGCACAGTGCCCTTATACTAGTGTATTGCACAGTGCCCTTATACTAGTGTATTGCACAGTGCCCTATACTAGTGTATTGCACAGTGCCCCTATACTAGTGTATTGCACAGTGCCCCTATACTAGTGTATTGCACAGTGCCCCTATACTAGTGTATTGCACAGTGCCCCTATACTAGTGTATTGCACAGTGCCCCTATACTAGTGTATTGCACAGTGCCCCTATACTAGTGTATTGCACAGTGCCCCTATACTAGTGTATTGCACAGTGCCCTTATACTAGTGTATTGCACAGTGCCCCTATACTAGTGTATTGCACAGTGCCCCTATACTAGTGTATTGCACAGTGCCCTTATACTAGTGTATTGCACAGTGCCCCTATACTAGTGTATTGCACAGTGCTCCTCCAATAGTCCTTGATGCCTTCATGTCTCTTACCTCTTGGAAGTCAGACGTCCTCGAGGACCGGGCATTGGTGTAATGGTCAGAGCTGTTGGCTATGAGGACTGGGCATTGGTGTAATGGTCAGAGCTGTTGGCTATGAGGACCGGGCATTGGTGTAATGGTCAGAGCTGTTGGCTATGAGGACCCGGCCTTCTCCTATTATGAATCAGATTTTTTAATAATAAAACTTAAATAAAATTTAGGTGGAGAAGATCCTTGCCCTGAAAACAAGCTGACCTCTCAGCGCCCCCACCTGGCAGGAGTAGTGTGTTGTTTTCCCTGGTAGTCAAATACATGACAATTTCCTTGCCATCTATACTATGTATTATATATCGGTGATGTGTCCTTTGACTCTGCGGACGGAGCTGGTATATAGGGATTGATCCATTCCCCACGCTGGCGACGGCCGCAGAGCAAATGTCCAATAAATAAAGAATTATCATGTATTTAAAAAAATCATTGTGTTTAGTAATTTTGCCAGAATTGTTCTCAAAATTAAATTCATCGCTCTGATCGGTTGCCGTTGGCAACGCAAATAATTCTGTTACCCGCCAGTTAGGCTGGGTTCACACTGCGTTTTCAGCATGCGTTTAACGGATTCGTTTTTTTTAACGGACAAAAAAATAGTGTCAGCAACGTTTTTGTGTCCGTCAAAAAAAACGGATCCGTTTTGATCCGTTTTTTTTTTTCATAATGGAAGTCAATGGAAAAACAGATCAAAACTGATGCTCACAAATTCGTTTTTGCAATCCCTTTTTCATCCGGTTTTTGCAAAAAAAGGATGAAAAAAACGGATTGCAAAAACGCAGTGTGAACCCAGCCTTATACGATTAAGAATCTTTTTGTGAAATCAAATCCCCATCCGTATCTTTGTCTACATATATATAGACCACTGCCATTCTACAGGCCTGGCTATATGTGATCATTGATGAAGATGGTGGTTGGGGTCCAGAAAAGGTCCCCATGATAGCACTGAACTACCAGAGATTCCCTCTACTTCTTATGGACTTTTTTCTGCCTTTTTGGTTTACATTTCAAATCTTATGGCAAAATTATTAAGGCAAGTGATTTTTTTTATTGTGTTTTATAGGATAAAAGTTGTTTGCTATTAATGTATTTGCTGTCGACTGGTTCGGAGTATGGAGTACTGCAGGAATTTTATTACTTGCCAATATGCTCTTGTGGGCATGCTTAGCTGGGGCATGCTTATTTGTGGGCATGCTTAGCAGGGCATTCTTACTTGTGGGCATGCTTAGCTGGGTCATGCTTATTTGTGGGCATGCTTAGCTGGAAGTATACCTAAGTGATGGCATGCTTTGCTAGGGGCATTCTTAACTCGGCCATATTTAGCTGTGGGTATTCATTACTGGCATGCCTAGCTGAAGACATGCTTAAAGGGGAACTCCGGAGACAGTTATTTTCTTTCAGATCAACTGGTGTCAGAAAGTTATACAGATTTGTTATTTACTTCTTTTTAAAAATCTCAAGTCATCCTGTACTTATCATCTGCTGTGTGCTTTGCAGGAAGTGGTATATTCTTTCCAGTCTGACACAGTGCTCTCTGCTGCCACCTCTGTCCATGTCAGGAACTGTCCAGAGCAGGAGAGGTTTTCTATAGGGATTTCCTACTGCTCTGGACAGTTCCTGACACGGACAGAGGTGGCAGCAGAGAGCACTATGTCAGACTGGAAAGAATACACCACTTCCTGCAAAGCACACAGCAGATGATAAGTACAGGACGACTTAAGATTTTTTAAATAGAAGTAAATTGCAAATCTATATAAATTTCTTAAACCAGTTGATTTGAAAGGAAAAAAAATCACTGGAGTTCCCCCTTAACTGGGGCCAAGCTTAGCTATAGACATACTTAGTTGTGGATAGCTGGGACAACCTTAACTAAGGGCATGCTTAGCTGTGGTCATGCTTAGCTACTTTTCCCCTTGATCTTGTGGGGCGTAAATCCTGGTATCAGGCCTTGCACTTAAAGGGGTTATCTAGCTCTACAAAAACATGGCCACTTTATTTCAGAGACAGCCCCACTCTTGTATCCAGCTTGGGTTTTGCTGCTCAGTTCCATTGAAGTGAATGGAGCTTAATTTGAAAATGCACCTGAACTGGAGACAAGAGTGGTGCTGTGTCTGAAAGAAAGTGGCCCTGTTTTTGTAGCACTGGATAACCCCTTTAAAAAGCACAGAGGTATTGGTTCAGCCATGGTTTTCTCATGCACCTAAGTTCCCTTAAAGGGGTTGTCCGGCGAAAAAAAATTATTCACAGAATAACACACATTACAAAGTTATACAACTTTGTAATGTATGTTATGTCTGTGAATGGCCCCCTTCCCCGTGTCCCACCACCCCCACCCGTGTACCCGGAAGCGTGGTGCGCTATACATTACCTGTCGCGTGCCGACCACGGTCTCCGATCGTCAGCAGTGACGTCTTCTTCGGGAGCTTGGCGGATCTTCCCGAGTGCCGGCCGCCCTCTGCAGCGTCATCCGAAGCTCAGCCGCGATTGGCTGAGCATAACTGTGCTCAGCCAATCGCGGCTGAGCAGCTGATGACGTGGCCGCGTCATCAGCCGCTCAGCCGCGATTGGCTGAGCACAGTTATGCTCAGCCAATCGCGGCTGAGCTTCGGATGACGCTGCAGAGGGTGGCCGGCACTCGGGAAGATCCGCCAAGCTCCCGAAGAAGACGTCACTGCTGACGATCGGAGACCGTGGACGACACGACATGCGGTGAGTATAATGCACCACACTTCCGGGTCTAGCGTGGGTGGGGGGAAACACGGGGAAGGGGGCCATTCACAGACATAACATACATTACAAAGTTGTATAACTTTGTAATGTGTGTTATTCTGTGAATAATTTTTTTTCGCCGGACAACCCCTTTAAGCTCCAGCAGCCTTTTAATTTATTCTCTCCCAATTAAGTTTAAGTCAAAGGCGCCACCACATGGAGAAAAGAGGTAATGACGTCTCAGCCATTCCCCACCAGGATGTAATAATATTTTTATAGTAGATGACCTGTATCCACCATTGTATGGATACATTAATTAACCCTTAACCCAGAGTGAATAGACCAGGGATGGGGAACCTTGGCTCTCCAGCTGTTGCAAAACTACAACTCCCATCATGCCTGGACAGCCAAAGCTAAAGCTTGGAATAGAAGGTAAGTTACTTAAAAATAAAATACCTGCAGTACCTCCATACACATCCATGGGGGAAATTTATGAAAACCTGGTGTAGAATACAGAGTGCTGTGGCCAATAGCAGCTATTGCAGCTGATAGCAGGGGCTGGCTGGTTGACCCTGTAGTTGCTGCCCCTACAGTCATTGATCTACATGGACTATATACAGAAAAACTTTTTTAGATTATGTCCCCTTCCCTCCCTGCTGAGATTACACTTGCTAAGGCCCCCTTCACACGTCCGGAAAAACCGTCTGGCTTTCCTGATAGGATTTCCGGACCCATAGACTTTAATTAGTCACGGACACCCTTCCGGATTTTTCCGGAATGGTGTCCGTTTCAGAAAATAGATCCGGAAAAAATAGGACATGTCCTATTTTTATCCAGAATTCCGGCCCGGACGCCCCTATAGAAGTCTATGGGAGTGCCGGAATCACTGGCACTTTCCTGATGTACATGATTCTGGACCACTGGCATCCCTCCCCCCCCCCCCCCCCCCCCCCCCCCGCCCGCCCAGACATTAGCACAGGGCTGTCCGCCGCCTGATCAGCCAGCCGCGCCTCCCTCCCGACCGGACATCAGCTGCCCGCCGCCCAGACAACACCCCCCCCCCCCCCGGACCAGACATCAGCGGTTCCTGAGAGTAAAAACTGACACGGACGTGTGAATGGGGCCTAAGTGTTCCACCATTGGAAGACCATGCTATGAGCTCTTATCATGGAGGAATTCTCAGTGCAATTCCTCATGTGTCCAGCAGGGGCGCTATAGACATTCAAATTTCATGGAATCCTCAGATGTAAATAGGCGCCCACTGGAGCCCATGCCTGTATGGTGTATTATCTCCTGGCTACAGTTTTGCTATGATTTGCATTACAAATCGCTGCTTTTTACTGCAATTTTGCACAAATCGGGGCAAAGCTGCAGCCAGGAGACAATGCAGAAACGTTAGAGAACATACTGAAGGACCTTATCATGTGATAATGATGTCACCACAGGTCCTTTACAGGCTGCATTATGGAGGAAAAAGACTAAAGCTAGTGCTGTTACATAGTTACAGTGGGTTAGGGGTCCAAGCTTTGTGAACAGCCCGGGCCCATGGTAAAGTTAATCCGCCCCTGATGTGCGACCCCTTATAATGTAGTATTATTTCTACCTTCTTTACCATTGGACATTAGAAGAACCCCTCTTTATAAAATGTTAGGGCAAACTATGTTATAGTTGCTTTGCTTAGCCCAATGATAAAGAAGTCATGGACATGCTTCCTACTATACCCCTATAGGATGGCATCCATTGAACAGAATATCCTGATACATTAGCATCACCCCTTGAAGCCGCCATTTTCCTTATGACAATAAGCTGTCGGTTGCTATTGGTTACAGCACATTTTCTGCATAGGTTCCTCTACACCCCCCCATGTATATAAGGCAATAGACTTCTCCTGCTCTTATATAGAGGATTCTAGGGCTTCAGCCGTCCTGGAATCCTCATTGACTTTGTAGTTTTTGCAGGTGTTTCGTGCACAAGAAACACATTTGGAAGCAATGTACAAGTCGCCGATCATCTTGGCCTCCCTGACAGTAATGACATTTCTTCCAAAGATCCGATATCTACGTCTACCCTCCGGCTTTACTCCTCTATGGTCGCATGTACCTGACTGGTGGACTTAGCACCAACCATGTGTTTACTGCTTTTAGATGTATTATGTGTGTGTTTTTATGTTTTTATAGTGTTATGGTATGCAACTGACTGATGTCTGTGTGTTATAGGAGCAGAACGGCCTTTGAGAGGACAAAAACGGACGTGTTTCGAGTAAAAACCAATAATGTCGGACCCCTGAAAAAAATAAGGTAGGGACTCCCTGAATTTTGTGTGCAGTACCCTATAAAATCCTGTAGATGGTGACCTATACCCTTTTAGCTTCTGGAAGGATGAAGAATAAGATGGATACATGTACTGTAGTGATAGTGGAGCCTAGGAAGCATATATGTGGTTTTACAGCATCTTGTGCTAGAAACAAAAAAATAAAAGCAAAAAAAAAATAAAAAGCATAAAAAATAAATAAGTAAAAAAAAATAAAAATAAAAAAGCTCCTCCTACATAAATAAAAAATAAGTAGAATAATAAGTTATCAAGTCATAAATTAACAAGTCCTACTAAAGTCATTAAATCATAAGTTTGTAGATATGTTGGGAGTTTTTCTGGGCACCTCAGGGGCGGAGCTTAATTGCTTAATAGTTAGCTTGTGGAATGTTGTTAACTATTATCGTTATATAGTTAAAGGAGAAGTCCCACCAACTTTGAAATCTGCAGGTGGGTGTGAAAGTAACAAACAAGTTAACTTACCCGTCCCCTTGCTTTATAGCGCTGCTGCTGGAGTCCTATTCGCCGCTGCCAGACTTCTGACAAACCGGCAGCAGCAATGTCACGGTGCGGCAATTACCCGCTCAGCCAGTCAGTGACTGGGTTGGTGCCTTGCCTCAGTCATTGATTGGCTGAGCGAGCAGTCACTCAACTGGGGTGGTGATGTTGCAGCTAGCAGAGCTGCAGGACCCCGTCTGTGAGATGAGATTAAATAAAACACAAGACCGTCCCCCATGGAGCACTGCAGATCTATGCCACGCCCAGGAGGAACGCTAATAAGTTATGATGTCATTTAAAGCAGTAGTTAACTCCATTTTTTTTCTTTCAAATAAACTACCAGAAAGTGCCAGAGATTCACTTTAATATAAGTGTAATTCACTTCTATAAAAAAAAAAAATAAATCAAGCCTTCCAGTACTTATATGCTGCTGTATGTCCTGCTGGAAGTGGTGTATTCTTTCCAGTCTGGAGGGCAGGAGATGTTTCATATGGGGACTTGCTACTGCTCTGGACAGTTCTTGATATGGGCACTGTGGTATAGACTGAAAAGACTATACCACTTCCTGCAGGACATACAGCAGCTGATAAGTACCGGAAGACTTAGAATTTTGTAATAGAAGTAAATTACAAATGTCTAAATTCCAAATAATAATAACTGTGAGGTAATCCAACTCTTAGAGCCGCCATTTTGTTTCTAGAATTGAGCACGATAACACAGGGATGAATGCAGGCTGGTACCTCGATCGCGTGATCGTCACCGACATGAACCGGCCTCACCTGCGCTTCTACTTCCCATGTAACAATTGGCTAAGCAAAGAAGATGGGGATGGACTGTATGTCAGAGATCTGCTGGGAAGTCTCAACCCCATGGACGTGCCTAAAAGTAAGTACACCTGCATCATCGGGGGTCGGCATACACAAAAAAACATTGAAAAACTAAATAAAATGGAGCCACCAGAGGGTAGCTATCATACGGAATTGTTTCCTGTTTTTTCTTGCAGTGAACAAATATATTGCCCGGGTGTTCACTGGCGCCGCCAATGGCAGTGGAACAGATGCCGATGTGTTCCTGAATATTTTTGGGGAAAATGGAGACACAGGTATGGTAAATAATTTTTGGATTTTTGTCACTAGAATGGCTTAAATTGTAGCTCAGTCATTTGGTGGTCAGACTCATCCAGTATACAGTATATATCACCTGTCCATGTATTGTGGCTATTGCATGTATGCTGCTGCTTCTACTCTCAAACAATGAGAACTATTGTTAGGCTATATGATAGGCCATAACAGGAAGGGGAGGGGCTTACCTTAAATATTTAGCTGTTATTTGAAGGGCATGTCCACCATTTCCTATTGATGGACCGGGATGTAACTCAGGATCAGTGGTGTATATATACAATGATTCCAGCAGCAGAATAGTGAGCGCAGCTCTGCAGTGGTGATCCAATTAGTTTTGGGTGTGGTCCTGCTGTGTGAGGCTGTGCAAGTCTGCTGCTCCTGAGCTCCAGGCAAGGAAGATCTGCCCCTGGGCCTGCTCTCTCCTCCCCAGGGAGGGAGCAGGTTTTCAGGCATGAGCGAGCCAAGGAGAGTCCCAACTCCTGCCCCCCGAACCAGGTCCGTGGGGGGCAGAGGAATCCAGCGACCAACAGAGGGAATACCATCAGAGGTCCAAGGGCTGAGGCGTTCTACTAGGAGGTGCAGCGATGCTTCTCCAGCCACCCCTGAACCTGAGGTAACAAAGGGTAGCCGCAAGGCTACAGCAAGTTGTGGAACTACAAGTGCCAGAAGTTCTGGAACAACTGTGGAAACCAGCCAGGAAAATCTGTGCAGTGACACTCCTCCTGGAGCAAGGCTGTCTGCCCATGAAGGTGTGGAGGAAGATTGGGGGGTGCAGCGGTCCCAAGAGACGGGGCAGACCTATGGCCTACGGATTGCTGCAAGCCTCTGTGGGTATGAGGAAGCCAGGAACCAGCTGTACAAGCTCCAGGAGGAGGTATGTGCTGTAAAAGCATTGATGGACACTGCTGCTAAGCAGCAAAAGGCTGAGTTATCAGCGAAAATTAAATCTCTGAAAGCCGACATCAAAAAAATAGTGAAAAAGAGAACTTTTATTTTGGAGAACAGTGGGCCGTTTAAAGAGAAACTTCAGAACGACGATCGTTTTGCTCAAACGGAGAGAGAAAGGCAGAGAAGGCTGAGAGGGCTCCAGCCAGAGAGCCGGGTGGAGGAGGAAGGAGACGCTGCGGAGGTACGTGATGTTGAGCCGAATCCACCCGGGGGTCCGCAACAACAGACCCCATACAGTGGGCTCCCTGCAGGGCAAGCAGCATTGTCATCTAGCCGCTGTTCGGGGGATGAAAGCAACACCAGTTACCAGGGAGGGGCGCTGATGGCCCAGATCCAGCTCCTGGAGTCACCAGGGCGCCTCCAGGACTTCGTATTCGGAGATGAGTTACCAGAGGAGGCGCCTGGGAGAAAGACCAAGGTAAAGACCACCAAGCTTCAGGAGCAGGTAACATTTGTATATTCCCCCCTCCCTGTGCCCCCCGGACTGGCCTCAGGGTCAGCTCACTGTGTGAACCCCATATCTCAGCCCGGCCTGAGTTCTGTTGTGGACTCAGTGCAGGAGAATGGGGAGAGTATGGAGTCTAGTATGGCGGTAAGCTCCATCTCTGTTTGCAGTAGCAGAGGTGGAGCAGGTGAGGAACCGGCCGTAAGGTCGGACAGTGATATTGGCCCAGTGGCGGGCAGTGGCAGGAGAGGTGGCCCAGCGGTGGGCAGTAACGTTAAAGGCACTGGTGCATCAGCTCGCTTCCTGACGGGAGGGGGGAGCGGGTGTGTGCCGGTGTCAGCTGCGGGAGCTCCGGTGGCTCTTGGCGCTGCTGTTCCTTTGGGGCAGCGGTGTCGTCGTCGGGATGCTGCCGGGGCTAAGATGTCTTCACCTCCCAAAAGAAAGACTGGACTTAAGCCTTTATTTTGTATTGGTGCTGCTGGACCAGATCGTGCGGAGGAGTCTAGTACTGATGAGGCAGAGGGTACCAGCAGAAATAGGGCAGGGGCTGCCTCTAAACAGTCCAGGCAGGCTGTTCGGTCCTTTCTAAAGGGACCAGTGGCCTGTCCTGTGGAGGTGGCTCCGGTCCTGGTACCCAATGACGCTGATGGTACAAAATCTCTTTCTGTCCCAGAAAACACCGGTCCACCCAGTGTGAATGGGGGAATTAATGTGGGGGGGGAAAGCAGGAGTGAATGTGGGGAGGAATCTGTCTGGGGCTTTGGAGGGTGGTCGGGGCAGTGTGACAGGTGGTATTGGTGTGGGTATGGATTATGTGGAGGAGGGTGGTGAAGGGGCACAGACTAGTGGTGGGAGCATAGGGCCTGGTCCAGTTGCACCCCCAGCGGCTGCAGCAGCGGTACGCAGCTATGCAAATGTTGCCGCTGGGGGAAGTGGGGTGCCTTCCTCGTCCTCGGGCCCTGGGGATGGTGACTTGCATCGACGTGTCCTGCAGGCCTTAAAGAGAGGGGAGAGAACAATCAATGTAGAGGGTAGGGAGGTTGATCTGTCTTTCTTGATAGAAAGGCATGGCCTTGCAGCCTTCCGAGAGGAAAGGGGTAGGGAAACTGTGTGGTCTCTCCCAACAGCCGGGCCGGGTGGTGTCCGAAGGAATGTGGTCCGTCTGAGGTGGAGAGGCAGTGATACATGTCCCCCAAGATCTAAAGTTGTTGAGCTCCTGCTGAGGATGAGCTTCAAGGCAGCCGACATCTTTGCCTTGATACATCCCTTTGGTACCCCTGAATTCGATATCAGCTTTGTTCGGCCGGAGGGGCTTGAGCTTTTTTGGTCGAACTATGAGCTGATAAAGGATGAGCCCGGCTGGCGAGACTTTGCCATTCAGGCGGTGTCTCGCCAAAATAACATCAAGAGAGTGACCGTTTTAACCCGTAATGAATCACTCTCTTGTATTGACATCATGACGTGGCTTGGCCGGTATGGAGAGGTGGTGGAAGTCCCAAAAAAGAACAGGGACGAATATGGCATCTGGTCAGGGGCTTGGACCTTTATGGTCAAACTTAGGTATTCAGGAAACACCGTTACCCATATACCATCTGCCACCTTCCTAGGAAGGGATCGAATCCAGGTCTTCTACCAGGGTCAGCCTAAGCTCTGTCACAGGTGCGGTGACCCCACACATTTCAGTGCTAGGTGTACAGTGATGAAGTGCTCATTGTGTGGGGAAATAGGCCATCTCGCTGCATCCTGTGTGGAGATTAGGTGTCACCTGTGTGGTGACTTAGGTCACCCATTCAGTCGCTGCCCTCGTTCCTTTGCCAATGCAGTTGTTACCCCGGTGGAGAAAGGTCGTGAGGAGGAATCTACTGGGGGGGCAGCTGGCGGAGGTGAAGGAGTAAAAGAGCCAGGGAAGAAAAGTAAGCAAAAGACGCCAGCCCAACTGAGGCGTCGGGATAAGCGCCAAAGGGAGAGGGAGATGGGGGAGTCTCAGGAGCCTTGCGCAACTGTGGTGACCTCTGATCTCATCCCTGAGGCCAATCTTACTGCTGAGGCTCTGAGGGACAGTGATCTGGATGAGGAGATTTGGAGGATTCGGAAAGAAGAAGGTGCCATCTCTCCACTGTCCTCCCATGTTGAGAGCGCGGATGAGGATAGTGGGAGATGGGTGGAGCACAAGCGGGGTACTAAAAAGAATAAGAAAAGGGGAGATGTAAGATCTTCTCCCACCCCCCAGATGCCAAAGGAAGGTACAACCATCCTCCCTCTGATTGGTCTCTCAAACCGGTTCCAAACCCTCGAAGATGTTTCCTCCTCAGAGGTGCAGGAGGCGCAGGGTGAGGTTCTGGTTGTCGCGGTGACGGAGGGGCCTGCAGGGGACGTCGAATCCTCTCTCCCTGGGGAACGTATTTCCTTTGGGGGGAGGATCTGCCCAGAGTCGGGGGACGAGGAAAATGTAAATAAAGGGGATATGGATACATCTGTTTCACTAAAGAGGGGTAAACCATCGTCAGATGAGGAAGGTGGCGGGCAGGATGGAAAGGATAGTGGGAAAAAGAAAGCCGTCTAACTCAATAACCCATGATGGCGGCACCCTCTCCGTTGACGCTGGCTTCCATTAATGTAGCCAGCATTAAGTCAGATACGGCTAGATTTGCGGCCTATGATTATTTTGCCCACATTAATGCTGATATTTTCTTTTTGCAGGAGACCAGGCTAACAGACATGTCATCTATATTTAAAGCCAGAAGGGAATGGAGGAATGGGCCCTCCTACTGGTCTCTTGCGGCCGAGCCGTATAGCGGGGTGGCGGTCCTTTTTGCCGCACCGGTAGAATGCCGACGGGTTATTGAGTTAGAAATGGGGAGGTGCCTGATTCTAGATGTCCTCATGAAGGGACAAGAACTTCGCCTTATTAACATCTATGGTCCACAGTCCAAGTGGGATCGGAAGTGTCTCTTTATGAGGATCAAGCCCTATCTTTTTACAAGTCGGCAGGTGGTCTTTGGAGGGGACTTCAATGCTGTCACGAGGCCCCAGGATAGGGGAGGTTCCAGAGACAAGCTGACTTATGATGGCGTCGCCCTGAATAGTATAGCTAGTGAGGCTCGCCTGGTGGATGTCCACATACGGCATACACCAGGCCACGCGGGATTCACCTATCATAGGGGTAGTTGTAGGTCCAGGATAGACAGGTTTTATTTAAAGGAGGAAGCCGTCTCTTCAGCGGTGTCCGTTGTTGAGGTGGAGTTCTCCGACCACTGTTTAATTTTGTTTTCTCTGAATGTTACAGAGACCCCCCGGATGGGTAGAGGCTACTGGAAGCTCAATTCGTCTCTCTTGGAAGAAGCGGAAATAAGACAGTCCTTTGAGGATTTTCTTCAGAGCCAGGTACCATTGCTGGGCCTTTGTAGCAGTAAGTCAGAGTGGTGGGAGATGTTCAAAAAAAGGGTTGCGGGATTCTTCCGCCAGCTCTCGAGCCTCAGGAGTCTGGACAGGTATCGCCTGTACCAGGGCCTGAGGAAGAAACTTGAACGTCTTGTCTCGACTGGAGGTAGTCGTGATGATATCTCCAGAGTGAAAGCCTTGCTACTGAGGTGCCAGTATGATAGACACGCATCTTTGGTTTTTGAGAGGGATTACGGGAAGTACCGCTCGCCCGACCCTTACAGAAACTGCAAGATGTCAGTGAATAGTAAAATCGTCTCAGGACTGATTGATAGTACAGGATCCCTGAAAAGGTCCAGATCGGGGATCCTGGAGGTCGTCAGATCCTTTTACTCGCACCTCTTGGGGAGGAAAGATCTAGATCGGGATAAGGCCTCAGCTTTCTTGACTGAAACCGTCCCTGAACCAGGGGTAGACCCCTCTCTTGACGTTTTGACAGAGATGATCCAAGAAGAGGAAGTCAGGGTGGCTATTGATGGTCTTGCCCTCAAGAAGTCACCCGGTCCAGATGGCTTAACATCTGAGTTCTATAAGACCTTTAAGGACACTTTGGTTCCCCTCTTGACTGAGGTATTCAATGAGTGTCTCTCCTCGGGCACTCTGCCAAGGTCAATGAGGAGGTCAGCCTTGATCATCTTGTCAAAGGGTAAAGACCCGTCCCGCATTGAGAATTGGCGTCCCATAGCGCTTCTCAATGCGGACAGAAAGATTCTGGCAAAAGTGCTGTTTAATCGGCTGGTGAAGTTTGCACCCCAGCTCCTTTCGAGGGCCCAGCATTGCTCTGTTCCAGGCCGCAGTACCTTTAGTGCTGTGCTCGGTGTCCGGGAGGCTGTGGAGCAGGGTAGGGCGGGTCACTGGAAGGGGTACTTGCTGTCCTTGGATCAGGCAAAAGCGTTTGATCGGGTTAACCACGAGTACCTCTGGTCTGTCCTTCTGAGATATGGCCTGCCGGGGGTTTTTGTTGATTGGCTTAAGACCTTGTATACAGGGGCAGAGAGTTTCCCGCTTGTGAATGGTTGGATTGGCCGCTCTTTTGAGGTTGGGTCTGGTGTCCGTCAGGGTTGCCCTTTGAGCCCACTGTTGTACGTGTTTGCAATTGATCCTTTCCTTAGGAGGATTGATTGTGGACCGTTGGCAGGGGTGAGAATGGACCCTGCGGTGCCGGATTCCACTCTGAGGGTGGTAGCGTACGCCGATGATGTCACCATATTCGTCTCCTCGCAAGAGGAGGTGCGGTGTGTGATGTCAGAGGTGGAGCGCTACTCAGAGGCATCTGGGTCCAAGATCAACCAGGATAAGTGTGAGAGTCTCTGGCTGGGAGGTGGAGATCCTGGATTTGATCTCCCGGACACCCTTCCAGAGCCCCAGGAGTTTGCAAAAGTTCTCGGCATCGAATTCGGCCAAGGGGATTACCCCAAACAAAACTGGGACAGCAGGCTTAAGATCGCCGCTCAGAGGGTGGATCAGTGGAAGGGTTGGTCTTTGACCCTCAGGGAAAGGGTTAGCCTGATCAAAACTTTCCTGCTCCCTTTGCTGATATATCTGGGCAGTGTTTGCATTTTGCCAGAACCTCTCTGGACTCGGGTCTACAGTGTGTTCTTCCAACTGTTATGGGGGAATAGACTGAACCTAGTCAAGAGGGAGGTTACTTACCGTACGAGGAGACAAGGGGGGTTGTGTATGGTCAACCCCGTGGTGTTCCTGGTGAATACCTTTCTTAAGACCAACATTGCAAACCTCTGGAAAGAGAGGGCTCCTCCGTGGGTATTCTCCTGTAGGGGATGGTTTCAGCCTTTCTTCCAGGAATGGGAGACAGGAGGGCAAGTGAAGGATCTCCGCACACCACACGGGCATCTTCCGGCTTATGCTACCCTGGTTCTGAAGGTCATTCGTCGGTGGGGTTTGGGGATGTGGGAGATTAGGACTCTGTCGAGGAAATTCCTTGACAATAGGGTCCTGTCGTCCCATTTCCAAAAACCGCTGGCGCTCAAGGATTGCCCAAGTCGGGATCTGGAGGTTGGGTTGGGCCTATTGAATTCCATCAGGATCCCCTTGAAGTTTTGGGACTTGGCTTGGCGCTGCTTCCATGGGAAACTGTATGTGAGGGACAATCTGAAGTGCAGGAGCTCTGAGGATCGGGGATGTCCCCGGGAGGAGTGTGGAGGCATGCTGGAAAGCATGGAGCATTTTCTGCTTCATTGTCCCTTTAATACAGAGGTTTACAACAGGGTGGGCGCTTCCATCGGGTGGCCCAGGTTGGTCCGCCTCTCCTATGCGGAATGGGCCTATGGAGCATTCAGAAACCTTGGTGGCTGGGACCGGAGCACTTTATTCCTAGTCAGCATAGTGGTCAGGTACCACACGTGGAGTGCACGGTGTTTAGTGTCGACGCAACGTAAAATCCTCCCTGTGGATGAAGTGGTTAGGGGCACACTCGGTGACCTGGTGAAGGTGCGCTCTCTGGAGTACGAGAGGCTGGGGGCTGGTAGGGCCTCTTGTCTTTGGAGGGGCTTTGCCTATAAGGTTCCTTAGCCTGCGTCTCCTCTCCTGGTGGTGGGCTGATGCTGGCACATTAGTCTTTTGTTTTGTGCTGTAGAGATACTGGAGTATAGGGCTTGCAGGCGCTGAACTTGGGCTTTCGGGCTGTGTGTGGGGCTGAGAAGTCTCATTATTGTTGGGTTTAGTATGTTATATATTTTTTTCAAAAGTTTGTGTATTGTGATTGTCTTTGTGATTATCTTTGTATGTTTGTATAAATTGTATATACTGTATATATTATATATGTTTTGTTTGCACCTGGGGTTCGGGTTTAGTGATAGGTTGGGTGGTGGGTAAAAGGGGGGAGGGGGCTTCTGTGGGACTTTGTTGGGACTTTTTACATATATATAAAATCCTGGGCTGGTTCATGGACGTCCGTGATCATGTACTGGGGGCATGGGATGCGGGACCAGTTCAGGGCCAAAAAAAAAAAAAAAAAAAAAAAAAAAAAAAAAAAAATTTAAAAATATCATATGTATTGTTTAGTTGTAGGTTATTATTTTGCATTGTGTCTTGTTTAGTTTTAGTTTATTTGTGTAGTGATGACTTGTTTAGTTGGTGTTGGGTTGAGTAGAGTTATGTCGGTGGTATATTAGGTTGTGCACAATGCAACTGGGCCAGGGGGTTCACAATTAGTTAGTTATATAGGTGTATATATAGTGGTGTATATAGGTGTGTTTATAGGTGTATAGTATATAGTAGTGTATATATAGGTTTGTATATAGTAGTGTATATAGTTTATTAATATGTTTAGCTAAATAGTTTATATTGTGTATATATTGTATATAGGTATATGGGTGTATATATTGTATATGGGTATATGGGTGTATATATTGTATATGGGTGTATATATTGTATATAGGTATATGGGTTGTATGTGTGGAAGAATGAGTGCGGGGATGGACCGGTGCTTTATGTTATGGTTTCATTTTTCTATTTTATTGTCTTGTTCTGGTCAGATATGGTATATGGTGTGTTATTTCTGTATTTATTTATTGTTATGTTTAAAATTTTAATAAAAGAAATACAGGCTGTAACTCAGGATTAGTACAGGATAAGTAATGTAATGTATGTACATAGTGACCCCACCAGCAGAATAGTGAGTGCAGCTCTGGAGTATAATACAGGATGGAACTCAGGATCAGTACAGGATAAGTAATGTAATGTATGTACACAGTGACCCCACCAGCAGAATAGTGAGTGCAGCTCTGGGGTATAATACAGGATGTAACTCAGGATCAGTACAGGATAAATAATGCAAAATATTTGCAGAATGACCCAACATTTTGGGGGAATTTACAAAGCATACGCCTAAGGCGTACGCCGGGGTGAAGGTGCAGATTCGCTTCTTCTCCCTGGCGTACGCCTCCCAATGGGCGGGCTGGCGGAGCTTGCGGAGGCGTGATGAGGCGGGGAGGAGGCGCAAATCATGGCGCAAATCTACACCTGCACATTCGGGTGCCCGGCGTACGCCTCTTAGTGAATCCTGCCGTGAAAAAGGGGACGGGGCTTAATATAAGACGGTCCTCATAAATCCCCCCCTTTATGTATATACACTAATCCTGTATTTAAACTGTAGTGATCAAACTTGTATCCTCAGATGACCTATCCTGAGAATAGCCATTAATTTGCATAGGCTGGATTACCCCCTAGGTTTACTTTCAGCTGCAGTACCACACACTGCCTGTGTTTCTGGTGGCGCTGTTGCCCTTAAAACATGTAGATGAATATCTTCTTTTAAGTTACTCTTTACTTTACATTATTTTTCACTTGTATTTGTTATTGTAATCTAACTTTGTAAGTGCTCTCCCTCATCTCCAAATACACAAAATGTGCATCTTAAAGGGTGATCCATGTGATACACTTATTTCTTTCTCATTCTGTCCTGCCAGGAGAGAGAAGACTGGACAACGATAAAAACAACTTTGAAAAGGGATCGGAAGACAAGTTCACTATCGATGCACCAAATTTGGGAAAAATTAGAAAAATAACAATTGGTCACAATAACAAAGGAGGGTCGGCTGGATGGTTCCTGGAAAAGGTCTGTAGAAGGAAAGGCTTCAGAGATTTTTTTTTTTTTTTTTTTTTTTTTTATACAACTCTATGTCCTCTATTATTGGGATAGAGCCTCAAAGGGGATGTGTCACCTAAATTTTCTTTTACTGATTAGAGTCAGATACAAAAATTGTTCTTTTATTCTAATCTGTTTCTATTTTTTCATTGTCATTTTTTATTTATTTCACTATTTGTATATTGATATGGGGGCTGCCATCTTACCTGAGCTGTTCTTAACATCATTTAGTGACATGCTTTACAGCCTCATGGACATAGACCACAATAGACAGACTCTGTCCCCTTGAGATGAATATGAAACATTACTGAACGCGCTCTGTGACCCTTGAAGAGGTCATTCCACAGGATTGTCCCCACTATCTACTGGTGTCACATGTCGCTGCAATGCTGTACAGATCACTTTACAGCAGCCTCCTCCTTATCACCACAGACACAACAGGAAGTCTCAGCTTAGTTTTAGCCCCAGTGGTGAGAATGATAACTGCAAGATCTCAGGATTATTTTATAAAAAGGATAGAAAAATGGAAAATTAGGGAAAAATCACCAAAAATTCTTAAAATAATAGAATAAAATAATAACAATAAATAATAATAAAAAATACATCATAATATTAATAAAATAATATAATAAAACATGCATAACATAAAAACATTATTTATACAATAAATCATTTTCTGCTGACACATTCCCTTTAAAGGGGCACTTTACTGTTCAGTTCCGGTTAAGGTATGAAATATATTGTATCAAAAAGAAATCGTTTTCTGCACAGTAGTCACCAATTTAGTCGAGCACATTGCGTTCTCGTCTGACTCGGAAACCCGACAGGTCGTAATTAATCGCTAATTAGTTGCTTTTTTTAACGTATAATAATGTATAATTGTATTTGTTCCTGAATTCACAGCCTGGGGTTAACCCGCTGATATACTGGGAGAATTTCCTGTTTTTTTTTATTATTTTGAATAAGGAAAAGAGGTGGGACTCTGACTATGTTATAATGGCATCAGTGCCATAGAGGTCCCCCCCTTTATCCATGTCATAAGACATCCCTAGCATGACATCAGTAGCCATATCATATACAGGCATGGTCCACAGAAGGATCCCAGGACTGTCTACCTATGGCTTGGGTTCCTCATGCCTTAGAGGGTGTGATCATCTACAAATGTACTGGGCTCAACTATACTTAATATTTGATATATTGTAACATGTAGGTGCTGCAAGATATATTGTAAAAGTTGTAATAGACATAATGGGGGGAATATAACAGGACTGGCATAAATAAAGCCCCCGCATTGATCTTACTACGAGGAACACACCCCTTAGTAAATCTGGTAGACTGGCAGAGCAGGTATAGATTCTTGCCATATATTAAGCCTGTTTGCAGACGTAAATTATGATAAATTAGGAGTGGGAGGAGGCCACTTCCTGCAGAACATACGGCAGATGATAAGAGATTTTTTAATAGAAGTAAATTACAAATCTCTGGCAGTTTGTCATGTCCTTGTTCTGTGTCATTACCTTATCACAAGTAGGGACCATCTTCGTGGTTGTCCGCAGTTGCTTAAGACTGTTGAGACAAGTAGGTAGGGTCATCTGGTGGGAACAGATTAGGGTCACTGTCTGTGTCCTTCCTCGCCCCTTTTCTGGTCACATCCTACTTACGGTCATGTCAATAGTAAAATAAAATAAAAAATCTGGTCTGCTTAGAGACATTATAATAGGACAGAGGTGGCAGCAAGGAATACCATGTCAGAATGGAAAGAATAAACCCCTTCCTGCAGGACAAACAGCAGCTGATAAGTACTGGAAGACTTTAGATTTAAATAGGAATAATTTTCAGATCTGTATAACCATCAGGCATCAGTTGATTTTAAAACAGTTGTCTTTCTCTGGAGTGCCCCTTTAAGGTTTACTTCCTATTAACATTTTTAACTGTAAAGAGTCAGGGCTTGTTTATCAGATATCCTGGTGTCCAATGTTATCTAATGACCAATAAACTTTAATCCCTGCCCCTCACTAGGTAATTATCGAAGACATCGGTAACAAGACGATCTATGAATTTCCTTGCGCTCGCTGGTTCGCCATCGATGAAGATGATGGAAAAATCCAGAGGGATCTTCTTGTTGGGGGAAGTGAGGCAACAGGTAGGAAGATTGATAGGAAATGAGCTTTGTCATCTAGTTGCCACTGTTGTTGAGCAATAATTTGGGGTCCATGAAGTATATGTGAAAACTTTGAAACTTAAGCCCGTGCCAAACGGGAGGATCTGTGCCCTAACTTTGCACCACCCCTCCGTCCCTCCTCATCATTAGGAATGCTCCAGGCAGATTGCCTCCTATTCCCCTATTCTCCTATTGGTCTGGTGACCCGGGGTCTGTAGAGTCAGCATCTTATTCTTTGTCTTCTGTGCGGTCTAGCACAGTCTCTTCACTTCTTTAGTCTCCATCTGCAGAACACTAGGCTACTGACTGACTCTTCCTTTCATACTGTTTGTGAGAATACTAAAACCTTCTAGTGGGTGGGGTGGAGTGGAGCAGCACAGCCTTAAGAGACACAATGTTTCAACTTTAGTCTGCCATAGACTTGTACTGAGTTTTCCATACAAGTCTATGGGAATGACAAATCAGTTTTCTAGACATAGGGTACAAAGTCACTGGGCGAATCTGCAACGAGTTTCTCGCTTCAAATTCGCAGCGAGACCCGCTGCGGATCCCTGCCGTGTACAGTCTATAGGAAGACAAACTGGTAGCAGGATGTAAATCTCGCTGCAAGTTCGTCAGCAGCCTGCCCCGTTAATCCCCCGGCCGCTGAAGTCTATACATCACCGGGTCCCTGCTCTGGCTTGCTGTAGCGGGGCAGCGCACTGATTGGCCGAGCGGGACACGCCAAGAGCCCCGAAGCAAGCCGGAGCGGGAACCCGGTGATGTATAGGCTCCGGCGACCGGGGGGTTAATGGGGCAGGCTGCTGACAAACTCGCAGCGAGATGTACACCCTGTTGTGAATTTGTCTGCCCATAGACTGTACAGGGCAGGCTTCAGCAGCGGGTCTCGCTGCGGATCCGCCCAGTGAGTTTGTACCCATAAACAACATTGAAAAGGTCAACATGTCTGTTTTTTTCCCTCCAAAAGTTTCCCTGCAAAAACTCAGCCCTGCACACTACCTTACAGCAACAATGGAAAAGTACTAGCTTCTAAGCTTCTTGTGTCATAGCTTGGCTTTATATTAACCCCTTCATGGTATGGTGCAGGCACAGTGCAATTACACATTACATACCAAACAAAGTTCAATACTACAACACAGTACAAGTGTATACAACAGAACAACACAGTGCAAGGTAACCCTTAAAAATACAATAGAGTAAGATAGTAATGGCTTTCCATTTTAGCGAATGTCCATGATCAAAGGCACCCTTACTCCTGGGCACTACATGAGGACAGAAACCAATCCATTGGCAGAAGGAACAATCTTTGCCAACCATGCTTCTCCTTTACTTATCAGGAATTGTGTATAATGTTTCTATAATGACTGGCGACATCCGGGGTGCCGGCACCAACTCCAAGGTTCACATCATTCTCCATGGATCGAAGGGTTTAAAGAACAGCGGGAAGATATTTCTAGAAGGAGGAGAGTTTGAGCGAGCGAGAATTGACATCTTCAATATAGAGATTGCAGCCCTGCTCAGCCCTCTCAGCAGAGTGACCATCGGCCATGACGGGAGAGGTGTCAGCTCCGGCTGGTACTGCGAGAAGGTCAGTCACTAATATTCTTAGCTTTTCACTCAGATGATCTGTGATTGAGTCCTCCAGACTATACTGGGAGTTTCCTTATTCTATGTATTGCACATCTTCCCTGTTACCAATGCAATATACATGTGCAGCAATCCCTGACAGAGAGGAGTCCCGAATATCATGTCATTGTTCAAAGGGGTTGTTCACCAAAATATATATATTTTTTCAAGTCAACTGGTCTCAGCAAGTGACAAAGATTTGTAATTTATTTCTGTTAAAAAAAATCTCAAGTCTTCCAGTACTTATCAGCTGCTGGATGCCCTACAGGAAGTGGTGTATTCTTTCCAGTCTGACACAGTGCTCTCTGCTGCCATCTCTGTCGATGTCAGGAAATGTCCAAATCAGTAGCAAATCCACATAGAAAATGTCTACTGCTCTCCAAACAGGAAAGAATACACCTCTTCCTGCAAGACATACAGCAGCTGACAAGTACTGGAAGACTTAAGATTTTTTAATAGAAGTACAAATCTCTGACACTAGGTGATTTAAAAGAATTTTTCTTGGTGAACTACCCCTTTAGAAGGCAAAGGGGGGGGGGGGGGGGGGTGTTCCTCTCTTTCTGGGACTTTAAAGCAAATGTAATTTGCATTGGTACCCCTTGAATCTCAGTGGGTATAGTCTCCAGCCGTCAAGCCAAGCTGGGAGTTGTTGTTCTGCAACAGCTGATCAGCCACAGGATCAGTTGCCACCATGCACAAAATGTAACTTTTAAATCATAACCTAAGAATCAACGGTGGGCATACTGGCAGACACGGAAATGTATTTACAGATCGGTATTCCCTGGAGGTTTTGGAGTCAATATGATCTGCACTTTGTCCCCTCACACATTGGCCGCTCTGTCCTGTCTCTTGTAAATGCATCAATCTTGTACATTTGTTCTGTTAAAAATAACATAGAAAGACATGGAAAGTACATTGTCCAGAACTCCCACTCTGACTATCTAGAATGTTATCTATTAATCCCTTCCCTTAGCTTTAACATAGACTATAATGCAGAGATCAGTACCTGTTATGTTTATATTCCTTACAACTACATCATATATATGATACTCACAGAAGGGGAGAGATGGATCGCACCGCCCTCGCAATCTCCGGTCACCGGGAGCAATGGGATGGGACTACAGGGGTGCCCCTACTGCGGTAACCTAGCTTGGGGTGCTACGTCTAAGCAGATGAGTGTAATACAAACAGAGAGATAAAGAGACGTGCACTCACCAATGTGGTATGCCGCTGGGGTACTTTATTAGAGGTTACTTCCACATGTGCAGGGAGGGGGAGGTGGAGGCAGGTGTATTCTCAGGAGTAGACAACAATCGTTTCACGTGTTCCCACGCTTCTTCCGGTCTACGGAATGACGCCATGCCACTAAGGAGGTGCTTAAATACAAGTAAGTGTAAGTGATGCACACAGATTAAAATAGAAATCAGACAAAGGGTGCAAATTCGTTACGCTCGTTCAACCCTAAGGGTCCAAGCGCATTTAACTTTGAGATCCACAGAGTCTCTTTACGTTGGAGGTTGAGATGACGATCCCCGCCCCCTGAGGGCTGGTTAACTCTCTCCAGACCACAGAATTTGAGACATCTGGTGTTGCCCTGATGGACCTGGCGTACATGGTCAATCAACCTGGGTACGCCTTTCCCTGATCGTACTGAGTAACAGTGTTCCTTATAGCGGACTGCAAGGGCTCGTTTGGTCTTCCCTATGTAAAACCGTCCACAGTCACAGACAATGGCATAAACCACAAACGTGGTTTTGCAGGTGAACAGATTACTGATGCGGCACTCTACGCCGTTCAAGCTGATGAAAGATACATTAAGCAGTTGTGGGCAGTATGCGCAATTACCGCATTTCCTGTTCCCCTCAGGCATAGCGGCATTCAGCCAATTCTCTTTCCTCTTTCTCGTGGATGGCGGTTTGATGGCATCTGCGACTGTTTTATTTCTGCGGTGGGCTATTATGGGTTTAGCAGCGGTGCTCTCTTGTAGATCTGGATCTTGTGCCAACAAGCCCCAGTGCTTATAGATAATATGGCGCAGGGTGTCATTCATGGGCGAGTTTGCAAGGATAAAGGAGAAACGATCTGATTTTTTGTCCCGATTGCTCTTTCTCCCCTTAAGTAAAACATCTCTATTGGCACTGCGGGCTCTCTGGAGGGCAACGTCTATCAATTTTTCCGGGTAGGCTCTTTCCAATAGTCTACCTTTTAGTTCCCTGGCCTGCCACTCAAAACCATTCTCGTGGCTATTTACCTTTTTGACCCTCAGCATTTGGCTGTAGGGTATAGCATCTCTGGTATGGGCAGGGTGTGAACTATGGTAGTGCAAGAGGGAGTTACACGAATTGGGTTTCCTATAGATGGAGGTAGAGATGACCCCGTCGTGCATCTCCACCAGAACATCCAGGAACTCCAATCGCGTCCCTCCAAATACACTGGTAAAGGCCATATTCACATGATTAGCGGTATTCAGGTAATGCACAAAGTTGGTAAAATCATCCTCTGAGCCCTCCCAGATGATGAAAATATCATCGACATATCTATGGTATGTCCTGATGAATTTAATGTAAGGGTTGGCCGCTGAGAACACCAGGTCACTCTCAAGAAACGCCAAGAAAAGATTGGCGTAAGTGCATGACACTGGCGTCCCCATGGCCGTCCCGACCCTCTGTGTGTACCATTGGTCCTCATATGTAAAGCAATTGTTGGTCAGTATGAATGTGAGGGCTTCAGTGATAAAGTTGGTGTACTCAGGGGACTGACCAGACTGCCGGAGGAAACGACCGACAGCCTCCACACCCGCATCATGTGGGATGCGGGTGTAGAGGCTCTCGACGTCCACCGACACTAGGGAACAGCCTGGGGCGAGGCATGTATCACGTAGGGCCAGTAGGAAATCCCCCGTATCCTTAAGGTATGACGGGACAGCTGCGAGTAGCGGCCTGAGAGTCCAGTCTAAGAACTGAGATAGACTCTCGGTGACAGATGCCACTGCGGAGACAATGGGTCTACCTGGAGGGGGGTGCACTAGCTTGTGCATTTTTGGGAGGTAGTACCACTTGGGGATCCTAGGGTGGTCAGGGAGCAATCTTTCTGCGGTTTTGCTGTCAATAGCTCCAGTAGACATATGCACACGAAGCAAAGACCTTAATTTATCTTTGATTTTATTAGTAGGATCACTCCCAAGTGTACTATACACCGTAGTATCTGACAATTGTCTTCTCGCCTCCTCCCGGTACATAGCAGCGGTCATGATTACCGTGGCGCCCCCTTTGTCCGCCTTACAAACTGTCAAGTCAGGTCTTTTTTTCAGCCAAGCCACAGCCCTTTGTTCCATGTTAGTAAGATTAACTCTGGCCTCAGGATACACCAACGCCCTAGCGTCTTTCATAACAGCCTGTGTGAATTTTTCAATGGCTCCTCCCGGTGCCACCGGTGGGCAGAATGTGGATTTCTTGCCCTTGGTGAATGCTGTATCAGCCACACAGGTGGGTTCTGGGTGTCCATCCATGTTAACCAACATGTTGATGCCCTGCAAATCCTGGGTGTCCATATGACCTGCGACATTAAAGCCAAGGGGACCTATGGTACATCTGTGAGGGCCTGATTGGGGATCTGGTGCTCCAACTTTGTTTGCAAAAAATTTTTTTAAGCTGATGCGCCTAAGACCTTTCTGAAAGTCCACTTCGAATTGTGATAGGGAAAAGTTCTCCATGAGCCCAAAATTGAGGCCCTTAGATAATAAGTCCGTGCATTCTCGGGGGATCTCTATTCCAGAGATATTGAGGACTTTGGGGGGTGTGACTAATCCTGCCATGTCACCTGCTTCCCTCTGCCTTTTCCTCTCCAAGCGCCTCTTCCTCTTCTGGCCCCCTCGCCGTGTCCTCCTCCTAAAGGGGCGCGACCAGGGTAGGTATTAGAACGCTCTGGGCCCGTGGTTTCGTCCGAGGCACTGGTGTCGGAGTCTGTGGTCCAGAACTCCGAAAAACCGCGTTTGCGGGGCTTAGATTTTCTGGACTTCTTACTGCCCCAGTCAAACAGCTTGCCGCTGTCGTAGTCCATTTTATCCCGCATGAACTTGTCACGTTTCTGTTGCTTAATATCCGTCTGCAACGTGACCAGTCTTTTATCCAACTTTTTCTGGAATGAGGACAATTGCTCTTCAGTCACACGGGTGCGATATTCTAACTTAGCTCGGCATAGGTCCGCAGTGATGCTGTTATATTCTTTCTTGTTTTCTTCCAAAACAAGAAGCAATAAATTGCTAGAATGTTGCAAATGTGCTTTCTGCCAAGCCAACATAAATTCCTCCTTCTCTTGGAACTGTGCGGGTGCTTTATACATACGTAAGCCCCTCGGAACTCTCTGGCTCGCGACGTAGGATTCAAGGGAATTGACGGTCCAAAAGAGCTTCTTCTCCCGTTCAGCCAATGTTGTGATTCTATGCTCCAAGATCTTGGGGCTGAAAATCTGAATATCCTCCTTGGTGTTGCAGGAGGTGAAGAAAACACCTGCGTCCGCCCTCCCTGCTAGGAGTACCTCCTCATTTCCCCTCGTCTCCGTTTCCATGTTAGGATCCATGTGTGTACCGGCAAGGCGAGTGTGCACAGATCCAGAAGCAAGAGCACAGTCAATCACAGAAGGGGAGAGATGGATCGCACCGCCCTCGCAATCTCCGGTCACCGGGAGCAATGGGATGGGACTACAGGGGTGCCCCTACTGCGGTAACCTAGCTTGGGGTGCTACATCTAAGCAGATGAGTGTAATACAAACAGAGAGATAAAGAGACGTGCACTCACCAATGTGGTATGCCGCTGGGGTACTTTATTAGAGGTTACTTCCACATGTGCAGGGAGGGGGAGGTGGAGGCAGGTGTATTCTCAGGAGTAGACAACAATCGTTTCACGTGTTCCCACGCTTCTTCCGGTCTACGGAATGACGCCATGCCACTAAGGAGGTGCTTAAATACAAGTAAGTGTAAGTGATGCACACAGATTAAAATAGAAATCAGACAAAGGGTGCAAATTCGTTACGCTCGTTCAACCCTAAGGGTCCAAGCGCATTTAACTTTGAGATCCACAGAGTCTCTTTACGTTGGAGGTTGAGATGACGATCCCCGCCCCCTGAGGGCTGGTTAACTCTCTCCAGACCACAGAATTTGAGACATCTGGTGTTGCCCTGATGGACCTGGCGTACATGGTCAATCAACCTGGGTACGCCTTTCCCTGATCGTACTGAGTAACAGTGTTCCTTATAGCGGACTGCAAGGGCTCGTTTGGTCTTCCCTATGTAAAACCGTCCACAGTCACAGACAATGGCATAAACCACAAACGTGGTTTTGCAGGTGAACAGATTACTGATGCGGCACTCTACGCCGTTCAAGCTGATGAAAGATACATTAAGCAGTTGTGGGCAGTATGCGCAATTACCGCATTTCCTGTTCCCCTCAGGCATAGCGGCATTCAGCCAATTCTCTTTCCTCTTTCTCGTGGATGGCGGTTTGATGGCATCTGCGACATTACCAACTTTGTGCATTACCTGAATACCGCTAATCATGTGAATATGGCCTTTACCAGTGTATTTGGAGGGACGCGATTGGAGTTCCTGGATGTTCTGGTGGAGATGCACGACGGGGTCATCTCTACCTCCATCTATAGGAAACCCAATTCGTGTAACTCCCTCTTGCACTACCATAGTTCACACCCTGCCCATACCAGAGATGCTATACCCTACAGCCAAATGCTGAGGGTCAAAAAGGTAAATAGCCACGAGAATGGTTTTGAGTGGCAGGCCAGGGAACTAAAAGGTAGACTATTGGAAAGAGCCTACCCGGAAAAATTGATAGACGTTGCCCTCCAGAGAGCCCGCAGTGCCAATAGAGATGTTTTACTTAAGGGGAGAAAGAGCAATCGGGACAAAAAATCAGATCGTTTCTCCTTTATCCTTGCAAACTCGCCCATGAATGACACCCTGCGCCATATTATCTATAAGCACTGGGGATTGTTGGCACAAGATCCAGATCTACAAGAGAGCACCGCTGCTAAACCCATAATAGCCCACCGCAGAAATAAAACAGTCGCAGATGCCATCAAACCGCCATCCACGAGAAAGAGGAAAGAGAATTGGCTGAATGCCGCTATGCCTGAGGGGAACAGGAAATGCGGTAATTGCGCATACTGCCCACAACTGCTTAATGTATCTTTCATCAGCTTGAACGGCGTAGAGTGCCGCATCAGTAATCTGTTCACCTGCAAAACCACGTTTGTGGTTTATGCCATTGTCTGTGACTGTGGACGGTTTTACATAGGGAAGACCAAACGAGCCCTTGCAGTCCGCTATAAGGAACACTGTTACTCAGTACGATCAGGGAAAGGCGTACCCAGGTTGATTGACCATGTACGCCAGGTCCATCAGGGCAACACCAGATGTCTCAAATTCTGTGGTCTGGAGAGAGTTAACCAGCCCTCAGGGGGCGGGGATCGTCATCTCAACCTCCAACGTAAAGAGACTCTGTGGATCTCAAAGTTAAATGCGCTTGGACCCTTAGGGTTGAACGAGCGTAACGAATTTGCACCCTTTGTCTGATTTCTATTTTAATCTGTGTGCATCACTTACACTTACTTGTATTTAAGCACCTCCTTAGTGGCATGGCGTCATTCCGTAGACCGGAAGAAGCGTGGGAACACGTGAAACGATTGTTGTCTACTCCTGAGAATACACCTGCCTCCACCTCCCCCTCCCTGCACATGTGGAAGTAACCTCTAATAAAGCACCCCAGCGGCATACCACATTGGTGAGTGCACGTCTCTTTATCTCTCTGTTTATATATATGATACTGCTTCTACTAAAATAATGTCTACTATTCTATAAGAATATCACTACTACAATATTATCCGCTATGTACAGGAATATAACTACTATAATACTATCCCCTATAGACAAGAATATAACTACTATAATACTGCTCCTATATACAGGAATATAACTACTATAATACTGCCTCCTATATACAAGAATATAACTACTATAATAATGCTCCTATATACAAGAATATAACTACTATAATACTGCCCCTATATACAAGAATATAACTACTATAATACTGCTCCTATATACAAGAATATAACTATAATAATACTGTCCCTATATACAAGAATATAACTACTATAATACTGCTCCTATATACAAGAATATAACTACTATAATGATCTTTTTATTTAAAACTTACACCAAATTATTACAGTGTATTTACATTAAAATCATAGAAAATAAAGATATTGTTACATTACTTGATAACATTACAGAAAACATGACACATGGATGTTTCTCCAATACACATTGTGCGGGTCACATTTCAGGTCTCTCTTATATACAGTCTTTAGAGACTCTATTTCAGATCTCTCCTTAGACAGAAGCTGGTAGATCGCCTGTCGCCGGCTCTTAGTCCTCACACTGTTTACATTGATAGAGCTGAGTCTCAGTCTCATTCACTTGGCCTTCTTAGTCCTTTTTCTCCTTCCACTGCTGTGACCTGTAGTTCCCCATCTCTTGGTGGACACTGAGGGTTCAGGATCATCATCAGGAAGGGTTGAGGGAACTTGTTCTATTGTTGTCTCCTGCTCTTCTTCTCCCAGAGCACTGTACCTTCCAGAGGTGATCTCCAGCGCTGGCGGCTCAGCTGGCTTCTTGGTTGCAGTGATCTTTCTAGAGGAATCCACTGTTGTGTTTTTTCTTTTTACGATCTGGAACCCGTCATCATCTACACGGGTATTTGCAGCTGGATCTGTAGAGGTGCTGGGCTGCTGTTTGGAGGGTTTAGTGACTGTTTCTCTGAGCACTTTACTTGTCTCTTCAGTGGCTGATGAGAGTTGTTGTGCAGCATCCGCAGGTGGTATGTCAGTGGCTGATGAGAGTTGTTGTGCAGCATCCGCAGGTGGTATGTCAGTGGCTGATGAGAGTTGTTGTGCAGCATCCGCAGGTGGTATGTCAGTGGCTGATGAGAGTTGTTGTGCAGCATCCGCAGGTGGTATGTCAGTTGTTGCTGCTGATACTTTTTGTGCAGCATCCCTAGGTGGACTAGCAGACTCTGTACTGGTGGATAATACTTCAGGCTCTGCAGTGATAAGTGCAGCATCCATAGATGGTTCATCTACATTGTCTTCTGGTACATGTGGTGCAGCATCCATAGACAGAACATGAGGCACTGCAGCAGGGTCACTGGTACCTTGTTTGACATTAGTACTGGTACTGGCGACTTCTGGGGCTATGCCCACACTTTCAGTGACGTCCTCCTGCTCTTCCTCCATGGCCTCGATGAGGGTCTCATTACACTTATTGTGTTCTGCATGTGGACAATCTTTGAATGTGTGACCTGGGCCAGAGCACAGATTACAGATGACCGGGCCCGTACAATCCTCCTTTCCATGCCCAAACTGTCCACATAACGAGCACTTGATACGAGAACAGTTCATGGCCAGGTGTCGGCCCCCACATCTATGGCAAAGACGTGGCTGACCTGGGTAATAGCATATCCCACGCTCTGAGCCCAGGTAAAAGGAGTGTGGTAGGTGTTTGGTCATGCCACTCTCTCGCCGGAGCTGAATCTTTACTGTATACCCACCATTCCAAATCCCCTCCTCATCGTATATCTTAGCCGGATGGCTCTTCACATCACACTGCCGGCTCAGCCAGTGGATTAGATCCGCCAGAGCCACCACCTCGGACTGGAACAGGATGGTGATGGTCACTACCTGAGGCTTGGACAACTGTATTACCTGGAGGTGTTCCCACATCTTGTGACCTTTAGTATCATTGTAGATATTCCAGAATAAGTCCAGACTATACTGCAGCTTAAAGCTGATATCATAGATTCTGGTGGAGGGGATATGGATTAGGGCATACACCTTCGAGGCCTCAAACCGCATAAACTCTTTTAATAAAACTTTTCCAATGTACAGTCTAGAGGGGATGCTATCTTCTGGACCCGTATACCGGATCCTTACCGCATTCCTCCTCTGCGGTGTGGGGTTAGCTGACCCTGTAACACTGGAGAACAGTCTGTACTGAGGTCTGCCGGCAGAGGGATCAGTGCTGGGCCTCTCCACAGGATTACTGACACCAGGCTGTCCTGCTGATCCAACTGTGTGTGCTACTGGTGGCTGTGCACCCTTTACTCTACTCCCTGCAGGCCGCAGAGAGCCCCGTACACCGCGTGCTGCAGGCTGCAAAGTGTCCCGTATACTGTGTGCTGCAGGCTGCAGAGTGTCCTGTATACTGTGTGCTGCAGGCTGCAGAGTGTCCTGCATACTGTGTGCTGCAGGCTGCAGAGTGTCCTGCATACTGTGTGCTGCAGGCTGCAGAGTGTCCTGTATACTGTGTGCTGCAGGCTGCAGAGTGTCCTGTATACTGTGTGCTGCAGGCTGTGCGGTTGGTTCTGGCATTAGCCGGCTCACACTCCCACTGTTCTGTGGGGTATCATATACAATGTCAGTACTTTGCTGCATAGTGGAGTCATTCTCACTCATATGACCAGAATTACAGTCAGAATCCTCTGCGTTTAACCCCTTGCTGGCTGGCACAGAACTCTCTGCATCATCATCACTGTCAATGTTTTCTACAGATCCGCCATTTTTTGTCTCTGAGTGCAGCGATTCCTCAGTAGCTGCTCCCCCAAATCTCACAGGTTTTCCCTGGTCCACAATGTCATATACTGTGTCATAGTTAATATCTTTTTTGTTAATAATGTCTCTCAGTCTCCTTCTCATACCTTGGGCTCTGGCCTCTCTCTTTCTCTCAATCGCCCAGTTTTCCACTTTGGGTGCGGTGTTTGTTCCCTCATCCAGTCTGCCCTTCATTATGGCCAGCTCACGTGTACAATCATCCAGCCTTTCACATTTCATCAACTTTACTTTAGGATCAGTCTCTTTCTTAATTTCATCTCTCAATTTGCCAATCTGCATTTCCAGCATAAATATATTTTTCCTTGTAACTTTTCTGTTAAATCCAACAACATTGCAAGATTCTGAAGACTCACCAGCCACCATGTCCAAATCTCCACTTCCACCAGCTCCATGCTGCAGGCCGCACTCCAGACCCTGGACTCTCCCAGGATCATCAGCCCAGCTTCCCTCCCCTCCTCCTGGGTCAGAAGCCATGCCTCCTCCCCTCAGGGAGCTCACAAGCACACGTCTATCCTCTCCTATAGACAGGAATATAACTACTATAATACTGTCCCTATATACAAGAATATAACTACTATAATACCATACCTCCCAACCGTCCCGGATTTCGCGGGACAGTCCCGTTTTCGGGGTGCTGTCCCGCGGTCCCGGAACGGCCCCCAGTGTCCCGCATTATATGTGGCCCCAGCGAAAAAAACAATAAACCAGTAACTCACCTGTCCTCCGGTCCCAGCAGCTCCTCTCCCGGCAGAGCGCGCACTCCCGTCATCCTCCGGGGCGGGCAGCGGTGTACAGAGACACTGACTGTACCGGAAGTGACCTGCAGCCTCCATCATGAATCACTTCCGGCACAGTCAGTGTCTGTATACCCCGCTGCCCGCCCCGGAGGATGACGGGAGTGCGCGCTCTGCCGGGAGAGGAGCTGCTGGGACCGGCGGACAGGTGAGTTACTGGTTTATTGTTTTTTCTGCTGGGGCCACACAAATGGGGGGTATTTGCTACTCTGTGGGGCATATATGGGGGATTGGCTACTATGTGGGGCACTATATGGGGGATTGGCTACTATGTGGGGCACTATATGGGGGATTGGATAATATGTGGGGCATATATGGGGGATTGGCTACTATGTGGGGCACTATATGGGGGATTGGCTACTATGTGGGGCACTATATGGGGGATTGGCTACTATGTGGGGCACTATAATGGGGGATTGGCTACTATGTGGTGCACTATATGGGGGATTGGCTACTATGTGGGGCACTATATGGGGGATTGGCTACTATGTGGGGCACTATATGGGGGATTGGCTACTATGTGGGGCACTATATGGGGGCATTGGCTACTATGTGGGGCACTATATGGGGGCATTGGCTACTATGTGGGGCACTATATGGGGGCATTAGCTACTATGTGGGGCACTATATGGGGGCATTGGCTACTATGTGGGGCATATATGGGGGATTGGCTACTATATGGGGGGATTGGATAATATGTGGGGCACTATATGGGGGATTGGCTACTATGTGGGGCACTATATGGGGGGATTGGCTACTATGTGGGGCATATATGGGGGATTGGCTACTATGTGGGGCACTATATGGGTGCATTGGCTACTATGTGGGGCATATATGGAGGATTGGCTACTATGTGGGGCACTATATGGGGATTGGCTACTATGTGGGGCACTATATGGGGATTGGCTAATATATGGGGGATTGGATACTATGTGGGGCATATATGGGGGGATTGGCTACTATGTGGGCATATATGGGGGATTGGCTACTATGTGGGGCACTATATGGGGGCATTGGCTACTATGTGGGGTACTATATGGGGGATTGGATAATAAGTGGGGCACTATATGGGGGCATTGGCTACTATGTGGGGCACTATATGGGGGCATTGGCTACTATGTGGGGCATATATGAGGGGATTGGCTACTATGTGGGGCACTATATGGGGATTGGCTACTATGTGGGCACTATATGGGGGGATTGGCTACTATGTGGGGCACTATATGGGGGGATTGGCTACTATGTGGGGCATTATATGGGGGGATTGGCTACTATGTGGGGCACTATAATGGGGGATTGTATACTATGTGGGGCACTATAATGGGGGATTGGATACTGTATAGGGCACTATTCAGTCAGCAGCATGTGGTGACTGTAGGGGAGTGGCTATGGAGGGTTGCTATGGGGGCGTGGCTATGGAGGGTTGCTATGGGGGCGTGGCTATGGGGGCGTGGCTATGGGGACCGCGGCGCACATGTCCCTCTTTGCTCTTTGCAAAAGTTGGGAGGTATGATAATACTGCTCCTATATACAAGAATATAACTACTATAATACTGCTCCTATATACAAGAATATAACTACTATAATACTGCTCCTATATACAAGAATATAACTACTATAATACTGTCCCTATATACAAGAATATAACTACTATAATACGCCCATATATAGAAGAATATAACTACTATAATACTGCTCCTATATACAAGAATATAACTACTATAATACTGCTTCTATATACAAGAATATAACTACTATAATACTGCTCCTATATACAAGAATATAACTACTATAATACTGTCCCTATATACAAGAATATAACTACTATAATACTGCTCCTATATACAAGAATATAACTACTATAATATGTGCACAAGCCAAAAAGACAGAAATGGCTGCACATCGCACCCATGGCTGACACGAAAGCTTATTCAGCTACATTTAAAACCAACATCAGAAGTTAGTATATAATTTGGCCAAACCATATTGCCTCATGTACCACGTGCAGGTCTTCTGATACACGAGTCCCTAACCAAAAAACATCACTGTGCCGGTCAGCGACCACAATCCCTGCAAAACGTGCACAAGCAGAGAAGGGGGGCCACGGAATGGCCCTGCAACCCCATTGTCACAGGACCAGACCCTGGAGGGCCCCCCAGAACCCCGCAGGCACCGCTGGCGGAAAAAGTGGACGCCAAGCAACACAAGGGGAGGATCTTCTAGTATTCTCCCATTCTACCTGCAGAGGAATGGAGAGAGGTAAGAGCTTTTTCACAGTTGTGTTGCTTGGCGTCCACTTTTTCCGCCGGTGGCGCCTGCAGGGTCCGGGGGGGCCCTTTAGGGTCTGGTCCTGTGACATTGGGGTTTCAGGGCCATTCCGTGGCCCCCCTTCTCTGCTTGCGCACATTTTGTGGGGATTGTGGTCGCTGACCGGCACAGTGATGTTTTTTGGTTAGGGACTCATGTGTATCAGAAGACCTGCACGTGGTACATGAGGCAATATGGTTTGGCCAAATTATATACTAACTTCTGATGTTGGTTTTAAATGTAGCTGAATAAGCTTTCGTGTCAACCATGGGTGCGATGTGCAGCCATTTCTGTCTTTTTGGCTTGTGCATATAACTACTATAATACTGCTCCTATATACAAGAATATAACTACTATAATACTGCTCCTATATACAAGAATATAACTACTATAATACTACCCCTATATACAAGAATATAACTACTATAATACTGCTCCTATATACAAGAATATAACTACTATAATACTGCTCCTATATACAAGAATATAACTACTATAATACATAGAAGATTGTCGGCAGAAAAAGACCACTGGGTCCATCTAGTCCGCCCTTTTAGTATTTTCTTCCTTATTATCTTAGGATAGATATATGTCTATCCCAGGCCTGTTTAAATTCTGTTATTGTAGATTTACCAACCACCTCTGCTGGAAGTTTGTTCCAGGTATCTACTACTCTTTCAGTAAAATAATATTTTCTTACATTGCTTCTGATCTTTCCCCCAACTAACCTCTCACTGTGTCCTCTTGTTCTTGAGCTCAGTTTTTTACTAAAAACACTCCCCTCTTGAACCTTATTTAGTCCCTTAACATACTTAAAGGTTTCAATCATGTCCCCCCTTTCCCGTCTTTCCTCCAGACTATACAGATTCAAATCCTTAAGTCTTTCCTGATATGGTTTATGCCTCACACCCTCCACCATTTTTGTAGCTCGTCTTTGGACCCGTTCTATTTTATCAATGTCCTTTTTTAGGTGAGGTCTCCAGAACTGGACACAGTATTCCAGATGTGGCCTCACCAGAGCTCTATACAGCGGGATCACAATCTCCCTCTTCCTACTGGTTATACCTCTAGCTATACACCCCAGCATACGATTTGCTTTCCCCACCGCCTGGTTGCACTGGTGACTCATTTTAAGGCTTTCAGAAATCATTACCCCTAAATCCTTCTCTTCTGAAGTCTTTTCCAGCACAGTACTGCCGATGTGATACTCGGATAGAGGATTCCTCCTCCCCAAGTGCATTATTTTACATTTGGAAACGTTGAACTTCAATTTCCACTGTTTGGACCACGTATCTAGCAAAGCTAAATCATTTTCCATATTACTGACACCTCCAGGAATATCCACCCTATTGCACACTTTTGTGTCGTCAGCAAACAGACAAACTTTACCTATCAACCCTTCTCCTATGTCACTTACAAACATATTAAAAAGAATAGGACCCAGAACAGACCCTTGTGGCACACCACTTGTAACCAGTCTCTGCTCAGAATATACACCATTAACAACAACCCTCTGATATCTCTCCTTCAGCCAACCACAAATCCACTGAACTATCCAGGGATTTAGTCCAATTTTCTCCAACTTCTCTATCAGCTCTTTATGGGGAACTGTATCAAAAGCTTTGCTGAAGTCCAGATAGGCAATATCCACAGCACCACCTTCATCCAGCACTTTTGTGGCATAATCAAAGAAATCAATGAGATTAGTCTGACATGATCGGCCCTCAGTAAAGCCATGCTGGTTTGGATCCATCAAATTGTTGATTCTTAGGTGATCCATTATCTTCTTTTTTAGAAGAGTTTCCATCATTTTCACTACTACAGATGTCAGGCTCACTGGCCTGTAGTTACTGGGCTCTTCTCTATTCCCCTTCTTGTGGATTGGTATAACATTGGCTGTTCTCCAATCATCGGGGACATCTCCTGTTAGCAGGGATTGGTTATACAGATCTGTCAGGGGGGCAGCAATCACAGATCTGAGTTCTTTAAGAACCCTGGGATGGATCCCATCTGGACCCATCGCCTTATTCAGCTTTAAACGGGCAAGTTCCTCTGCAACTTCAGCCTCTGAAAATACTGGAGCCGAACCCATATAGCTGGAGGCAATGCTGTGTCCAACCATCCTGTGATTGTGAAGGCCGCCTTCTGAAAACACTGAGCAGAAGTAACTATTCAAATAGTCAGCGACCGCCTTATCTCCATCAATAAACGTATTCTCCCCATTACTTATTTTAGTAATGCTGCAGCCATTCTTCTTCTTCTTCCTGTCACTTATATATCTGAAGAAGGTTTTATTTCCCGCAGTAACAGATTTTGCCATTCCCTCTTCTTTTGAGGCTTTAGCAGCATTTATAATCTGCTTTGCCTCCTTCTGTATACTTTTATACGTCTCTCTGTCAGCTTCATTCCCAGTCTCCTTATACTTCCTATACGCTGCCTTTTTTCCTTTTACAATGGCCTTAACCTCTCTAGTAAACCATAATGGATTCTTCTTCCTTTTACTTTTGCTAACTTCTCGTACATATAGTCTAGTTGCCTTTAATATGACATTTTTTAATTCTGCCCACTGAGTGCTCGCCCCTGATGTTTTATCCCACCCTCTTAATTCTTTATCTAAATACTCCCCCATTTTATTAAAATCTGTCTTCCTAAAATCCAATACTCTTGTTGTAGTATGGGATTGGACGTAGTCAGTTTGTACGTCAAACCATAGACACTGGTGGTCACTGGAACCTAGATTTTCTTCCACTCTAACTTCAGACACCCGATCCACATTAGTAAATACTAAATCTAGAATGTTCTCTCCTCTGGTAGGTGACTTCACAAGCTGTTTCAGAGATGCCCCTGTAAGGGCCTCCATTACATTCTTGCTTTTACATGTAAGTGCAGAAGGGATATTCCAATCCACATCCGGCATGTTAAAGTCGCCCATAACTACAATGTCCCCCTTTAATGACATTTTAGTAATTTCATCCATCAGCATATTATCATAGTCCTCGCTTTGCCCCGGAGGCCTATAGACAACACCTATCCTAATAACAGATCCCTCTTTGGACTGCATACAAACCCAGAGAGTCTCCAGCTCTTTATATGTATTTTGGATGAGTGTCGATTTAAGACTATCCCTGACATATATGGCTACCCCGCCTCCCCTTCTCTCTGCTCTGTCTTTCCTGTACAGAATATATCCCGGTATAACTATTTCCCAATCATTAGACTCTTTGAACCAGGTCTCTGTTACAGCAACAAGGTCCAAATCATCTCTAGACATAATGGCTGTCAGCTCACAGATCTTGTTTCCTAAGCTGCGAGCATTCGTACACATTGCCCGAAGATTACTAAGCTTCATAATACCTTTATTCCCAAATTCATCTACCGCACCAACAGCACCTTCCTTACCACCAATAACCGCACCAACCATTGCATCTACAGCACCAATAACCGCACCAACAACTGCGTCAACAGCACCAACAACTACATCAACAGCACCAACCACTGTGTCTACAGCACCAACCACTGCACTTTCACCAATCCGGATACACTTATTTGTCTTTACTGGTCGGGGACAGAAATCCTCCTCTATTATACTTCTGTCCCCTTCATCTAGTTTAAATGTCTGTCCAAAAACAATCTGAATTCCTCACTAAGTACCTGTGTACCTATGTGTGATGGGTGCAAACCATCCCTCTTGAACATGTCCTTTTTGCACCACTTGCAAAAGCTATGACTAACAAACTCAAAACCTTCTGCCTTACACCACTGCCTTAACCATGCATTAAACTCTGAGATACGACATGCCTTGTTGTTCTGATTACAGACCGGCAAAACCTCTGAAAATGTCACAGAATCTGTTATCTTGCCCAGCTCCAGACTAAAAGTTTGAAATTCCTTTTTAACCAAATCCACATCTCCTTGGGACAAGTCATTGGTTCCAAGATGAACCACCAGATCAATCTTGCTATCTATACTAGCAGCCTTCACAATGTTCACAATCCGTCTCCTATCCCTCCTGACAGTAGCACCTGGGAGACATCTCACCTCTCTAAACACATCCTCCTCCTGTCCTACCACAACACCTCTAACAATCGAGTCACCAACTAGAAGATGCCTTCTCTTCTTACTAACCTTTACTTCTGCCCTCAGTGGCCCATCCAAAACAACATCCCCATTGGAAATAACCTGAGCAGCCATGTCTCCAACAGCAACTGCATCTCTATCACTATATGGGTGCATTGGCTACTATGTGGGGCATATATGGAGGATTGGCTACTATGTGGGGCACTATATGGGGATTGGCTACTATGTGGGGCACTATATGGGGATTGGCTAATATATGGGGGATTGGATACTATGTGGGGCATATATGGGGGGATTGGCTACTATGTGGGCATATATGGGGGATTGGCTACTATGTGGGGCACTATATGGGGGCATTGGCTACTATGTGGGGTACTATATGGGGGATTGGATAATAAGTGGGGCACTATATGGGGGCATTGGCTACTATGTGGGGCACTATATGGGGGCATTGGCTACTATGTGGGGCATATATGAGGGGATTGGCTACTATGTGGGGCACTATATGGGGATTGGCTACTATGTGGGCACTATATGGGGGGATTGGCTACTATGTGGGGCACTATATGGGGGGATTGGCTACTATGTGGGGCATTATATGGGGGGATTGGCTACTATGTGGGGCACTATAATGGGGGATTGTATACTATGTGGGGCACTATAATGGGGGATTGGATACTGTATAGGGCACTATTCAGTCAGCAGCATGTGGTGACTGTAGGGGAGTGGCTATGGAGGGTTGCTATGGGGGCGTGGCTATGGAGGGTTGCTATGGGGGCGTGGCTATGGGGGCGTGGCTATGGGGACCGCGGCGCACATGTCCCTCTTTGCTCTTTGCAAAAGTTGGGAGGTATGATAATACTGCTCCTATATACAAGAATATAACTACTATAATACTGCTCCTATATACAAGAATATAACTACTATAATACTGCTCCTATATACAAGAATATAACTACTATAATACTGTCCCTATATACAAGAATATAACTACTATAATACGCCCATATATAGAAGAATATAACTACTATAATACTGCTCCTATATACAAGAATATAACTACTATAATACTGCTCCTATATACAAGAATATAACTACTATAATACTGTCCCTATATACAAGAATATAACTACTATAATACTGCTCCTATATACAAGAATATAACTACTATAATATGTGCACAAGCCAAAAAGACAGAAATGGCTGCACATCGCACCCATGGCTGACACGAAAGCTTATTCAGCTACATTTAAAACCAACATCAGAAGTTAGTATATAATTTGGCCAAACCATATTGCCTCATGTACCACGTGCAGGTCTTCTGATACACGAGTCCCTAACCAAAAAACATCACTGTGCCGGTCAGCGACCACAATCCCTGCAAAACGTGCACAAGCAGAGAAGGGGGGCCACGGAATGGCCCTGCAACCCCATTGTCACAGGACCAGACCCTGGAGGGCCCCCCAGAACCCCGCAGGCACCGCTGGCGGAAAAAGTGGACGCCAAGCAACACAAGGGGAGGATCTTCTAGTATTCTCCCATTCTACCTGCAGAGGAATGGAGAGAGGTAAGAGCTTTTTCACAGTTGTGTTGCTTGGCGTCCACTTTTTCCGCCGGTGGCGCCTGCAGGGTCCGGGGGGGCCCTTTAGGGTCTGGTCCTGTGACATTGGGGTTTCAGGGCCATTCCGTGGCCCCCCTTCTCTGCTTGCGCACATTTTGTGGGGATTGTGGTCGCTGACCGGCACAGTGATGTTTTTTGGTTAGGGACTCATGTGTATCAGAAGACCTGCACGTGGTACATGAGGCAATATGGTTTGGCCAAATTATATACTAACTTCTGATGTTGGTTTTAAATGTAGCTGAATAAGCTTTCGTGTCAACCATGGGTGCGATGTGCAGCCATTTCTGTCTTTTTGGCTTGTGCATATAACTACTATAATACTGCTCCTATATACAAGAATATAACTACTATAATACTGCTCCTATATACAAGAATATAACTACTATAATACTACCCCTATATACAAGAATATAACTACTATAATACTGCTCCTATATACAAGAATATAACTACTATAATACTGCTCCTATATACAAGAATATAACTACTATAATACTACCCCTATATACAAGAATATAACTACTATAATAATGCCCCTATATACAAGAATATAACTACTATAATACTGCTCCTATATACAAGAATATAACTACTATAATACTGCCCCTATATACAAGAATATAACTACTATAATACTGCCCCCTATATACAAGAATATAACTTCTATAATACTGCTCCCTATATACAAGAATATAACTACTATAATACTGCTCCTATATACAAGAATATAACTACTATAATGTGGCTCAGGGAAGAAACAGAGTGCTGCACATCACACCTATGGCTGATACTAGTGCCGCTTGGCTAAATAAAAAACACATCAGAATTTTGTGTATGAATTGATCAAGCCATACTGCCCCATGTACCTCGTGCCGGTATCTGATACACATGGGTCCCTACACTAAGTCCACACCGTGCCAGTCAGTGGCCACCAACCCCGCAGGCGTGCACAGCCAGGGAACGGGGGCCATGGGACGGCCCTGCGACCCCCATGCCACAGGACCGGTGGTGCTGGCTGGGTTTTGGTGGGGCTTTTTGGGTCTGGTCCTGTGACATTGGGGTTGCAGGGCCGTTCCATGGCCTCCCTTCCCTGCACGTGCACGCTTTGCGGGGTTGGCGGTCGCTGACCGACACGGTGTGGAGTTAGCGTAGGGACCCGTGTGGACCAGAGGACCTGCGCGGTGGTACACGGGGCAATATGGCTTGATCAATTCATATACAGACACTCTGGTGTTGATTTTTAATATAGGCCTAGCGGCATTAGTATCAGCCATAGATGGGATGTGCAGCCGTTCCACTCTCTCCAGTTCGTATAACTACTATAATACTGCTCCTATGTACAAGAATATAACTACTATAATACTGCTCTTATATACAAGAATATAACTTCTATAATACTGCTCCTATATACAAGAATATAACTACTATAATACTACCCCCAATAGTCTAGAAAAGAATCACTTTGTTACTATATCACTATTACTAGAAAGTAACGAGAAAAGGTTTTTGCTCCTGAAATGGCAGCTTTATGTAAAGCAATAATTTCACCAATATTATGGTTCCTTGGGTAAGTAGGTTGTGTAATAACGGGAGATGTGTGTTGGATCGGTCTCAGCTGGGAGATAAATGTTCAAAGTAATCCCGGACTTTTTCTTCTTCATACAGGTTGTCGTCTACTGCCCATTCACAGGCATTGAGCAGACCTTTCCATGCGGTAGATGGCTGGACGTGGATGAAGGAGATGGACTGATAGAACGAGAACTCTACGAAATGGTTTCCCTGCGACAGAAAAGGCAGAAAAGTGGGTAAAATGGGATTCCTCCATGGCATTCCTCAGCATTTAAATCACGCTAACTTCTCGGTCCGTGGGGAAGGTGGAGACAGCTAGGTCATAGGCGGTATGCCGCTTTTCCAGGCATGACTCAGGCTGTCTCCACCTTCCCCATGGACCGGGAAGATAGCGGTATTAAAAAGCCAATGGTTGGGGTTTGTACGAACCCGAACCTTGGCTCATCTCGCTCATCTCTTCTTAAAATGCTTCATACAAAGCCACCCCTTAGTTGCCCTGGTGGGGTGTTTTTGGTCATAGTCATGCTGGAAGATCCAGCCACTACCCATAGTCAATTATCTTACTGAGAGAAGGTGGTTGTTCTGGTAGTTCTGGGCTGATTCCTGACCTTTTTTTTTTTTTAGAATCATCCTTACCCCACAAGGCTAGATCTTGCATGGAGCTTTAGAGCGAGGAAGACTGACAGTCATCTTGTGTTCCTTCCAATTCCTAATAATTGCACCAACAGTTGTTGCCTTCTCACCAAGCTGCTTGTTTATTGTCCTGTAGACCATCACAGCCTTGTGCAGGTCTACGTTTTTGTCCCTGCTGTTATTAGACAGCTCTTTGGTCTTGGCCATGATGCATAGGTTGGAGTGAGTTTGATTTAGTGTGTGGACAGGAGTTTTTATACAGTAACAAGGTTAAACAGGTGCAATAAATACAGGTAATGAGGGCAGAGTAGGAGGAGCTTCTTAAAGAGAAACTAACATTTATACAATTAAATACAAATTAATTATTCAAAAATCATACAATGTGATTTTCTGGAATTGTAAACAGCCTATATTGGCATACCTAGTCTATGTATATGTTGCAGTGAAATTATAGAATCAGGGACTTGATCAAATCCCGGGAAATGATGAAATGACCGCGCCGTTCCATCATTTCCCTAGGGAATTGATCAAATCACTGACCCCATTCAGGGAAATGATGGAATGAACTCTATCATTTCCCCCTGTAACATAGAATTCGCTTACCGTATCGCCTCTCTGCTACCCCCAGCCTGTCCGCTCTGCTCCCCGTCCGCCTCCGCCGCCTCTCTGTTCTCCGTTCCTTTCATTTTCCCTGTTACACGCCTCCTGCTCCCCCGGCCTGTCCGCTCCTCTCCCCGTCTGCCCCCGCCACTACACGCCTACCGGGAGGCGTGCTGCAACGCTCCCCATCCGCCACTGGTCCTGTCCGCCCCGCCCTGCAACATGCCTCCTGCTCCCCCGGCCTGTCCAATCTGCTCCCCCTCTGCCCCAATAGCGTATGCCTGCCGGGAGGTGTGCCGCTCCGTTCCCCGTCCGCCCCCGGTCCCGTCTGTCCTGCCGCCATATGCCTGCCGGGGAGGTGTGCCGATCTACTCCCCCGTCCGCCGCCATATGCCTGCTGGGAGTACCTGTCTTTCCCACCGCCACATGCCTGCCAGGGAGGTGTGCCGCTCTGTTCCCCCGTCTGCCTCCGCCGCCATATGCCTGCTGGGAGTACCTGTCTTTCCCACCGCCACATGCCTGCCAGGGAGGTGTGCCGCTCTGTTCCCCCGTCTGCCTCCGCCGCCATATGCCTGCTGGGAGTACCTGTCTGCCCCCGCCGCCATATGCCTGCCGGGGAGGTGTGCCGCTCTGTTCCCCCGTCTGCCTCTGCCGCCATATGCCTGCTGGGAGTACCTGTCTGCCCCCGCCGCCATATGCCTGCCGGGGAGGTGTGCCGCTCCTTTCCCCCGTCTGCCTCCGCCGCCATATGCCTGCTGGGAGTACCTGTCCGCCCCCGCCGCCAAATGCCTTTTGGGGACGTGTGCCGCTCTGTTCCCCCGTCCGCCTCCATATGCCTGCTGGGAGTACCTGTCTGTCCCGCCGCCATATGCCTGCCGGGGAGGTGTGCCGCTCTGTTCTCCCGTCTGCCTTTGCCGCTAAACATAGAGCCGGGTGATTTCTCGATCATTCATTCCATCATTTCCCTGAAAGGAGTCATGGAGTTTCATCAAATCCTTGGGGAAATGATGGAACGGCGCGGTCATTTCATAATTTCCCGGGATTTGATCAAATCCCTGGATTCTATCATTTCACTACAACATATATATAGGAATAGCTGACTTGGACAACATGACTGTAATACTTAATCCATCTGTACGTCTTAAGATTTCCATTACAATCCTCATTCCCCTTACAGAACATCCATGGTCTCTTTGGATCTGGACAAGTGATGTAAAAAATGCTGGAACTGATGCAAATATCCTACTCCAGATCTACGGTGAGAAGGGGAAGTCGGATGAAATGAAGTTGGATAACAACTCGGACAACTTTGAAACTGGACAGACAGACAAGTTCATGGTAAGAGTCGACACAAGGCGGTGAAGTAAGTGTCTACATCTCTTAAAGAGGTACACCGAATGGCCTCTATATTAGAGCCCCCCCATCTACAGTGGTAGTGGGTTGTATCTCCTTTGGCCTTAGGAACTACAACTATCCCTGGTATGGACTCTACTAGTTCAGGTATGTCAGACTGTGGTCAGTGGGGCAATAATTTTTGGCCTGTGGAATAAATGAGTTCCTGACAGCTGGCCCGCCGACAGCACAGCTAATTATATGGGCGGTCTGGATGGCTGTCCAGACCTCCCATATTATTATCTTCTGTGCAGGCAGTGTGTTTGATGATATCACCATGTTACCTTTGCAGACAAGGGATGCCGCCTCTATTGCACCTCACTTCTAGGCTGCAGGCCTAATGCTGCCTGAGGCCTAGAAGTGGGTAGTAATAGAAGGCTGCACCATATCCCGCTACAGGTGGCGTGGTGACATCATCACACACGCTGCCTGTACTGGGTGCATTATGCGGGCGGAGTAGCTATTGGGGAGGGTCTGATTACTATATGAGGTACTATTCAGAGGGGATGACTACTATATTGGGCACTATGGAGGGGGAATGACTACTATATAGGGTACTATTGAGGAGGGGGCTGAGTACTATATGGGGCACTATTAAGGGGGGATGACCACTATATGGGGCAATATTGAGGAGAAGGACTGATTACTATATGGGGCACTATTGAAGGGGCTGAGTACTATATGGGGCACTATAAAGGGGGAATGAATGCTACATGGGTCACTATTGAGAAGGAGGACTTATTACTATATTGGGTACTATTAAAGGGGGATGACTACTATATGGGGCGATATTGAGGAAAATGACTGATTTACTATATGGGGCTCTAATAAGGGGGGCTGAGTACTATATGAGCCACTATTAAGGAGGGATGACTACTATATGGGGAACTTTTGAGAAGGAGGACTGATTACTATATTAGGCACTATTGAGGGGGATGAGTACTATATGGGGCATTATTGAGGATGACCAGTATATGGGGCACTGTTGAGTGGGGCTGTATACTATATGGGGCACTATTCAGGGGGGGCTGAATACCATATGGGGCAGTAATGAGGGGGGCTGAGTACTATATGGGTCACTATCAAGGGATGACTGCTATATGGGGCACTATTGAGAAGGAGGACTGATTACTATATTGAGTGCTATTGAGGGGGCTGAGTACTATATGGGGCCCTATTGAGAGGGGATGACCACAATATGAGGCACTATTAAGTGGGGCTGTATACTATATGGGGCACTATTGAGGGGGGCTGAATACTATATGGGGCTCTATTGAGGGGGACTGTGTGTTATATGGGGCACTGTTGAGGGGAGCTGAGTACTATATGGGGCACTATTGAGGGGGGATGTGTACTATATGGGGCACTGTTGAGGGGGGCTGAGTACTATATGGGGCACTATTGAGGGGGATGTGTACTATATGGGGCACTGTTGAGGGGGGGGCTGAGTACTATATGGGGCACTATTGAGGGGGGATGTGTACTATATGGGGCACTGTTGAGGGGGGCTGAGTACTATATGGGGCACTATTGAGGGGGGATGTGTACTATATGGGGCACTGTTGAGGGGGGCTGTGTACTATATGGGGCACTATTGGAGGGTACAATAAATCACTTTATTTTATGATGCATTGCAGGGTCACAGGTCTGATCTCTATACAGAAAAACTCTAACTGTGAGATGGACAGTGACCCTAAGGAGCCATTCAGTTTACTGGGAGATTCTAGCCATCTCTCATTTTCCGAGGTGGACTCATGTTTTGTCTATTTCAGATCGAGCTTCCAGACCTGGGAGTCCTTTATAAACTGAGGATTTGGCACGAGAAGAGAAATGCGTTCAGTGGCTGGCATTTAAATAAAGTAAGACCCCAACTCATATGGTTCAAAGTGGGCGGTGGTGACGCCATATATCAAGAACGTTTATTCCTTCTATTGGGTGTAAGGTCAGGAAGCCCTGCCAAGTATTCCACATATAACCCCACCAGGGGCAGACCGACCATTTATTGGTGAGGACCCACTATGATCAATTTATGTGTACAACATGGCCTGCACAGAAAGCTTTACTATAGCTACAATACATATAGAATTACTGATATAAAGGATATATTGATGCCCATCATTGATCAATTTTTTAGATATACTAGATCTATATACAATATACTATCACACACTATAGCATATTTAAGGGTTTACTGATAGTTTCCCTATAAATCCCAGGTGGCGCTACAAGCCATAAAGGGGCTTAGAGTGATGCCAGAAAGTTATTTAGATTTGTAATTTACTTCTACTAAAAAAATCTCAGGTCTTCCAGTACTTATCAGCTGCTGTATGTCCTGCAGGAAGTTGTATATTCTTTCCAGTCTGACACAGCTGCCATCTCTGTCCATGTCAGGAACTGTCTAGAGCAGGAGAGGTTTTTTTTATAGGGATTTGCTCTTGCTCTGGACAGTTCCTGTGATGGACAGAGGTGGCAGCAGAGAGCACTGTGTCAGACTGGAAATAATACACCACTTCCTGCAGGACATACAGCAGCTGATAAGTACTGGAAGATTTGAGATTTTCAAATACAAGTCAATTACAAATCTGTGTAACTTTCTGAAACCAGCTGATTTGAAAGAAAAGGTTTTGAGCTGGAGTACCCCTGGTGGTGGTCTGGCAGGTAAATGTAGGTATAATTTCAATTCAATCTAAATAGGCCCTAATCCTCATTAGTAAAGTGGAATTCAAACCAATAGGATGTCTGTACCATATAGGACATGTCCTCTAGAGAGGGAGAGACACGTTATAAAGCTATGTATTAATCCTCTGAATTTATCTCTGCATCATCCCAGGTCACCCTGCTGAAGACCCTCACCAAAGAAAAGTACACCTTCAAGTGTGGCCGTTGGCTGGACCTCAATGAGGACGACAATGAGATTGTGCGAGAACTTCCAGCCGAGGGTCCATTGGTGGCGAGTGTTTTACCAGGTCAGACATCATGTGTTGAAATTACTAAATGGCCTAGAGGTGGCGCTTGAGTCAAAGAGGTTGGGGATCTTCCACAATGCACCGCACCTCCACAGTGTGCACCGCACCTCCACAGTGTGCACCACAGTGTGCACCACACCTCCACAGTGTGCACCACAGTGTGCACCACACCTCCACAGTGTGCACCACAGTGTGCACCACACCTCCACAGTGTGCACCACAGTGTGCACCACACCTCCACAGTGTGCACCACACCTCCACAGTGTGCACCGCACCTCCACAATGTGCACCGCACCTCCACAGTGTGCACCACACCTCCACAGTGTGCACCGCACCTCCACAGTGTGCACCGCACCTCCACAGTGTGCACCACACCTCCACAATGTGCACCGCACCTCCACAATGTGCACCGCACCTCCAGAATGTGCACCGCACCTCCACAGTGTGCACCGCACCTCCACAATGTGCACCGCACCTCCACAATGTGCACCGCACCTCCACAGTGTGCACCGCACCTCCACAATGTGCACCGCACCTCCACAATGTACCGCACCTCCAGAGTGTGCACCTCATCTCCACAATGTGCACCGCACCTCCACATTGCCACAATGTGCACCGCACCTCCACAATGTGCACCGCACCTCCACAATGTGCACCGCACCTCCACAATGTGCACCGCACCTCCACAGTGTGCACCTCACCTCCACAGTGTGCACCGCACCTCCACAATGTGCACCGCACCTCCACAATGTGCCCCGCACCTCCACAATGTGTACCGCACCTCCACAATGTGCACCGCACCTCCACAATGTGCACCGCACCTCCACAGTGTGCACCGCACCTCCACAGTGTGCACCGCACCTCCACAGTGTGCACCGCACCTCCAGAATGTGCACCGCACCTCCACAGTGTGCACCGCACCACCACAGTGTGCACCGCACCTCCACAGTGTGCACCGCACCTCCACAGTGTGCACCGCACCTCCACAGTGTGCACCGCACCTCCACAATGTGCACCGCACCTCCAGAATGTGCACCGCACCTCCACAGTGTGCACCGCACCACCACAGTGTGCACCGCACCTCCACAGTGTGCACCGCACCTCCACAGTGTGCACCGCACCTCCACAATGTGCACCGCACCTTCACAGTGTGCACCGCACCTCCACAGTGTGCACCGCACCTCCACAGTGTGCACCGCACCTCCAGAATGTGCACCGCACCTCCACAATGTGCACCGCACCTCCACAATGTGCACCGCACCTCCACAATGTGCACCGCACCTCCACAATGTGCACTTCACCTCCACAATGTGCACCGCACCTCCACAATGTGCACCGCACCTCTACAATGTGCACCTCACCTCCACAATGTGCACCTCATCTCCACAATGTGCACCGCACCTCTACCATGTGCACCTCACCTCCACAATGTGCACCGCACCTCCACAATGTACCGCACCTCCAGAGTGTGCACCTCATCTCCACAATGTGCACCGCACCTCCACAATGTGCACCTCATCTCCACAATGTGCACCGCACCTCCACAATGTGCACCTCACCTCCACAATGTGCCCCGCACCTCCACAATCTGCACCGCACCTCCACAGTGTGCCCCTCACCTCCACAATGTGCACCTCACCTCCACAATGTGCACCGCACCTCCACAATGTACACCGCACCTCCACAATGTACCGCACCTCCAGAGTGTGCCCCTCACCTCCACAATGTGCCCCTCACCTCCACAATGTGCCCCTCACCTCCACAATGTACACCGCACCTCCATAATGTGCTCTATATACCATGTACCACATATTTAGATCCCAAAACAACAACATAATATGAGGTCCGTAGGGAGATGAGAAGAACAGAATTATGAGTGCAGCTCTGGATGTGAGTGAAGTAGAAGATAAAAAAAACCCAACAACACTGAATCAGCACAAACACATCAAGTCTTTGTACTACATACTTATATTTTCCTTTGCACATGATTAAACTAGCGGTGAACTTGACCTTTTAGGTTTTCCGAAGTGAAAGTTGATCGCCATTGTGCATTATCTATGGGGTGCGCACCAGCTGTCACCGCTGAATAATGTATCACACAGGGTGTTCAGGGCGGTGTAGCCCCAATTACTGTGAGATCCTCATCTCACCGATATGTTTGGTCCCCGCAGTGGTGAAGTATCGAGTGACCGTTCACACTGGGAACGTTAGTGGAAGTGGCACCGATGCCAATGTCTTTCTCTGCCTCTTTGGAGAGTTGGGGGACACCGGGGAACGCTTCCTCATCGACTGCAAGAACAACATGAACAAGTTTGAAAAAGGCAACGTAAGTACAAGGAGCTGTCTAACCAAATCTATGGGGATATCATGTAGTCAGGACACCTAGTATGTTGTCATAATGGTAAAAAGGTGCAGTGAGTATGCCTAGTTTAAGTAATGGATGCGTTGGGTCCTCCAGAGACTGCACCGATACATTGTAACAAACCTGCAGAGCAGGAAAGGCTCAGTCCTCACCTCTTCTCCCCAGGCAGACGAGTTCATCATTGAGGCTGTGACTCTGAAGCAGGTGAAAAGAGTCCGCATTGGGCATGATGGAAAAGGAGGCGGCTGCGGATGGTATCTGGACAAAGTGGTGGTGAAGGAAGAAGGAAAACCTGAGACTGAAGCCATTGAGTTTCCTTGTAACAGGTACAATAAAAGAGTAAAAAGCCGCAATAACACACACCGAGGTTCAATGACTACTGCCAGCCTATACCATTCTCTACCAACTATCACCAACTTTGCCATGTGCTTGATGAGGTTATCTTTTCTTTCAGAAACAGCGCCACTCTTGTCTTCAGTTTGTGTGCGGTACTGCAACTCAGTTCTATTTAAGTGAATGGTGAATATCACACACAACCTAAGCATGACACTATTTTTGGATGAAAAAACTACCATGGGGATATCCCCTTTAAACGGACAGGGATTTTATTGGTTATTTAGTGAGTCTGCAATGTTTTGGTCAGAGTTTCTCTTTTAGGCACAATAAGTAAATAATTTAATGTGGCACCACCTGGTGACAGCAGTTAGGCTTGGTTTACACTACGTTTTTGCAATCCGTTATTGGAATAAGGCTGGGTTCACACTGCGTTTTTGCAATCCGTTTTTTGCAAAAAAAACAGATGAAAAAAACGGATGCATTTGTGTGCATCCGTTTTGATCCGTTTTTCCATTGACTTCCATTGTAAAAAAAAAAAGGATCAAAACGGATCCACTTTTTTTTAAAGGACACAAAAGTAGTGTTAGCTACGTTTTTGCGTCCGTCAAAAAAAAAACGGATCCGTTTTGATCCGTCTTTTTTGCAATGGAAGTCAATGGAAAAACGGATGCACACAAATGCATCCGTTTTTTATATCCGTTTTTTTTTTTTTAAAAAAACGGATGAAAAAAACGGATTGCAAAAACGCAGTGTGAACCCAGCCTAAAACAAATGAAAAAAACGGATGCATTTTTGTGCATCCGTTTTGATCTGATTTTTCCATTGACTTTACTATAAAAAAAAAAGATCAAAAAAACGGATCCAAATGCATCTGTTTTTTTTTAAGAGTACACTTATGTAATCGACCGTGTTTTTGTGTACAGTAAAAAAGGATGCGTTTTGATCCGTTTTTTTCTATAGTGGAATTTAATGGAAAAACAGATGCACACAAATGCATCCATTTTTTGCATAAAACGGATGAAAAAAAAAAAAAACAGATTGCAAAAACGTAGTGTGAACCCAGCCTTAGAAGAAAAAAAAAAAACAGTAAACTGATTTAGATAAAAGCATAGACGTAGTCATTCTTCTGGTTTTATTTCTACACATGGAAACAGGCCATCAGCCTTTCTGCCATCCTGTCTTGGATGAACGTTATATGATGTTGTGTTGCTATAATACGGCTGTTTCCTGAACAGGTGGTTTGATAGGAATGAGGACGATGGTCACATTATCCGAGAGCTGGTCCCAGCCGGAGACTCACAGAATCTCAGGAGTGAGTTCATAAAGGATTTCTTCACCTTTTTCCTATTTAAACTTATTCATCACCTTATTTTTCTGTAACAAGTTGCTGTTGCTGGATCTTACATACTTTCTATTGTGTCCATTTAAAGGGGTACTCCAGTGAAAAAGTTTTTCCTTCAAATCAACTGGTGTCATAATGTCAAACTGATTGATAATTTGCTTCTTCAACTGGTTTGTAAATGACTTCTGTTTAAAAATCTCCAGTCTTCCAGTACTTATCAACTGCTGTATGTCCTACATGAAGTGGTGTACTCTTTCCAGTCTGACACAGTGCTCTCTGCTGCCACCTCTGTCCATGTCAGGAACTGTCCAGAGCAGGAGAGGTTTTCCATGGGGATTCGCTACTGCTCTGGACAGTTCCTGACATAGACAGAGGTGGCAGCAGAGAGCACTGTGTCAGACTGGAAAGAATACACCACTTCCTGCAGGACATACAGTAGCTGATAAGTATGGCAAGACTGGACTTTTTTTAATAGAAGTAAATTACAAATCTCTGGCACTTTCTGACACCAGTTGATTTAAAATAATATATATATATATATATATATTTTTTTTTTTTTGCTGAACTACCTCTTTAAGTACTTTAAAGGGTTTTCTACCACCCTGTTTGGATGTCTCCTTATAGGACAAATACATTAGGGTGACTGTTTCTGTAGTTACATAGAGATCCATTGCTGTTCCATCAAGTCTCATATCTCACGTCGCATCCGTTCCTGCAGGTATAAGTTACCACTTCCACATTAAGACGGGAGATGTCAGCGGTGCCAGCTCTGATTCCAGAGTCTTCGTCAAGCTGTATGGAGAGAAGGGAGACACCAATAAGCAGTTCTTGCTGGTCTCGGACAATGACTTGGCCGATAACTTCGAGAGAGGACGGGTGGACAGCTTCACTATAAACACTATAGACATTGGGAAGGTAAGAAAACATTATATAAAAGCCACTTCATGTGACATAGGTTACAAGCATGATGCCAGCACTTGCGTTTCTCATTTGCCCCCATGACAACACTTCTTGTTTTTTTAAAAGTCTATGATAAAACTGAAATCAATAAAGCAATGTTCTTGTTTGCTTCTTAGACGGTTACAGATTTTTTCTTTTATATATAGTGTTGTAAACTCACTATCCTCAGGCTGGCAAATGTACATATTTATGGAGGGAAGGCTCAATGGACATTGTAATGGAGGCCATACGGCTTGTTAATCAGCTTTATAGCAAAGAGAAATAACTAAATATGACTCAAGGGCTAAGGAAATTCTAAAAAATATGTAAAAAAATAGAGACACAATAGGACGAGTCCCTTTATAAGAATCAATAAATTCATGTATTGCCATTGGATAACATAATAGTGTCGGCAGCCCCATGGAGTACATTGCCGGACTGTCCCTACACTCTATATACTGGCAGCAGTATACTTGTAGAACTTGTATAACATAAAATGACAGTGTAGAGATCCTCTAGGGTGGGAGGCAGGGGCGGAGCATATTGTGTAGGCCACACCTCTGCAGAGCCCAGAATAGTCGTCATTTTCTTCTAGAGTGTTTTTTTTTCCGGCAGTTTTCTGCCAAAAGTCCATGTATATCTATAACATTGCCTTCTGGACACAAGATGGCAGAAGTAGATTGTACTTATATCAGTCGTCCTTCCAGATTTCCTTAGTTCTTACAAGAGACCCAAATTGTGCCTGTTGTCAGGAGATTTCTGTCTCTTGTAACAGAGACTCAGGACAAATCGGACAAATGGGGGACATTGCAGGGGGACAATATAACTATATGGGGGACAATGCAGGGATACATTATTAGTATATGGGGTGAGGGGGGCTGGTTAAGGGTGTGAAGGGGGAGTTAGGGGAGGCTGGTTGAGGGGGGAGTGAGGGGTTGAGTGTGGGCTGGGTGAGGGGTGGAAAGAGAGGGATGCTTTTACTTTTTTTTTTTTTGGGGGGGGGGGGGCGTTGTGGCATTTTGCACTGGGATTTGATTATAGTTTTTTTTTTTATAGTCCGGCTCTCCGACGGTCTTAGGGACAGTGAACTGGCCCCCTGTGTTAAAAGTTTGGGGACCCCTGCTCTAGTGTAATATTGTTCCCCTCCCTTTAGCTTCTCACTAGTAACTTTGCAGCGGCTATTTCTTGTACTTTTGCTCACCTTGAAGGCCCAGTACATCTGTAACCCCTTCTCCCACCACATGGCTACTATATAAATCACTCCCTAGCACATAGTCCGTCTATTCACCAGTGTTAGCATAGCAGTAAGGACTGTTGTGCTGTGTTATGATTGGCTAGACAACTAAGGGAAAGGGAGTCCTGTATGTGTACTGCTGGCAAACAGCTTAAAGGGAATGTGTCATCAGAAAATGGCTTATTGTATAAATAATGTTTTTATGTTAAACATATTTTTGTGACATTTTTCCATTTTCTATCTATATTATAAAATAATCCGAATATCTTGCAGTTTTCATTCTCACCACTGGGACTAAAACTAAGCTAAGACTTCCTTTTGTGTCTCTGGTGATAAGAGGAGACTGCTGTAAAGTGATCTGTACAATATTGCAGCGTCATGTGACACCAGTAGATAGAGGAGACAATAGTAGCTCTCTGTGGAATGACCTCTTCAAAGGTCACAGAACACGCTCAGTTATGCTTTACATTCATCTCAAGTAGACAGACTCTATCTATTGTTGTCTATGTCCATGAATCTTGCTGTAAAGCATATCACTAAATGCTGTTAGGAACAGTCCAGGCAAGATGGCAGCTCCTATAACAATGTAAAAAAAATAGAAATAAGAAAAATTAAAGTCAGAAAATAGAAACAGATTAGAATAAGAGAATCCGTTTTAGTATCTCACTCGGTAAATCGGTAAAAGAAAATTTAGGTGAAACAATCCCTTTAATCCTTTTCTCATACCCTAAAATGTAGAGAATGCGAAATCATGGAGAGGACTCTCAGGTGCTCAATAACAGCGGTGAGAGTAGTAAAATCACCTTGTCACCACTCTGAAGGGTTAATCTATAAAAAAAAAACACCTCAAAATAACCCTTTAACCCCATGGCTCCTCTACTTATATATCCGGATAGTGCCGCCCAAATGAAAAATTACACCGTATACCGGTCCATAGAATAACATAACACAATATAGCAATCTCAGAGCGACCATTTACTCTACCAATAAAGAGATTTCCAAAACCCTACAGAGCCATTTCAAGAATTACCAACGCAGCGCCCCCCTGCTGGTTCTCTCTTAAAAGTCCATTTAATTGCCATTACCGGAATAGCTTTTGCTTTTATTGCTTTGCCTTTTATTTGCTTGGTTCTCAGTAATCTTCACTGCATTCATTACGCGATTCTTCAAGGAGCCTCGGATACTTCGCAGTCGTAATATAAGATCTTATGAGCCTATATCCCAGTGTCGGAGTCTCCTAGGCCTTGCTGTTGTTTTATGTAATATTCTTTAGATTGCAAGCTCTGAGGCTCAGGATCCCTACTCTGTATATAGTCTATTTAGCAGGGGTAGGGAACCTTGGCTCTCCAGCTGTTGCAAAACTACAACTCCCATCATGCCTGGACAGCCAAAGCTAAAGCTTTGGCTGTCCAGGCATGATGGGAGTTGTAGTTTTGCAACAGCTGGAGAGCCAAGGTTCCCTCCCCCTGCTATATAGTATACAAATATACTAAAAATTCCATTTCTTTCCCATCAGATCAATAAGCTGCTTATTGGTCATGACAATGTGGGGATCCGAGCGGGATGGTTCCTGGCTAATGTGGTGGTGGAGGTCCCGGCACACGGCAAGCAATACATGTTCCCGTGTAACCGCTGGCTCTGTAGGGATGAGTGTGACGGCAAAGTGGAGATCGAAGTGTACGCCAGTGAGGTGATCGACATCGAGAAACGTAAGCTTAGCCTTTTGCTTATCACTAATACTGTGCTATATCCCCAGCTTGTTACTCATCAGATCTAGCAAAACTACAACTCCCACCATCCCTCCCTCTAGAGGTGGTCACAGGTAACAGGAATTTTATTGTATAACTATATTATTGTGCAGAAGATTTAGCCCGGATTTACCTTCACCCGGCAGCTTTTCCCGGCGCCGGAGGAAAACGGATCTTCGAACTGATCCCGTTCATTTTAATGGGACAGTTTAATGCTGGGTTTACACGGAACGATTATCGTTCGAATTTGCACGATAACAATCGAATTCGAACGATAATCGTACATGTAAGCGCAGCGAACGATCGAACGACGAGCGAGAAATCGTTCATTTTGATCTTTTATCTTGTTCTTAAATCGTCGTTCGCAAAAAATTCGCCGATCGTTCCATGTAAACAGTCGTCGTGCGAAAGTCCGGACGCCTGCCCGCAGCCTGGCCCCCCGCTCATCTGCAGCCCGGCCCCCCTGCCGCCGCTCCAATCACCCCCGCCGCCCTGGCCACGAGCATACGTTACCTGCTCCGCGTAGCAGGTCTTCGAAATCCCCGGCTCCCCTTTTCAGTGCATTGAGTGGCTGAAGAGGGGAGCCGGGAATTTCAAACGGCTCCTCCTCTTCAGCCAATCAGTGCTCCTCTTCAGCACTAATTGGCTGAAGAGGAGCCGTTTGAAATTCCCAACTCACCTCTTCAGCCAATCAATGCACTGAAGAGGGGAGCTGAGGATTTCGAAGACCTGCTACGCGGAGCAGGTAACGTATGCTCGTGGTGGGGGCGGCGGGGGATAGGGGTGGGGGGCGATTGGAGCGGCGGCAGCGGGGGGAGCGATCGGATCGTCAGCGTCGGGGGGCCGGGGGGTTTGGGCTTAGTCACATGCTACACCATGCGGGCATAAGCTCTGCTACATCATCAGCTAGTATGGAATACATACTGGGGTGATGTGAATAAAACAGTGTTTACTGTGCAATAGTAATGACAGCAGTAGGCAGGAAAGAAAACTAAGGGGGCGCGTGTGCAAATGGACCAATCAGGTAAATGCATGATGGGAAATGTAGTTTCTTGGACAGCGCCATCTTGGATATAGATCGGCTTTTAGAAAAACTTGCAACTCAGGAATGGCAGCAGCTAGAAAGACAGGAGATGGCTCAAAAGTCTCAGGGGTACTTGGTGGTTAAGGCCAGCTAGCATTTCATTTTTTAGCTTTAAGGTCGATTAACCCTTTAAAGTGCTTCTGGGCCACAAGTTGTGCCCCTGGAACCTGCTACTCCAAATGAGCCCTGAGCTCAGAGTAAAAGATCATCTGCAAGCCCCAAACCAACTACTGTATGACAGAGGATTAAATAAGAGGGTGGGGCTGAGAGCAGGGGGTGTGGTCTCTGGGAGCTTACAATACATATATAATACTGCAAAAATTGTTACTACACATGCAAAGTGATTAAGAGTATTTTCCATTTTCGTCTACAGTTGTGAATTATGAAGTTATCGTGACCACCGGAAACGTGCGAGGGGCAGGCACCAACGCCAATGTCTTCATGCAGCTCTATGGAGACCGCGGGAAGTCGGAGGAGACTTTCCTGAGAAGCCGCTCGAATGACTTTGAGAGAGGAGCTGTCGACATCTTTAAGGTCTTTGAATAAATGAACGTCCTTAGAATAATCTGACATCTTTCATTCTGAGCCTATATGTACATTATGTACCCAGTATGGTTGGAGGTATTGGGATTGGAACTTCTTCTGGTTACAATTAATGTAGCTTTGGTTTATAATGGGTTTAGATTTTCTGTTTTCATTAAAGGGGTGATCCGGAGAAAGTCGTTTTCTTTCAAATCCACTGGTTTCAGAAAGTTATATAGATTCCAGTACCTATCAATTGCTGTATGTCCTGCAGGAAGTAGTGTATTCTTTCCAGTTTGACACAGTGCTCTCTGCTGCCACCTCTGTCCATGTCAGGAACTGTCCAGAGCAGTAACAAATCCCCATAGAAAACCCCTCCTGCTCTGGACAGTTCCTGTCATGGACAGAGGTGGCAGCAGAGAGCACTGTTTCAGACTGGAAAGAATACCTCACTTCCTGCAGGGCATTCAGCAGCTGATAAGTTCTGGAAGACATTTGAGAAATTTGTTTAATAGAAGTAAGTTAATAATCTGTATTACTGACACCAGATGATGTAAAAGAAAATATTTTTGGCCGGAGTTCTCCTTTAAAACATTGGGCATTTTATAGTGGTATTATGTGGGCTATAGTATGGCGGTATTATCCTGGCACTATATAACATGAAGCTCTCTGCTCACAGATAGAGGCAGTAGATGTGGGGAAGATTCTCAAGCTTAGGATCGGTCATGATGGAACCGGTTTCGGGGACGGTTGGTTCCTAGAAACGGTTGAGATCAAACGCGTTGGGGTCCAGATGTTGCCAGTTGCCGCACCACCCGATAAGAAGAAGAAACCTGACAAGAAGAAGAAGAAATCCAGCAAGGAAGAAGAAGTGGAGATGCAGCCGCAGGAGGTGGTGGAGTCGTACAAGTTTGAGTGTAGTAGGTGGCTGGCCCGAGGGGAATGTGATGGGCAAATCGTGGTGGAGCTCCTTCCCCAAGATGCTGGGCTTGAAGGTAAATCCTCTAAGATATTTGCAGATATTCTACTGAACAATAGGTAACATTCTGGAGAAGAATTTGTTGGGGCACCATAACTCTCTATATGCTTTCCACGTAATCTAATAATATCCTGATGTTAACCTTACACAGCAACTGGTACACCATAGTAGGATACATGGCACCCATAACATTACAAACCATTGATGCCCACGGCCCTAGTATTAACCACATAAAGGTGCAGTATGGATGCAGTGGGGAGGGCTGACAATAGCCATTGCAACTGACTGCACACAGTGGTATACTAATCCTGAATTACATTCTGTATTATACTCCAGAGCTGCACTCACTATTCTGCTGGTGGGGTCACTGTGTGCATACCTTACATTACTGATCCTGTACTGATCCTGAGTTACATCCTGCATTATACTCCAGAGCTGCACTCACTATTCTGCTGGTGGGGTCACTGTGTACATACATTACATTATTTATTCTGTACTGATTCTGAGTTACATCCTGTATTATACTCCAGAGCTGCACTCACTATTCTGCTGGTGGGGTCACTGTGTACATACATTACATTACTTATCCTGTACTGATTCTAAGTTACATCTTGTATTATACTCCAGAGCTGCACTCACTATTCTGCTGGTGGGGGTCACTGTGTACATACATTACATTACTTATCCTATACTGATCCTGAGTTACATCCTGTATTATTCGCTTACTGAGAAAATTATACATCACAATGCTACCAATATTTCAAATACAATGGTACCTTGGTTTAGGAGTAACTTGGAAGAGCTCACAAGTTTTCAAAATTGTAATTTGGTTTATGAGCATTGCTTTGGTTTAAGAGCTCCCTGTGCTGGGTGGAAAGGCAAGTGGGGGAGGGGCTTGGCCTGCACAGGGTGGTCTACAGCCCTGTACTCTGACCCAGGAAGTCTCCCTCACCTTTAAAATCATGGCAGATCCACTTTAGGCTCCAATTGTCTGCATATCAGTGATTTCTTATGGGAAGATTTGCTTTGGTATAAGAGTGGATTTGGATTACAAGCACCGTCCCGGAATGGATTATGCTCATATCCAAGGTACCACTGTATTCCTATTCATTAGCAAAGACCCACCCCTGAGCACGAGGCCACTCCCCCTTTCTTGTAAAGTCTCGTCCCTCGCAGATCCTCTGTTGGTCTTAAAGGAGCATTTTCATCTAAGCCTTATAAATCCTTTTCTTTCAGAAAACACTTATGAAGTTCACGTATTTACCGGCACCGTGTGGGGAGCTGGAACTGATGCCAATGTCTACGCCACCCTTTACGGAGAGGTGGGGGACACCGGTGAACGGCAGCTGAAAAAGTCCAACCACCTGAATAAGTTTGAGAAGGGACAGGTATTGTGTTCTGTTTACTGGGATCATCACTCTCTAGTACCTGGGTACTGGACAGAAACGGGTTAGGCTAAAGTAAACAATGTATTTACTTAAAGGGGTACGCCAGAGAAAAAAATAGTTTTTATCTGAAGTGGTGCCAGGAAGTTATACAGATTTGTAATTTAATCTCAAGTCTCCCAGTACTTATCAGCTGCTGTATGTCCTGCAGGAACTGGTGTATTCTTTCCAGACTGACACAGTGCTCTCTGCTGCCACCTCTGTCCATGTCAGGAACTGTCCAGAGCAGGAGAGGTTTTCTATGGGGATTTGCTCCTGCTCTGGACAGTTTCTGACATGGACAGAGGTGGCAGCAGAGAGCACTGTGTCAGACTGGAAAGAATACGCCACTTCCTGCAGGACATACAGCAGCTGATAAGTACTGGATGACTTAAGATTTTTAAATAGAAGAAATTTACAAATCTATATAACTTTGTGACACCAGTTGAGCTTCCTGAGTACCCCTTTAACATTACAATGATGAAAAATCCATATGTAATATATATATATGTATATATATATATATATATATATATATATATATATATATATATAAATATAAAAAATTTTTTTTTTTTGCAGGAAGATATTTTTAGCATCAACGCTGTAGATTTAGGGGAACTGAAAAAGCTGAGAATCCGCCATGATAACTCGAAGGCCAACGCTGCTTGGTTCTTGGACCGAGTGGAGATTGTGGACACGAAAGATGACACGAGGTAAGCATCTCCTATATACACTATAGGGACCAGGCTGTATATAGTGTAAACATCCATACTCTAGTACTCGTGGGATTGAAGGAATGCCAGATTAGCAGACTTTTTTTTTTTGTCTGGAAATTTTCTTGGCTCATAAAAAAAGAAGACATTTGTGTAATGTTGTAGTCCCATGTCGTGAGAGTTCCTGAAATGTATGATTGAGTGTACTGTGGTCATGGATCAAGGGCTTTACAGATCCCAGAGTGGATATAAGACCTGGCGGTGCGCGGCTGACAATGGTCATTACTATGAATAATCGAGCCCACGCTTCTCCACACAACCTGAGGCTATATTTTACAAAATTTCTACATAGAGTAGAATCCAGCAAAAAATAAAATAAAATAAAGCCTCCCAATACTTATCAGCTGCTGTATGCTCTGCAGGAAGTGGTATGTTCTTTCCAGTCTGACACAGTGCTCTCTGTAGCCACCTCTGTCCATGATGAGAACTGTCCAAAGCAGCAGAGGTTTTCTATGGGGTCAGGTTCCTGACATGGACAGAGGTGGCAGCAGAGAGCACTGTAAGACTGGAAAAAATACACCACTTCCTGCAGGACATACAGTAGCTAATAAGTACTGGAAGACTCAAGATTTTTATGTAGAAGTACCCCTTTAAGTTACCTCCGCCGTCTTGTCTATGCAGATACTTTTTCCCATGCCAAAGATGGTTGGCGGTGGATGAAGATGATGGTCAGATTTCTCGGATGCTGGTTCCAGTGAATGAAGCCTTCATGAAAAAAGATGATGATGATGATGATGAAGAGCAATCTCTTGCCACACTGGGATTGGAACAAAAAGGTTTGTGTGATCAGTAGCCTCCAACTCTTTATAGTTCTGCTCTCAGACTGTAAAAAGCTAAATTCTCTCATGTGATGAAACCAAGATTTACCTTTTTGGCCTCAATTCTAAGGGTCTTGTCTGGAGGGAACCAGCCACTAACACAGGACAGCACACAAGAGGCCTAGGGACAACTCTGTAAATAAAAAAATAATAAAAAGTTAAAGAATCTTGACTCCGCCTATTCACCTAAGCCCCACCTCTTGGCCCATACATGGTCAAAGATGGAGGTGACCTTTCAGATTATTGCAGAACTTTCTTCTTGAGTGACCTTCTTGCTCCTCACATTAAAGCCTGAGTGTTTCTTATAGACCCGCCGCTTACATCCCTGTTACCCGGACTCCTTTTTATGTTTCTTCCTTGGAATTTTCCGTATTTTACTGGCGCTGTCACCGTTTCAGCAGCCGCGCTCTCCCTAGACTCCCATTTACAGCGGTAACATATGGTGTGTGATCTGACTCCGGCTCAGAGGGGATGTAGGCGCATTTCTTTATGTTCTTTCCGAGTCTGTAACTACAAGTCTGAGCGCCAGATTTACTTACTGCTTACATCCACCCCAAGCATCTGGCACAGTGGCCGACGCGTCACCTGGACTGACGTAGTCATATATGTATTTTCCTTAGCATTGGCCATTAATATGTCTTATGAATGAATGATTTTCTGTTTTGGAAGGAACAATGATTATTCAGGCTGAAAAAGACAGGGATGACTGATAGGATGTATATAATCTGTAGTCATAGTGCGGAAGGGGCCATATGGTCATATAGATATAAGGTGGATGGATAGATAGATACTAGATAGATAGATAGATAGATAGATAGATAGATAGATAGGAGATAGATAGATAGATAGATAGATAGATAGATAGATAGATTCTAGATAGATAGATAGATAGATAGATAGATAGATAGATAGATACTAGATAGATAGGAGATAGGAGAAAGAATAGATAGATAAATAGATAGATAGGACATAGATAGATAGATAGATAGATAGATAGATAGATAGATAGATAGGAGATAGATAGGAGATAGATAGATAGATAGATAGATAGATAGATAGATAGATAGATAGGAGATAGATAGATAGATAAATAGATAGATAGGAGATAGATAGATAGATAGATAGATAGATAGATAGATAGATAGGAGATAGATAGATAGATAAATAGATAGATAGGAGATAGATAGATAGATAGATAGATAGATAGATAGATAGGAGATAGATAGATAGATAGATAGATAGGAGATAGATAGATAGATAGATAGATAGATAGATAGAGAGATAGATAGAGAGATAGATAATAGAGAGATAGATAGATAGATAGATAGAAGATAGATAGATAGATAGATAGATAGATGATAGATAGATAGATAGATAGATAGATAGATAGGAGATAGATAGATAGATAGACCGATAGATAGATAGATAGATAGGAGATAGATAGATAGATAGATAGATAGATAGATAGATAGTAGATAGATAGATAGATAGATAGATAGATAGATAGATAGGAGATAGATAGATAGATAGGAGATAGATAGATAGATAGATAGATAGATAGATAGATAGATAGATAGATAGGAGATAGATAGTTGGATAGTAGATAGGAGATGGATAGATAGATAGATTGATAGATAGGAGATAGATAGATAGATAGATAGATAGATAGATAGGAGATAGATAGATAGATAGGAGATAGATAGTTGGATAGTAGATAGGAGATAGATAGATAGGACATAGATAGTTGGATAGTAGATAGGAGATAGATAGATAGATAGATAGATAGATAGGAGATAGATAGATAGATAGATAGATAGATAGGAGATAGATAGATAGATAGGAGATAGATAGATAGGAAGTAGATAGGAGAAAGAAAGAAAGAGAAAAAGAGAGAAAGAAAGAAAGAAAGAAAGAAAGAAAGAAAGAAAGAAAGAAAGAAAGAAAGAAAGAAAGAAAGAAAGAAAGAAAGAAAGAAAAGACAGGGATGACTGATAGGATGTGTATAATCTGTAGTCATAGTGCGGAAGGGGCCATATGGTCATATAGATATAAGGTGGATGGATAGAGAGGTAGATATGGGATAGGAGGTAGATAGATAGATAGATAGGAGATAGATATATTGAATTTCTTGGAGTCTTTTTCACTCCGTATATATATTCTTGTGTGTACATTGCCAGCCAGTGTCATTTTTATATTGGATATTATATCATTATTATATAATGTTTTTTTTTCTCACAGCCAAATCCACTACCTACACAGTACGGGTGAAGACTGGAGACAAGAAGAATGCTGGGACCGATGCCAACGTGTTTATAATTCTTTATGGGGAGAAGGACGACACTGGTACGCAGCACCCATGCCAACAGCTTTATTTTATGTCTTTTTCTTCTGTATTACCCAATAGGCCTATGAATATACTGTGGGTAAGGGCTGTCATAGGCGGTATATACTTCATATACAAAACTCCTGTATGACAAATTGAGAAGTTTTCCATATATTTATAAAATTGTAAAGCAAGCAATGACCAGAGTGGATGCAGGTGTAGCGAACCCTCAGCTGTGAGAAGTTTAGGTTCTGAATGTATGTAAGGATGTACAGCCACATTTGCTACAGTGTGACTTATACTCCATGTTTTCTCCTTAGGTTTTATGAATCTTAAAGCATCTAAAACCAATAAGAACAAGTTTGAAAGGGGGAAAATTGATGTATTCACTGTGGAGGCTGTAGATATCGGGCAACTCAAGAAGATCAAAATTGGCCATGACAACAAAGGTATGAAATATATATATATATCTTGGCGACACAGTGGTCGGTGAAGACCTACTGAATATATTACACTTCACACATATTCACCATTTAAAGGAGCTCTGTACCCACAATCTGCCCCCCCCAAAACCGCTTGTACATTCAGATAGCTGCTTTTAATCCAAGATCTGTCCTGGCGTCCGTTTAGCAGGTGATGCCGTTATTGTCCTAAAAAGCAACTTTTAAACTTGCAGCCCTGTGTCAAACTGGCGTGGCCTAGACTGTCTGTGCATTAGGCTTGCACCGCCTCTCCATTCTTCCTCCACACCCTCTTCATCATTAGGAATGTCCCAGGCAGGATTTCTCCTATTCATCACCTGTGTGAACACTGCACATGTGCTGGATAGTTAAGGCACCTGTGTAGTGTTCTGACAAGTAAAGACTAGGAGAAGTTGCCGAACGGACCCCAGGACAGATCTTGGATTAAAAGCAGCTATCTGATGGTAGAAGCATATTGTGGGTACAGAGTCGCTTTAAGGATAATTGTTTGATGACCAGTGCTCCTAGGGCACGCCATTGAAATGTTCCTGAGACCATGATGCCACAACCACCTGCCTGCTCAGCCTCAACAATGCACCCAAGGGGCTGTAGATAGGAAGTGTAGGGTCTTTTGTCGCTAGACTCTGTAGAGGAAGGTCACAAGCCAGAATGCCCTCTACAGCGGTCCAGTTGGGCCCTGGCCCTCTGCCAGGTCCCCAGTCTCAGTGTGCAGACCTAGGCACATGCAACCTACAGATTCTTCTCAAGTAACTCCACTCAACACTATGCAGTGTTAAACCCTTCACTAGATAGGACAAGTCAGAGATCATTTCAACCCACGTTGTGGACAAGAGAGACACAGTGCAGGACAGTATCCATAAAGAAAAGTAAAGCAACTGATCCGGATAGGGCAAAGTTGCTAGAAACCTATCAACTCTATCTCACAGCGCGGGTGTAAACAGGGAACCCTCAGCATTCCGCTCATCCCATGTAACAAGTTCTGGGGCTTGTTTTACCCACTAGGACAGGTCCCCCAACACTGGTAGGGCAATAGGTGGTGCGAAGACCAAAGAGTCAAAACACAGGCACAAGTATCCTCTCTCTCTCTTCTCAAGTATTTTTCGATTTCTACCTCCGACATCCCGGCAGAGCAGAGTACTACTTGGTTTGGGACTCTTACAACATCCTCCTCTCAACTCTTCTGATTGTTCTATATACCTTTCAGCACGCAACTCAGTCAGCACGACTGTACTACTCCCTATGCTTTCACTGCAGATCTGGATCCTAAACTCAATCAAGTGTCTTATCAAGTGTCAAGTGTTCTATCAATGCAAAGATGATATATATATAACTGATAATAATAGTGGATCTGAGCAGCTGGCCGTGGTGGGGAGACCAGGGTGGACATGACTCCGTCTGCTCCTCACATGCTTTCTTGGCTGCAGTTGTTATGTCGGGATGGCTGATCACTCTGTGTCTTACTTGTTCTTCTAGGCAGCTCCGCCGGATGGTTCCTTGACTATGTGGAAGTTGATGCCCCATCACTTGGACAGCGCTTGAAGTTTCCCTGTGGGCGGTGGCTGGATAAAACAGAAGATGATGGCGCAATTGAGAGATATCTGTTTCCTTCCGATCTGCAGACTGAAGAGTATACTCCCTGTATGTAGACTCATGAGCTGGATTATTCATTAGGGGAAGATGATCCATACTGTCAATGGGCACTGTGTGATATAGATAAGTCATACTAACCATGGGCACTGTGTGACATCAGGGAGCCATACTATCCATGGACACTGTGTGATATAGAGGAGCCATACTAACCATTGGCACTGTGTGATATAGATGAGCCATACTAACCATGGGCACTGTGTGATATAGATGAGCCATACTAACCATGGGCACTGTGTGATATAGAGGAGCCATACTAACCATGGGCACTGTGTGATATAGAGGAGCCATACTAACCATGGGCACTGTGTGATATAGAGGAGCCATACTGTCAATGGGCACTGTGTGATATAGAGGAGCCATACTGTCCATGGGCACTGTGTGATATAAAGGAGTCATACTAACCATGGGCACTGTGTGATATAGAGGAGCCATACTAACCATGGGCACTGTGTGATATAGAGGAGCCATACTGTCCATGGGCACTGTGTGATATAGAGGAGCCATACTGTCCATGGGCACTGTGTGATATAGAGGAGCCATACTGTCCATGGGCACTGTGTGACATAGAGGAGCCATACTGTCCATGGGCACTGTGTGATATAGAGGAGTCATACTGTCCACTGTGTGACAGTGACATAGAGGTGTCATACTGTCCATGGGCACTGTGTGACATAGAGGTGCCATACTGTCCATGGGCACTGTGTGACATGGAGGAGCCATACTATCCATGGGCACTGTGTGACATAGAGGAGCCATACTATCCATGGGCACTGTGTGACATAGAGGAGCCATACTGTCCATGGGCACTGTGTGATACAGATGAGCCATACTGTCCATGGGCACTGTGTGACATAGAGGAGCCATACTGTCCATGGGCACTGTGTGATATAGAGGAGCCATACCAACCATGGGCACTGTGCGATATAGAAGGGCTTGTTACATCTATCCATACAATATAAAGAACACTTATGAGCAGCACGGTGACTGATAAAACCTTCCAGAAGTCCATTCCTGAGATTCCTGTGCGGCAGATCTCTGTATACAGTATACTCTCTGGTGTTTTAGTAATGGCTTTTCCGTTGGCAGCGCTGATAATAACACGCCGACATTGTGTTTGTATCTCCCCAGTTGTTCCTTATGAGATCACAGTTTACACTAGCGACATATTTGGGGCTGGGACAGATGCCGATGTCTTTATCGTTCTTTATGGGAGAGATGGAGTGTGCACCCAGCAGAAATCCCTGTGTGTAAACAAACGGGAGCGCAGGATGTATTTCGAGAGGAATTCTGTGGACCAGTTCATAGTGGAGGTAAAGTTTTCCAGACTTTGCAAAAGGAAAGTATTTTTCAGCTCTTTGCTCATTATGGAACCTGTACATGTGATTAGACTGTTCAGCACTGTTTTATAATGTCCTCCATGCTGCTGCTGCTTATGAGGGAGTGCAATAGAGATATAACAGAACAGGATTCCCCATTCTGAGTATGTAGCATATGAGAGACATCAGAGCGGCTAGTCTATTCCCACTAAACACTGAAAATTAGGGATGAGGAGCGGGAAGAGACCTCAGTGGCCAGCATCAGTGGACCAGTTTATAGTGGAGGTAAAGTTTCCAGACTTTGCAATAGGAAAGTATTTTAGAGCTCATTCCCCATTATGGAACCTCTACATGTGATTAGACCAAGGATGGGGAACCTTCGGCCCTCCCGCTGTTGCAAAACTACAATTCCCATCATGCCTGGACAGCCCAAGTTAAAGCTTTGACTATCCAGGCATGATGGGAATTGTAGTTTTGCGGCAGCTGGAAGGACAAAGGTCCCCTTAGACTGGGCAGCACTGCTCTATAATGTCTTTCATGCTGCTGCTGCTTATGAGGGTGTGCAGTGGAAGTACAGCAGAGCAGGATCCCCAATTCTGAGTAGTGTAATGTAGTGTATGGGAGACATCAAAACACTGAAAACTAGGGATGTAGTGGGGAGTGGGAAGATTACTCTGATGCTAGTAATTTATCTCAAGATGGCGCAGTCAGTAATGATCACAGCATCCAGATGTTTTTAGACATGTTAGAGTGCTGAATGGTACCCCCTTGAAAAAGTGTTAGAAGAAATAATAATAATAATAATAATAATAATAATAATAATAATAATAATAAAAAAATAATAATAATAAAAAATACTGCTAATAATAATAAAAAAATATATAAATATATATATATACATATATATATATATATATATATGATTAATATGTATGATATTGATTAATTGATTGATTGATTGTAATAGGTTATGGCACTGCCATGTGGGTAACATTTAGTACACTGCACTGTCCGACTCTCTCCCCGCCACACACACTGCTGAGCTCATACGCTGTGGATTTACTCATCATTTCACATTCAGATGTAAATAAAAGAGGCAGTCCGTATGAGACACTCATTGTATGTATACATCCCGGCTGAGCACGGTTATGCCGCCTGTTATCGGAATGGACGGACTTCCCGCTCAGCTGTGTTCATCTCCTCTTGTAAATATTTGAGTCACTACACTGGGAATATTTATGGCCCTTGTGAAGAATTCCAGGAATTCCAAGCTAATGGTAATGGACACAATGGCCACAACCTGTGCTCCTTCACTTTCAGAGAACAGAAGTGGACTCATATTACGTAAAGAGAATCCTTTATATATGAACAATTATCATTTAAAAAGCTGTTGTCCAAGCTGCGCCTACCGAAACTCCCACAGTCCTCGGGCTGACACAGAAATGGGAAGTTGCACTTGGGATGATGGGGGTAGTTGTTCCTCTGAAGCACACCTTGATGCCCAGGCTGCTTGTTGAAAAAAAATCAGACTGTACTCGCCCTCCCCTCTTTCCCAAAGTCTCTGGTCCACTTCTTCATGATGGGTTGACATAAGACAGTGCCGCCAACCCAATCACTGGGCCCTGTAGTGTCCGGGCTGGTCATGGTCACATGGGCTTATGGGACCTGTCAGGGCAGTGTGTGTTCTGTAGGCTGGATTAGCTCCTTGGGGGGGCCACAATCTGGGTGCAATGATGGATCCACTGTCTCAGCTTCACTAAAGGAGTTCACACCTGTTAAGAAACATGTACCACTCACTCTTTCATTGCAATACAAAATTTGTGGGATACAGGCTAGTTAAGGTGTAGCTTCTATAGCCACATAGATAACAAGGCCCGGCCTGAAGCCCTGTTGGTCCTAGACTTGGGATTCTTCCCAGTTACTAGACAAATCTCCATTTATAGTGGTGGAAAAGGCAGATGATGACCCAGGTAATCCCAGTACTGTCTGCTACAATCCACACCCTATGCTCAGCAAGTTCCCCATCGCAGTTTATCACTGTAGTCTGTCACTTACTATAGATAGCATTGGCTTTGGCCATCACCCTTCATAAATCTTCTGTTTTGGTAGAAAGTTGGATAAGTCTCTTAAGGCTGTCAAAAATATAATGAATAATTAAACAATATAATTAATAATTAATCAGTAATCGATAAATAATTCATGCCATGTCTCTTTAAGCATAGCTAAATAGGTTGTCTCGTGACAATTAAACAATATCATTAATCCATAATTAATCGGTAATCAATCAATACTTTATGCTGTTGTCTCTTTAACTGTAGCATGACACCCCCTTCTCTAAAGTGTTACAACCCACCATATATATAACATGGACACACTAGATCTACTCTTACTTTGTAGCTTTCAGTTCTGGTTCATATACTGTAACTTTGAGGGTTGTTACTGGAAACAGTCAGCAGGAGTACAGTGACAGGTGACACCAATATATAGATAACACAAGCAGGAGTACAGTGACAGGCAGGGCTGGACTGGGACAAAAAAAATCAGCACTGGCACACAAACTACCCCACCAGTCCACATAACAACAGTAGAATGTAGACATAGAATGTAGGCTTAGAATATTGACATAGAATGTAAGCTTAGAATGTTGACAGTGAATGTGTACAAAGAATGTAGGCTTAGAATGTTGATATAGAATGTAGTCTTAGAATGTTGACATAGAATGTAAGCTTAGAATGTTGACATAGAATTTAGGCTTAGAATGTTGACATAGAATGTAAGTTTAGAATGTTGACATAGAAAGTAGGCTTAGAATGTTGACTGTTGACATAGAATGTTGGTTTAGAATGTTGACATAGAATGTTGACATAGAGTGTTGACTGTTGACATAGAATATGGGCTTAGAATGTTGACATAGAATGTAGGCTTAGAATGTTGACATAGAATGTAAGTTTAGAGTGTTGACTGTTCACATAGAATGTAAGCTTAGAATGTTGACATAGAATGTAGGCTTAGAATGTTGACTGATGACGTAGAATGTAAGCTTAGAATGTTGACATAGAATTTAGGCTTTGAATGTTGACATAGAATGTAAGTTTAGAATGTTGACTGTTCACATAGAATGTAAGCTTAGAATGTTGACATAGAATGTAGGCTTAGAATGTTGACTGTTTATATAGAATGTTGCTTTAGGATGTTGAAATAGAATGTAAGTTTAGAGTGTTGACTGTTCACATAGAATGTAAGCTTAGAATGTTGACATAGAATGTAAGCTTAGAATGTTGACATAGAATGTAGGCCTAGAATGTTGACTGATGACATAGAATGTAAGCTTAGAATGTTGACATAGAATTTAGGCTTAGAATGTTGACATAGAATGTAAGTTTAGAATTTTGACTGTTCACATAGAATGTAAGCTTAGAATGTTAACATAGAATGTAGGCTTAGAATGTTGACTGTTTATATAGAATGTTGGTTTAGGATGTTGACATAGAATGTAAGTTTAGAATGTTGACTGTTCACATAGAATGTAAGCTTAGAATGTTGACATAGAATGTAGGCTTAGAATGTTGACTGTTGACATTGAATGTAAGCTTAGAATGTTGACATAGAATGTAGGCTTAGAATGTTGACATAGAATGTAGGCCTAGAATGTTGACTGATGACATAGAATGTAAGCTTAGAATGTTAACATAGAATTTAGGCTTAGAATGTTGACATAGAATGTAAGTTTAGAATGTTGACTGTTCACATAGAATGTAAGCTTAGAATGTTGACATAGAATGTAGGCTTGGAATGTTGACTGTTGACATAGAATGTTGGTTTAGAATGTTGACATAGAATGTAGGCTTAGACTGTTATCATTGAATGTCCTTGATTCCTGCTCACAGTTCCTGCTCTCTCATATAGACTACTGTCTGTGGCTCCCTTTTTTTAGACCCCTGCTTAGCACCCCCAACTTGCCTTGTAAATTGAGAGGTGACAGCGGTATATAGATAACACAGACAAGAGTAAAATGACAGGTGACACCAGTATATAGATAAAACAGACAGGAGTACAGTGACAGGTGACACCAGTATATAGATAACACAGACAGGAGTATATTGAGAGGTGACAGCGGTATATAGATAACACGGACAGGAGTAAAGTGACACCAGTATATAGAACACCTGCATGCTCTGCTGAGATGAGCGTGATTTGTGTCACAATAACAAACTCAGCTCTGCTACTTCTGCGTGCATTTCAAGCCTACAGATCCACAGTAGTGAATTCCCAGCTGGAGGATCAGTGCAGAAAGCTTCCTATCTTGGCATCTCCGTCACAGTCAGACCGAGACCCAGTAACACAGTGATAATAGGCCGCCTGCTGAATTATTCAGCCGTCAGTGACAGACGCTGTCGGTGATTATTGTAGCCGGAATGTAATATGTGTTTGCACATTCAATGGCTGACACCTTCCCGTACACTATGTTTGTACACCGTCCCTGAACCGACTTACACTTGACCCACATACTGACCAATGTCTGTCTCCCTGACTCCTGTCCTCATCCGTGCTGCAGCTCGAAGACATCGGCGACGTGATAGAAAAGATCCGTATCGGCCACAACAGCAAGGGCATCAATGCCGGGTGGCACCTGGACAGAGTGGAAATTCGTAGACTTTTACCCAATGGAAAGGTGCGTTATACAAAATACTGAAACTATATTTTTTTACATTTATTATATATGATATATATATATATATATATATATAGTATGTATTTATTATAGATCAGTGGTTACCTGTAGCTCTTCAGCTGTTGTGAAGCTGCAATGCCGTTATTGGCACTGGAGAGTCACAGTTCGGAGATTAATGCTAAATATCATCTGTTATTCTATTTAGATTTGTTGTGTAATATTTTTTAAATGTTTTCAATGCAACTTAGTCTCTATGCAGACACCAAGATCCTGTCTTCCAGTACTTTTCAGCTGCTGTATGTCCTGCAGAAAGTAGTGTAGTATTTCCAGTGCTCTGTCCGTGTCAGGAACTGTCCTGATCAGTAGCAAATCCCCATAGAAAACCTCTCCTGCTCTGGACAGTTCCTGACATGGACAGAGGTGGCAGCAGAGAGCACTGTGCCAGACTGGAACGAATACACCCCTTCCTGCAGAACATGCGGCAGCTGTTAAGTACTAAAAGGCTAGGGTTTTTTTTTTAAATAGAAGCAGTTTACAAATCTTTATAACTTTCTGACACGTGTTGATTAAAAAACATTTCTTTCTGCTGTACCTATAAGTTTGCTATAGACTGTTATTCTACAGGTCCTCCAGAAATGGAGACGCTCTTTAGACTTCTCTATTAGCGATTATATATGAAGACGTGAGTTATTAACCCTTTATATTCCTCTAACACTGCCCCAGGGTTCACAGACGGTCACCTTCCCCTGTGATCGATGGTTGGCAAAGTCTGAAGATGACGGAGAGACCATCCGGGAGCTCGTCCCATCTGACATCTTCACTGAAAAGCTCACAAAGGACGGGACCCTGAAACAGATTGAAATGGAGGTTGAAGACCCCCTGGAGAGTAAGAGCCATCTATATGTGGGGGGGGCCAGTCTGTATCCTGTAGCCTGATCTATATGAATACACGTACATGGCACATGACAGCAGCACAGGCCTCAAGTATCTCCTCCTCATCGCTGTCAGGAGACCTGGGCCTGCTGGAACTTATAAACTCGGAGGAAGTTTTATAGCAGAAGTTGCTTCATTCTAATGCTAATGTGACTGCAGAGATTTACAGGAGCGGCACTACCCCCCCTCCCCCGCCACCACCGCCACAGACAGAGCAGCTGCTACTGTGCCCCCCCAGTCTGCCCGCAGCTCCCCTGATTTATACTGAGCCATGTCGGGGGCCTGCAGACATCTCCCATAACAAAAGCCGGGGCTAATGTGCTGCATTAATGGGCATTAACCTGTATTGTTACTCACTGGTCGCCCATCTGTTCCTGGAGGGATTTCTATACTGGGAAAAGTCTACATACAGCCCCGTCACTGCGGCCAGGAGGGCAAAGTCTGGGGCTCAGCCTGTAATTCCCAGAAGCCCATCACATCTCTAGCATCACCTATATCACTCAGTGATTACTTATTATTATTAGTAGAAGTAGTAGTAGCAGCAGTATGTCGTGTAATTTGCTTCTTTCAAACAGCTATAACCTAGTATATGTGGTTTTCCCTAAATAATTTTACTAGAAGATAGATAGATAGATAGATAGATAGATAGATAGATAGAGAGATAGGAGATAGAGAGATAGGAGAGAGATAGATAGATAGATAGATAGATAGATAGATAGATAGATAGATAGATAGGAGATAGATAGATAGGAGATAGGAGATAGATAGGAGATAGATAGATAGGAGATAGATAGATAGGAGATAGATAGATAGGAGATAGATAGATAGGAGATAGGAGATAGATAGATAGGAGATAGATAGATAGATAGATAGATAGATAGATAGATAGATAGATAGGAGATAGATAGATAGGAGATAGGAGATAGATAGGAGATAGATAGATAGGAGATAGATAGATAGGAGATAGATAGATAGGAGATAGATAGATAGGAGATAGGAGATAGATAGGAGATAGGAGATAGATAGGAGATAGATAGATAGATAGATAGGAGATAGGAGATAGATAGATAGATAGATAGATAGATAGATAGATAGATAGATAATAGATAGATAAATAGAGAGAATTTCATGATAAATAGATAGATATGAGATAGATACAAGATAGGTGAATTTCTAGGTAGATAGATTGATGAGACAGACAGACAGACATACAGATAGATAGATAGATAGATAGATAGGAGATAGATAGATAGGAGATAGATAGGAGATAGATAGATAGATAGATAGATAGATAGATAGATAGATAGATAGATAGATAGGAGATAGATACATGATAGATAGATAGATAGATAGATAGATAGATAGATAGATAGATAGGTAGATAGGAGATAGATACATGATAGATAGATAGATAGATAGATAGATAGAAAGATAGATAGATAGATAGATAGATAGGAGATAGATACATGATTGATAGATAGGAGATAGATACATGATAGATAGATAGATAGATGATAGATAGATAGATAGATAGATAGATAGATAGATAGATAGATAGATAGATAGATAGATGAATTTCATGATAGATAGATAGATAATAATAGATATTCCTGTATCTGACTATATATCATACCCTCTTCTGCAGCTCATACATATTGTGTGTCTGTGTACACCGGTGACATCTATGGGGCTGGCACTGACGCCAACGTGTTTCTCACCATGTACGGAGACCTCGGTGACACCGGGGAGAGGAAGCTCAGCAAATCAGAAACCAACTCCAATAAGTTTGAGAGAGGACAGGTAACCAATCTTATAGGGAAAATCTTTAGTTGCTACAGGGAAATTGTCAATGAGCTGCTGTTGATGGATCTTTCTTTTATTACTAGATAAAGACAGGTTATTGAATGTATAATGGTGTCATACTATGAATGGGCTGGGCTTACACAAGTGTATGGGTGTTCACACAAACCAGAATTTGAATAAGTATAGAGTTACAATGAAGATCAGTCAACAGCAAGTTGGCCGCATGTTGGTGGTTTTGATTTAGCAAAATGAAAACATTCCTTGGATGCTATAATATACAGTATCTATATTACTAGGTGGACAAGTTTGTCATAGAAGCTGTAGACCTGGGTACCCTCTATAAGATAAAGATCCGGCACGATAACGCTTTACTGAATCCCGACTGGTACTTGGAGAGGGTGGAGATCCTGAACGAAGTGACGGAGGAGACTTATATGTTCTTGTGTGAACGCTGGCTCTCCACCAAGAAGGAAGACAAAAAGATCGAGAGGATTCTGTATGAGAAGGTAAATGGATGCTATGAGAGTCCAGGAGATTTAAAGGGGTACTCCAGCAAAAAATGTTTTCTTTCAAGTCAACTGGTGCTAGAAAGTGCCAGAGATTTGTAATTTACTTCTATTAAAAAATCTCAAGTACAGTGGTACCTTGGTTTAAGAGTAACTTGGATTGAGAGCGTTTTGTAAGAAGAGCTCACAGTTTTTCAAAATTGTAACTTGGTGTAAGAGCTTTGCTTTGGTTTAAGAGCTCCCTGTACTGGGTGGGAGGGGAAGCGGGGGAAGGGCATTGTGTGCATAGCGGGGTCTACAGCCCTGTACTCTGACCCAGGAAGTCTCCCTCATCTTCCAAATTATAGCAAATGCTATTCAGGCTGGGGCTTACATCAGGGGACAGGACTGTGGAGGAAATCTCTTTATAGCTGTAACCCCTCTCTCCCCGGACAGAGAGTGCTGCATGTATGTGCCCACATATGTCCTGCTCATTCCTTTATGCTCCCTGCAGTCTCTTTCAGTCCCTGTGTTTCCCATTCTCTCCATTCCTGCTATAATGTGGCTGCACTTACACTCAGCTATGCACTTTACTGCTATAATGTGCCTGCACTTACACTCAGCTATACATACTGCTGCAATATTGTGCCTGCACTTACACTCAGCCATTCACACTGCTGTATAGAGAAGTATCTGTCTCTGTCTTCCTGCACAGCAGTGTGATTCTCACTTCCTGATTGGTCCATGCTGAACACCCCCCCTTCTCCATTGCTGTCATGTGACCACACAGACCTCTGACAGCAGCCCTGCTTCTCTATTCTAGCCTGTTGTACTACACTCCTGCATTATGGGGATCTGCAGCTCCATCCTGTATCTACAAACTGCTGCTGTGTTATCAGGTTTATGCACTTACTATACATTATACACATGCTAATTGCTATACTGTACAGTACAGTTTCTGAATTTTTGTTTCATTAGTTTTACATGTTATTTAGAATAAAAAATGATTTTGGGGTGTGGAACCAATTACATTTCTGCATTTCTATGATTTCTTATGGAAAAATTTGCTTTGGTTTAAGAGTGGATTTGGATTACAAGCACAGTCCCGGAGCAAATTATACTCGTAATCCAAGGCACCACTGTACTTCCAGTACTTATCAGCTGCTGTATGTTCTGTAGGATGTGGCATTCTTCCCAGTCTGGAGAGCAGGAGAGGTTTTCTATGAGGATTATTTGCTACTGATCTTGACAGTGTGTCAGACTGGAGAGAATACACCACTTCCTGCAGGACATACAGCAGCTGATAAGTGCTGGAAAACTGGAGATTTTTAAATAGAAGTAAATTACAAATCTCTGGCACTTTATGACACCAGTTGATTTGAAAGAAAAAACATATGTGCTGGATAACCCCTTTATCGTATTACTCTGGAGATCATGGTGGTGCCTACTGGGTTTGGGCCCAAAAAGTTCAGGTCCGTTCGAAAGTCAGGTGTCCTGGTGAGAGGTTGGGATGTGTATAGTGTCCGAGATGAAGGAAGCAATGGCGTCTACGCTGTTCTTATTCCAATTTTATTGCAGGATTATGATGGAGATAGAAATAGCCTTGGCAGCTCAGCTCGAAGCTTCCGGGGTTCCTCTATGAGCCTGAAGAGTCAGGATAACAACGCCAACCTGAGGAGCAAGAGCAGCCAAGATGGATCCATACAGGAGGGACCAAGTAAGAGATCATATATGTTACCTATAGACAGGGGGGCTATGATGTCTTCTCTACCTTCACAGAAGATACAGCTTGTAATGAGAGAGGGGGTAGGTTGGAGACTGCTGCAATTAGACAGTGTAATTAAACTGCAGTCCAACTCATTTGATCACGAACATGGGGCCATGCAATAGAGTGCTGATAAGTGAGATTGGCATTTGTTTGCAGAGTCTTTACTTTACTATGGCCTAATAATCAAGCAGCCAGGCTGCACGAATGATCCTTGTATTGTTCGTGTGGCCATGGAAACTGACAGCACAGATAGGTGTATACTGGGGTCTAGGATACGTATATATCTCTACTGTCAATTTCCCGATCACACATGCAGCGCACACATACCTAGTGTGCTGCTGTGTGATCTGGCATCCCACTCTCCAGCTCTTCCGCTCCTGCTTTCTGATCTGATCGGAGAGAATGATTGACAGCTGGAATAATTGACAGCGGTGAACTAAATATACTGCCGGCGAGCAGAGAGCAGGACAGGAGAGCCGAAGAGTGGGATGGCGGATCGCACAGCAGTGCACAAGGTATGTATGCAATGTATGTGTGATCTGGAAACTGACAGCACGGGTATATGCATAGTCGTGCTGTCAGTTTCACTTTGCTATCGGCCGCACATCTCCAGGAACATGTGTGGCCGATAGCAATAAATTTTAGAGGAAAAATCCTGGCCCTGACTTTTTTTTTTATTCAAAAGAGCCTGGAAGGAGGTGGCTGAATATAACATTAACTTACCTCACCCCCTCTGCCCCTCCTCTAGCGCCGGGATCCGCTGTCATCCACTCTGGTTGCCAGTGTACCGGTCACTTCTATGTCTGTGTGTCCCACTCCCGCTTAGCCAGGCAGGACCTTGCTAGGCAGCCGGCCTCACATGTCACGACTCTATGGCTTAGTGCTGTCACTGTTCACGATTTTTGACGGAAGGAGCGTTTCTGGCCAATAATCGGCCCGTATAAAAAGCTCTTGGGGCTCACTTTTACCCATTATTCACCGGACTGATCCTATATATAATCCTAATTTTCTTGCAGTGATCCTCTACCACCTTAGCATCTCCACCGGTCAGGAACGGGACGCAGGAACCGAAAGCCGAGCGTATGTGATCATTATGGGCCCCCAGAAGATACGGACAGAGCGCCTGTGGTTGGACCTGCCCAAGAGCAAGAAGGGCTTCGCTCCCGGTTCTGTGGAGCATTTCACTGTAATGGGATTAGATGTCGGAGAGGTGAAACGAATGGAGGTGAGAATAACTTCCATAGTAATCCATAGAAACTATATACTATATACATACATATATACTATATACATATATACAGCCAATTACCATTTACCTCATGTACCCGTCCATAGCTGGGCCACGATGGGGCCACTCCAGAGAGCTGCTGGCTAGTGGAAGAGATAAAACTCAGCGTGCCTACTAAAGGAGTGTTGTACACCTTCGTGTGCAAATGTTGGTTTGCCAAAGACAGAGGCGATGGATTATCCGCCCGGGTCTTCAACATGTTAGACGCGTCCGCCATCACTGTTCCCCAAAAGGTGAGGTCTGGTGGAACGTCTGTCCATTGACTAAAGATTATAATGGACCAAACTAAAAACTTCACACCAATTTTCCAGATTCTTTACGAGGTTACCGTGGTCACCGGGGACGTTGCTAACGGTGGGACAGATGCCAATATCTATATGACGTGTTTCGGTGCCAGTGGTAACACAGAGGAGATGCTTTTGCCAAAATGTGGAGACAGGTCTGTAGTTTGGTTTCTCATCTATCTCATACTCTGTCAGATGGACTTCCTGTTCTCTCAGCGTTAGAGATGGCAGGGAAGGGTTACACACCAGAGTGGCAGGGGGTAGAGAAAGCTTGGAGGACAACTCACACAAGCTGTAGATAGGTTCTCTTCAGCACCACCACAGGGAAAACTTAGCATTACACAGTGTCCATTCAAATCAATGTATTCTGCAGGACAGGTGGGAGATGCTTTTTGTAGTCACTCTCTACTGTGGCAAAGAGGTGAGGATCCTGAACATAGGACTCTCCCCGATTAATAGAGTATATAGAACTGGGTTTCCTAAACTCGACAACCCCTTTAATATACAGTGGGGGAGATTTATCAAACATGGTGTAAAGTGAAACTGGCTTAGTTGCCCCTAGCAACCAATCAGATTCCACCTTTTATTTTCCAAAGAGTCTGTGAGGAATGAAAGGTGGAATCTGATTGGTTGCTAGGGGCGACTGAGCCAGTTTCACTTTAAACCACGTTTGATAAATCTCCCCCAGTATGTTTATGAAGGTTAGACAATGTTGTTACCCCCCCTCCCCTTTTACACATAGTCCCTCTGCACTGCATAGATCCATAATAAAAAGTTGTTTTTCACATGGTTCTTGTAGGTTTGAGAGAGGTCAGAGAGACACATTTGTCATGGAAATCGCTGACATCGCCCCCTTTAAGAAGATGAGAATGCGCATAGATGGGAAGGGCAGTCGGCCTGAATGGTATCTTGAAAAGGTAACAAAAAGTTAGATTCTTTTTGAATGTAACAACGCAGACCTATACTACCAGGATGCTTACCCAGTGTTATTCTACAACTGGAGGTCCGCCCGTGCTTCCAGAATAGGTGCTGGGGGCTGTAATGCCTCCTTGCTCCCCATCCCATTCCTAACTCTGCTTGACTGATAGTCCAAAACGGGTACAAGGATGGATGGGCCTTGTATTGCTTTTTTATTATTCCTCCTTGATTTGAATAAATTGACGACTGTTTATTATAATCACACTCCATGTCAATAAGGTGTGACCAGACACTGTGCCAGACCAAGGGGATAAAGCCCGAATGTCAATGTATATATATATATACATATTGAGGAGGATTAGCAGAAGAACAGAGCAATGCAGACTCTTAAAGGGGTACTCCACAAATTAACTGGTGCTAAAAAGTGCCAGAGATTTGTAATTTAATTCTATTAAAAAAAACAATTTCTCCAGTCCACCAGTACTTATCAGCTGCTGTATGTCCTGCGGGAAGTGATGTATTCTTTCCAGTCTAGAGAGCAAGATTTGCTACTGCTCTGGACAGTTCCTGGAATTCACAGAGGTGGCAGCAGAGAGCACTGTGTCAGATTGGAAAGAATACTACACTTCCTGCAGGACACACAGCAGCTGATAAGTACTGGAAGACTTGAGTTTTTTTTTAGGAGGTGTAAATCACAAATCTCTGGCACTTTCTGACCCGAGTACCCCTTTAAGAAAAGATGTTCAGTAATTGTGGTTTTATGGGAAATAAGGGGTATGCATCTGATCTAAGTAATGGCACCTATGCAATGCTTGTAAAATATCTGTGCTGTCAGTTTCCCTTTATTTCTTTATGTATGTGTTTCCCCCAATCACCAAAGCTTTGGCCACAGACTGATGGGGCATGAGTTATCCAGACGGGTTTCTCCTGACACTCTCTCTCTCGGTTAGAGATTGGTCTGATCTGTGGGGGCAGAAATAAGGATGTCACTAAATACCGCATGTGTCTTCTGGGCAGATTATATTGAAGAATACAGTGACAGAAGAAGAGACCGTCTTTACGTATGAAGAATGGCTCTCGAAGACGAAGGGCGAGAAGAGAACTCTTTCTTGTGAGCTGGCTGCTGTAGTGGACGGGGAGGAGATGGTGGAGACCACCACATACATCATACAAGTGAAAACAAGCGATACCTCAGGTTTGTCTCTAGCTTTATGACCCCCATATTAGTGATAGGGGTGCATAGATGACTTTTTTTTTTTTTTTTTTTTTACATTGCATGGCAACAGTAAGGGGCAACACAGCCTCTCTGCTGCCACCAATGGCTGTTTCAGGAACTTCATGGCTGCACAAGCCCTGGTCCCAGCACAGTTTCATTGTGCTGGGGGGAGCTGTCTGTGTCAGTAGTGCTGCAGCCTCTCCTGATGTCTATATAATACATGTTACCATTAGAATAGACATTACACTGGGGGAAGCTGTTTGTGTCACTAGTGCCGCATCCTCCCCTAATTTCTATATAATACATGTTACCATTAGAATAGACATTACACTGGGGTGAGCTGTCTTTGTCACTAGTGCTGCAGCCTCTCCTGATGTCTATATAATACATGTTACCATTAGAATAGACATTACACTGGGGTGAGCTGTCTGTGTCACTAGTGCTGCAGCCTCTCCTGATGTCTATATAATACATGTTACCATTAGAATACACATTACACTGGGGGAACTGACTGTGTAACTAGTGCTGCAGCCTCCCCTGATGTCTATATAATACATGTTACCATTAGAATAGACATTACACTGGGGGAACTGACTGTGTAACTAGTGCTGCAGCCTCCCCTGATGTCTATATAATACATGTTACCATTAGAATAGACATTACACTGGGGGAGCTGTCTGTGTCACTAGTGCTGCAGCCTCTCCTGATGTCTATATAATACATGTTACCATTAGAATAGACATTACACTGGACACTAGTGACATCAGGGGAAGCTGCAGCACTAGTGACACAGACAGCTCCCCCCAGTGTAATGTCTATTCTAATGGTAACATGTATTATATAGACATCAGGGCAGGCTGCAGCACTAGTGACACAGACAGCTTCCCCCAGTGTAATGTCTATTCTAATATGAATATAAATTATAAAGATATCAGGGGAGGCTGCAGCAACTGCCCTGCAGTTTGGAACACAGCCAGCGGAGGCAGCAGAGGGAGTTGTGTCACTTCTTACTGCTGCCACTCAATCTAAAAATGTAAAAAAAATACGTAAATGTATACATTTTCTATAATAAACGTTACATACCTTTATTAAGGAAATGTAAAAAAAAAAATTATAGTTTATTTTTGCTAGAATACCCCTTTAAATCTGTGTCCATTTAGTGGATTCGGAGCTCTGTGTTAGAACACCACCTCTCTGATCAGTATTTAAAAAATGAATCAGCACTAGATGCTCAACTTATTTAGATTAAAATGGCGGAAATTCACTTTAAGCCTCTAAATGGCTTCCAGCTCATAGCTGGAAAGTGGCAGAGGGCGATCATAATACCGAACTGCGGATTGTTATAAAGACGTTTTTCTAGAATCGGTCAGCTGGGGAATAAACATGAATGCGAGAAACCACAAAGCTGCAATATAGCTTCTGTTACGGCACAAAGTGGCTGCGGAGATGAGCAATTATATAAGAGGTTAGAAGAAAAGACGCCGGGGAATCGAATGAAAAATGCTTCTTTCTGCTCAAATATCTCTGGTTAAATGAACATTAAACTGCTACCAACTCTCTGTAGAGTCCACGCTGTGCGAACCCAGTGCCTGGATATAGAAAAAAGAAATGTCCTTGTCAATGAATAGAAGTTTTCCATTTATATTGTAGGACTAGCTGCAAAGTCACACAGATAAGATTTATATTCCTCAAGTACAGTATATATATATATATATATATATATATATATATATATATATATCCAAGGCCTTAAAGGGAACCTGTCACATTGAAAAAGCAGTAACCTCATGTTATAGAGCAGGAGGAGCTGAGCAGATAGATATATAGATTGTGAGACAAGTTCCAGAATTACTTGTTACTTCTTCATGGAATTCTGCTCATTCTTGGCTAAATAGTCAAGTGGGCGGTCCTACTCGGTGAGTGACAGCTCTGAAAAATAGAAGAACAACTACTCACCCTTCATTCATGGGGAGCATGAGCGAGCAGAACCAGTTTTTTTTTACATTTGTCTGGAGTTCTCCTGTAACTTTTCTTTGTAAAATATAAGTGGCCATAATCTTAATGGTATCTGCAGCTTTATGATGATTACAGTAATAATAATTGAACCTATATCGGTAAATAAGGTTATTTTACTACTTTTCTTTGGCTTTTGATGCTTTCCTTTTGCTTCTGATTCAACCCGCCTGCACTGTGGTCTTTATTGCTCCACTTCCTATCTAGTTTACATAAGGCTGTACACTCTAGCATGCAATTCAGCCAACTCTATCTACTTCTTTTTTACACGGGTTGGTGATCATCAAAGAGAGTTGCTAAAAATGCCGATAATCAGCCAGTTTAAAAGTGCATCTCATCTATTTACAGACAGGGGATGTGTGGGCAATAGCAATGTATTTTAAACCCTGCAGGAACGATAGAGTGATTGTTCGTGTGGCCCAGCCACACGATTAATCCTACCTTTTAAAGACTCGGCAAACCAGTGCTTGCATCCCTGCACAGCACAACATCAGGTTGCGTAATAGGACCCTTATAGTCAAGAAGGTGTAGTGAGAAGAAGTTGGCTGAATTACTGGCTAGAGTGTACAGCGGGAACAGGATGTACACTAGGCAGGAAGTTAGGCAAAGATGAAAACAGTGCAGGCAGTTTTCTTCAGAAACAGTAGGAAAGCTTTAAAGAAAAGTAGAAAAATAACCTCATTATCTTCATTTATTAGCCAGTGAAAATAGTTGTCATCACCACAAAATCCCTTTAAGAGATTGTAAGGCAAGGTTCACACATAGTCATGTGATCATTACTTTTTTAGCTTAAACCAGGAAGGCGCAAATTTTTTTTCCTGGATTTGGTTAAAAATACTGACCAAAGTACTACAATCCGACTACGTTTACACAACGTAAGTTCCGCAGTATTCACGGCCGTTGTTGCAAGTTTGCATTAACGGACGATTGCAATAACCCCTATGGAATCCCCACCGGAGTGTATACAAGCATGGTCTTATTGTTGTAATTAAAAATTTTTTAATCCAATACTAAATCCAATTCAATAAAAAAACAAACGTTCTTATCTGTTTGCAGGAGCCGGTACTGATGCCAATGTATTTCTTGTGATATTTGGAGAGAATGGAGACTCGGGGACTCTCGCCTTGAAACAATCCAATAACTCGAACAAGTTTGAGAAGAATCAGATGGACACTTTCCGGTTCCCAGACATGCTGAGCTTAGGAGATCTGTGCAAAGTGCGCGTCTGGCATGATAACTCAGGTACGGGGGGATTCAGGTTATATCATTTACTTTACAGCAGGATACAAGGCACAAAAACAACATCAAATCAATTTCATAGACTAATAAATAAAAACGTTGCCATACATGTTAAAGAGCCTATCCAGGAGTCACAAAACATATGGTCCTATTAAAGCATTAGGGTCCTTTTACACCGAGCAATTTTTAACGATTAACGACTAACGATAAACGATCGCAAACGAGATTGTTTTTCATTAACCTGAAATCTTTCACCATATTACACAGAACGATGGTCGTTAGTTACAACCGTTACTCTGATCGTTTATTCCTTCTGATCCCAGCAAAACAATGAACAATGTGCGATTACACTGAACGATTAGTGACAAATACGGATCTTGAGCGAACGAATGTGGAATTCCAACGAACGATTAACGATAATTTTAGGTTCAGATCTAAATCAACGATCAACGACATACGAACGATTTTTCGATTGTTGCCTGCAATTACACAGAACGATTATCGTTTAAATTTGAATGTTATAACGATTTTTCGCACGATAATCGTCCCGTGTAATAGGGCCCTTAGATTTTTGGCTACCGCAATGTACTGTGTATTGACTACACCTTACATACAGCACAAGATGGTTCTTGGTTGAAGTACCGTGTTTCTCTGAAAATAAGGCCCCGTTCCGACTGAGCAACACAAGCTGCAGGGGAGGCAGGAGGGGTAAGAAGATGCATAGTAGGGGACATTGGATACGGGAGTTTGGAGGGTAAGTGGGAGAGGTGGGAGGAAGTTATACAGTACAGTGGTGCCTTGGATTACGAGCATAATTCGTTCCGGGACTGTGCTTGTAATCCAAATCCACTCTTAAACCAAAGCAAGTTTTCCCATAAGAAATTACTGAAATGCAAACAATTGGTTCCACACCCCAAAAATAGTGCATTTATATTCTGAATAACATGTAAAACAAATGAAACAAACATTTAAAAACAGCTGAATATGTCCCATTATAAGTTACTGTACAGTATGGAAATCAGAATGTGGTGTATAATATATTATAGAGTAAGTGCAGAAACCTGAAAAACAGCCGCAATTTGTAGATACAGAATGGAACTGCAGATCCCCATAATGCAGGAGCGTAGTACAACAGGCTCAAATAGAGAAGGAGGGCTGCTATCAGAGGTCTGTGTGGTCACATGACAGCAATGGGAAAGGGGGTATTTTCAGCATGGACCAATCAGAGCTGACAGAGACTGCAGGGAGCATGAAGGACTGAGCGGGACAGATGTGGGCACATACATGCAGCACTCTCTGTCCGGGGAGAGAGGGGATACAGCTATGAAGAGATTACCTCCACAGTCCTGTCCCCTGATGTAAGCCCCAGCCTGAAGTGCATCTGCTATGATTTGGAAGGTGAGGGAGACTTCCTGGGTCAGAGTACAATGCTGTAGACCCCAGTGTGCATGCCAAGCCCCTCCCCCACTCGCCCTCCCACCCAGTGCAGGGAGCTCTTAAACCAAAACAATGCTCTTAAACCAAGTCACAATTTTGAAAAACTGTGAGCTCTTAAACCAAAACGCTCTTAAACCAAGTTACTCTTAAACCAAGGTACCACTGTATGGGGGAACAATACATGGGAGGAAGGAGGTATACAGTATGGGGGAACAACTACAGATGGGGAAGGAGGTATACAGTATGGGGACTACCTGCAGAGGGGGATGTATACAGTATGGGCACTACCTGCAGGGGGGATGTATACAGTATGGGGGAACAACTACAGATGGGGAGGGATGTATACAGTATGGGCACTACCTGCAGGGGGGATGTATACAGTATGGGGGAACAACTACAGATGGGGAGGGAGGTATACAGTATGGGCACTACCTGCAGGGGGGGATGTATACAGTATGGGGGAACAACTACAGATGGGGAGGGATGTATACAGTATGGGCACTACCTGCAGGGGGGGATGTATACAGTATGGGGGAAACAACTACAGATGGGGAGGGATGTATACAGTATGGGCACTACCTGCAGGGGGGATGTATACAGTATGGGGGAACAACTACAGATGGGGAGGGAGGTGTACAGTATGGGCACTACCTGCAGGGGGGATGTATACAGTATGGGGGAACAACTACAGATGGGGAAGGAGGTATACAGTATGGGGGAACAACTACAGATGGGGAAGGAGGTATACAGTATGGGGGAACAACTACAGATGGGGAAGGAGGTATACAGTATGGGGACTACCTGCAGAGGGGGGATGTATATAGTATGGGGGAACAACTACAGAGGGGGCAAGAAGGTATACGGTATGGGGGGCCTTTGTGCAGAGGGGGAGAAAGGGAGGTATATAGTATGGGGGTCCTTACTGCGGGGGGGTATACAGTATGGAGGCCTAACTACAGGGGAGCTTACAGTATAGGAGTCTAACAACATTGGAACATACAGTATGGCAGCTAACTACTATATAGAATGGGGCTACAGTGTATGGGCATACTGTGTTTCTCCGAAAATAAAACCTAACCTGATAATAACCCCTCAGAGAAAAAAAAACAAGACTCTGTATTGTTTTTGGAGAAACCCATTATTGTATTGCCAATACTCATACCCATACCCATATTGTCTGTTAGGGCCCTATTCCACCGGACGATTACCGTTCGCATAATCGTTAACGATTAACCATCTCAAACGACCGCTATTGCGAAAGACCTGAAAACGTTCACTCATTTCCATGGAACAATGATCGTTACTTATGATCGTATTTGCGATCGTTTTTTCTTCGCTATTTCTTCGCTATTGCGTTCGTATCTACTGCAAACGACCGAACCAACTCTTATTAAATGCAAACGATTTGCGAACGTTTTGCGAACGAGCAACGATAAAAATAGGTCCAGGTCTTACAAAGCGATCAACGATTTCTCATTTGGTCGTTAATCGTTAACTGCATTTTAACCGAACAATTATCGTTTAGATTTGAACGATTTAACGATAATCTGAACGATAATAGTCCGGTGGAATAGGGCCCTAAGTCTTCATACTGGCCATTATACATGGGGGGAGGAAAACAAACTGGAAATTTCTGGAAATTTTCCTTCGAGGAAGGATTGGTTCTAGATGTTTTTTAGCTCACTGTTCTATTGGCATGTTGGTTGCTGACACTCGGTTGGGCAAGTTGGTTGCTGACAGTCTGTCGACGCTCGGTCACCCTCCAGCAAAAAAAAGTAAGGGTCCTATGAGCCTGCTCCAAAACTCCAAACTCCATTCCAGGCCAGAGAAGGGAAAACCTTTAAAACCACCTTTCAATTGAATGGATTTTATTTTTGCTTTCACTTACAGTAAATTTCCCGGCGGAGTTCCTAACCTGCTGCATGCCCCCCCCCCCCTCCGGCTTTCATGTTGCCTTTTTTTGTTGTTATCTTTTGCTATGTATTAATTTTTTCCGCAATTCTTTGATGTAACCTCTCGCCTTTTATCTCCGGAGACGTCCCTCGGTGCGGCGCTTTCCTTGCCCCTTCTTATTCTCCTTCACGGTCACTCGCCTGTGTAATTCATACCGCTGGTGCTATGTATGTATTATAGGGGACACAATGCCGCCATACCTTGTTACAGGGCACATGATTGTGTTACATTAGTCACAGCTTTCAGAAAAGAGGCCGGCTGGTTTTGAAGTAATATGGGGAAAGGGGGGGGGGGGGGTCGACGGTGCAACTTTATCCAGACGTCTTTATCTCTGGTGTCCGTTCTATTCTCGGAGCCTTATCCAGTGTGTGCATGCTTTTCAATGATAAGCAGGAATCGGCAGATAATGCGGGGTGCTGGGGTCTGCACTTGTTATCCCAGATTCCCACCAGGGCTCAGGCAGATTTGCATATTGTATCCGTCTGCTGATAGAACAATGGCTTTGCAGATTTATTAGTAACTTGGCAGACCATGAACCGCTCCCAGGAAAATTAATATTTCAGGAAAACAGCGAAAGTTTAAAAGCGAATAGGAAACTTTCGAAAGTGAACAGGAGCCTGAGGAAGTGTCAATCAGACGTGGTATACATAGTCGCTGACCTTGCTGCATGTGCCGTTACATATCTCTGTGCTAGTCAACTGAGATTAGTACATTTTTAGGATTTCTTCTCTGTATTACTGCCAATATCTATATTCTAATGGGAAACGGTCGATGACTATTCATCAAGGTTATATGCAAAAAGTGTTCATTATCTGCAGCCCCAAACATTTACATGTAATTCCAGTCCGACATCAACATCAGGAGAAAAGAGAGGACATTTAAAGAATATAATTACTTTAATAAATAAAAAATATTATTTATATACTGAATGTAACTAACACCATGTCTCAGGGTGAAGGACATGTTATATTGTCTTGAACCAAGAATGTAAAAGAATATAACTATAATAATACTGCTCCCTATATACAGGAATATAACTACTATAATACTGCTCCTATATACAAGAATATAACTACTATAATACTGCTCCTATATACAAGAATATAACTACTATAATACTGCTCCTATATACAAGAATATAACTATTATAATACCGCTCCTATATACAAGAATATAACTACTATAATACTGCCCCCTATATACAAGAATATAACTACTATAATACTGCTCCTATATACAAGAATATAACTACTATAATACTGCTCCTATATTCAAGAATATAACTACTATAATACACGAACTGGAGAGAATGGAACGGCTGCACATCCCATCTATGGCTGATACTAATGCCGCTAGGCCTATATTAAAAATTAACACCAGAGTGTCTGTATATGAATTGATCAAGCCATATTGCCCCGTGTACCACCGCGCAGGTCCTCTGGTCCACACGGGTCCCTACGCCAACTCCACACCGTGTCGGTCAGCGACCGCCAACCCCGCAAAGCGTGCACGTGCAGGAAAGGGAGGCCATGGAACGGCCCTGCAACCCCAATGTCACAGGACCAGACCCAAAAAGCCCCACCAAAACCCAGCCAGCACCACCGGCGGGGAAGGCTGCCCCCAAACGACACAAGTATGGATATGGTATTACACTTACCATTGCTGCTCTCACAGAATGGGGAAGACATAAGGTCCGGACATGTGAGCACAGACATATCCTGCTAATTTTGGTCATGTGGGTCTTATAAAGGAGTGCTAGCTGGGGCAATATGGCTTGAACAATTCATATACAGACACTCTGGTGTTGATTTTTAATATAGGCCTAGCGGCATTAGTATCAGCCATAGATGGGATGTGCAGCGGTTCCATTCTCTCCAGTTCGTGTATAACTACTATAATCCAGTCCAAAAAAGAAGAAAGAGCTAGCACTCACCGTTTGCTGAAGCACATTATCCAGTTTATTCGGGGTTCAATACAGCATGGATCACGGGGAGGGAGGCGGAAGCAGGTGCGTCAAGGCGACAGACTGTTTCACTTGCGTTTGCAAGTTTCGTCAGTGGGCCTGACGAAACTTGCAAACGCAAGTGAAACAGTCTGTCGCCTTGACGCACCTGCTTCCGCCTCCCTCCCCGTGATCCATGCTGTATTGAACCCCGAATAAACTGGATAATGTGCTTCAGCAAACGGTGAGTGCTAGCTCTTTCTTCTTTTTTGGACTGGATTTATCTTTTTATTAGCTTTATGCACCACCCAGCTGAATATCCACTGCCTATACATCCTCTACTCTTAGTCCTGACCCAGAGTATTCCACATATACCCTATATGCGCATTTGTGCTCGCTCCTATTTCCTTTTTGGACTGTCCATAACTACTATAATACTGCTCCCTATATACAAGAATATAACTTCCGTAATACTGCCCCTATATACAAGAATATAACTACTATAATACTGCTCCCTATATACAAGAATATAACTTCTGTAATACTGTCCACATATTTAGAAAATCTCAAAATCTCTAAAAGATCATCCCGGCCAGTGCTGCAGTTCCTACTGGATGATCTTTAGCGCCGCTGAGTTCTGATGCGGGCGCATCCGTGTGCGCCCACATCTGAACTCCCCACTGCACACAATGGATCATGCAGCCGGATCCGCACGCTCCACAGTGTGCACTGACAGGGTTTTCTGCCGCCGCTATTCAATGAATAGCGTCCGTAGAAAACTGACATATCAGTTTCTTGCAGTGCCACTAGGGATCCCGGCCGGAGTGTATACTATGTATATACACTCCGACCGGGATTCCATAGACGGCAACGTAACATATATTTTCGTATTAATCACGGCCATTGTTGCAATTGGCAACAACGGCCGTACTTTTACGAAAATATACATTGTGTGAACATGGCCTAAGGAAGTACCAGGAGACTACACTTTGAGAGAGCCACAATCCATAGAAGAACAAGTTTCAGAGCCCAGCGCTCCAGGCCTGGAGTCATGCTGTATGGCGGTGAATCTCTTTAAGAACAGATACATCTCCGGCTCTTCCTCCATCTCTTCCTCTTATTAGTGAAGCTTGTCGGCCTTACTGTATTTTCGGAGGATCTAATATATGTTCCAGTGCTTTCCCATGGAGAGGCCTCTTCATGCAAGTAATTGGTTGCGTCTCTTCTGACAGGCGGCACTTCTGTGCCAGGCTCTATTAGCAGACAGCTGGCCCTCCACCGGAACCTACGGGACCCAATCACCGCCGCTCTGGCTTCTTCTGCTCTGGTGACTAAATCCAGATGACTGCTGATTCATAGGGGAAAACACAATTACAATTTCCTCCCGTCTTTGTCAGTGACTTGTCCTGTGAAATCAGATGAAATTCTTATTTCTATAAGCACCAGAAGACACCAGGACACCTCAATGGCTATAGTCTTTTAGTTGCCATGTTGGATTTTTGTGACCTATCATCCTCAACAGGGGCATAGCTAATGTCTCCTGGGCCCTGGTGCGAGAGACAGATATTACCAATAACACCAGCATATAGGAAGAGAAAATATTATCACCATATATATTACCGCCATACTGTTACTGGTCAAATCCTGTATACTGTGACCAATATTGCCAATACCACCAGTATACAAGGGGCAAATATTACCGGCACACCACAACCACTACCATCACCACCATATTGTTACTGACCAAATCCAGTATACTAAGACCAATAAAACACAGTACCGGATAACACGTAACAAATATTACCGCCACATACTGACTAACACCGGCACATACTGACTAACACAAGCACATACTGACTAATACCACCACATACTGACTAACACCACCGCTGCTACTGAATAAGATCCACTGTACACAAATCACCATCATCTCATACAGTCATATAGAGGTAGACGCAGCTCCACACAGGTTGTATACACCATATAAATTGCATAGCAGTTATATCAGGTGACTCACAGGGGACGTCTTCTCTGTTCCGGAGTTCTTCCCTTTTCATTTTCTTCTTCTCCATCTGCCCAGGGCTGTTATGAGAACTTCTCCGAGCCACGAATCCACAGAATCTGCCAGACAGACATATTAGACTCCTCACACTGGCACCATCCTCATCACTTTACACACTGCACATCTGTAATGGCCGCTTTACACCCTCATTTAGTGGGTAGCCCTGACACTATGTGACTCCCCTTATAGTATATATAGATGGCCCCCACTGCATGTTGCCCCCCCTTATAGATGGCCCACTATTCTCCCCCCTATAGATGGCCCCCTCTACCCCCCTTAAAGATGGCCCCCACTGCATGTTGCCCCCCCCCTTATGGATGGTCCCCTCTCCCCCCTCCCCTTATAGATGGCCGCCTCCCCCCCTCCCCTTATAGATTGCCCCCTCTCTCCCCCCATTACAGATGGCCCCCTCTTCCCCATCCTTTATAGATGGTCCCCTCTTCTCCCCCCCTTATAGATGCCCCCCTCTCCCCCTCCCCTTATAGATGGCCCCCTCTCCCCCCTTATAGATTCCCCCCTCTCCCCCTCCCTATATAGATGCCCCCCTCTCCCCCCTCCCCTTATAGATGTAAAGTAATGCTTGCGGTCACAAGAGTGATTTATGAGGGGAGCAGTGCAGTAGCAAGGGCAAGCCGGGTTTCAGCGGCGACCGCTGCGACCCTTGTAGCTACGCCACTGATCCTCAAGGATAAGCAGTGTCAGAAGGGTCCTTAGGCAGTATGTAGGACCTATGTGACTATGTAAATGAATCTTTTGCATTGTTCAACTTCACTGCTTGCTGATGGTGAATGGGAATATATGCTCATACCAAAAGATGGCAACGTGGTGTCCAGGGAGTAAGGGAGTATTCCCAGATTGTAGCATACACATGGCATGAAGACTAGGTGATGAAAAACGCTCAGCTTCAGGAATGGTTAAATTCACTGACAGCAGGCAAAAGCCTTAAAGGGGATTTCAGATGCTACTTTGCAGTAGTATGGCTCTTGTTGCGAGATGGCTGACCACTAGACATGCTCAGCGAACCAAGTAGACTTTGACAGGAGTCGCATCATTGGACTGATAGTTGTCTCTTTGTCTCTTAAACAATATAAACGCTTTGGCAATTGAGAGTTGATCTGGGTAGAGGCATAAAGGGGTAGTGCGGCGCTAAGCAATTATTCACAAAATAACACACATTACAAAGTTATACAACTTTGGGCTATGTTCACACTGCGTATAAATCCGTACGCAGGTCTTACGCTGCCGTACATGTGCGGCTGAAACTACGGGGGTGCGAAAAATCGACATGTGGCCGTATGCGCACGCACCGCGAACATACGCCCGTAGTACAGTTATGCTTCCCTAGCTTGTTTCGAAGCGATCTGAAATAGGTCATTTACTTGGAAATCTTCGCCCAGCCGCGGAAACCACACAGAACCTTTTGGATCGAAAAATCAAGTTCAATTTGGCTGAAATAAGTACTTCGTACGGGACCGCTTGGAAATCCACGGCCGTGAGTTTCAACATTTCCGTCCTCAAACAATGGTCTTGTTCTTTTTTCACGGCGCCGTATAAGATCCGGCCGTAAGCTCATACATAGTGTGCATTGTGCGGGCGTATATCGTATACTTTCAAGCGAACGCATCAACCTCAAAACTACGTGCGTATATTCGCGGTTCGCACTACGGAAGGATTCATACACAGTGTGAACATAGTCTTGTAATGTATGTTATGTATGTGAATGGCCCCCTTCCCGGTATTCCCCCCCACCCACAGTAAACCCGGAAGTGTGGTGCATTAAACTCACCTGATTCGTGTTGACCCCGGCCGCCCTCTTGTGACAATGATGTAATCTTCGGGAGGCCGGCCGAACCGCTACAGCCGTCCCCCCTCTGCAGCGTCATCAGCTGCTCAGCCGCGATTGGCTGAGCATAACTAAGCTGAGCCAATCGCGGCTAAGCAGCTGATGACGCGGCAGAGGGGGGCCGGCATGAGGGACGCGTCATCTGCTGCTCAGCCGCGATTGGCTGAGCTTAGTTATGCTCAGCCAATCGCGGCTGAGCAGCTGATGACGCGGCAGAGGCAGGCCGGCATGAAGGAGGGCTCTTGGGTGGCCCCCTTCCCCGTTTCCCCCCCACCCCCGGAAGTGTAGTGCACTATACAAACCTGATTCGTGTCGACCCCGGCCGCCATCTTGGGGACAATGACGTCGTCTTCGGGAGGCCGGCCGGGGTCGACACGAATCAGGTTTGTATAGTGCACTACACTTCCGGGGGTGGGGGGGAAACGGGGAAGGGGGCCATTCACTAACATACATTACAAGGCTGGGTTCACACTACGTATATTTCAGTCAGTATTGTGGTCTTCATATTGCAACCAAAACCAGGAGTGGATTAAAAACACAGAAAGGATCTGTTCACACAATGTTGAAATTGAGTGGATGTCCGCCATATAACAGTAAATAACGGCCATTATTTCAATATAACGGCTGTTGTTTTAAAATAACAGCAAATATTTGCCAATAAATGGCGGCCATCCACTCAATTTCATCATTGTGTGAACAGAGCCTTTCTGTGTTTTTAATCCACTCCTGGTTTTGGTTGCAATATGAAGACCACAATACAGAAAGCCCCGCAGCGATGTGCAACATAGTGGAGGGTGCACATGACTAGGGGAGATGGCAAGCACGTGCTGGGATCGTGCAAAGGGGATGAGTGGGGAGGGGGGCTGATGGTAATTGGTGGGATAAGGGAGGAAGAGGTGGGAAGATTGCTAGGTATATTTGGGGAGGGAGGAGCAGAACGGGCAGACCTAGCGGAGCTACACAGAAGAAAAGTTACGTCCCTCTGTGTTGTGGCTTACCTCATGGAGCTGGAAGCGCTGATGCAGCAGGTCCGGGAGGCAGCGTTGGTCCGTGGACCGGGTTGGCTCCAGCAGCAGCTGTTGCAGGGGGTCCCCTCGCCCGCAGAAGTCCCGGTAGAGGAGGAAAATGTTCCGGTGCGGCCACGCCGGTCGCGCCCGCCGGCGCGACTGAGTCCTGATGCCTTCCCTCGCTCCCATCGCCGCCGGCGCAGCCCCGTCAGGGACCCTCCGGCCTCTGCCGCCCAGGCAGCTCCCGGTCCTGCGGCCAGGAGGTCCGGCAGGAATCGCCCTCTGCGGGTGGGAGTGGAGGCGCTGGGGGTACGTGCTGCGGCTTCCCCCGCCCCCGGCCGACGACATGTGGTTGATGGAGTGGCGGCTCCCCCGCCTGCTGATGTGCCGAGCGGCGGGAGAGCTCAGCGTGGGCAGCGTCGGCGCGAGCGGAGCTCGCCTTCCCCTCCCCCTTTGCCGGCACCCGGGAGAAGATCTGCAGGTGGTGACGCGCGCCGGCGGGGGGAAGGAGGAGACGCTGCGGCCCCCACCAGCCGGGGGGACAGGCAGCCTGCGAGGAGAGGTCGGGCCAGGAGGCGGCTGATTCCCGAGGACGGAGGTGAGGCAGGCAGCCCCGCCTCCAGGGCAGCGGCAGAGGATTCTGATGACGGCAGCGTGGGGGCCCCTGCGCTGCTAGTGCCGGCTGCGCCGGGGGGCGGCCCTCATGTGGAGGAGGAGGAGAGCGGGAGATCCGGCGGGCCTCGGCCTAGCTCATCTGTTGCCTGGGAGACGGGTGTGCATCGGCAGGACCCAGGCCCGTCGTCAGCAGCTGTCCGGTCCACGGTGACGGTGCCAGGAGGCACTGGAGAAACGGCCGCTGGAGGCCCGGGTCCAGCGAGGCTGGGTGAGTTGACCACCTTCTCCACCAACACAGGGGGTGGGGGGATCACACAGGGTAGCGCAGCGGGGTTGCATATGTTTTTCCAGGGGATGCAGGAGTTGCTGTCGAGGAGTTTGGCGGGTGTGGGGGTAGCGCCAGCGACGGTGTGGACAGGGCCCGGGTTGCAGTCGGGGCTGGGGGCTTGTGTTGGGGTGGCTGGGGGGGCAGGAGTAGCTGCTGGTGGTGACGTGTCTGGGGGGCCAGTTGTGGTGAGTGGGCCTGTGGCATCGGGGGTGGTGCAGAAGCCGGTGGATGATGTGCGGCTTGCGGATGCAGCGCGGGGGGAGGTGTATGTATGCTTTGAAGGACCGCTGGGGGCTCATCTGAAAGCTGAAGTGCGGGAGAAGATATGGAAGGGGGAGTATGTCGAAATTTTTTCGCTGCTTCCCCTTGAGAAATTTAATCTGGATAGATTAAAACCGGATGAGAGTAAGAAGGAGGAGGAGGAACGTCGGCGGTATAGGCTTATACCGCGTACGTTTGCCAATTGGTTGCAAGCGTTTGCAATTCTGGCTTGTGTGATTGGGGAGAAGGCACCGGAGCACTGTTCTGCCTTGTTTTGTTATCTGGATTCGATCGGTGAGGCGTACCGGGTGTATGGGGGGAACGCATGGTTACGCTATGACGAACAATTTAGGCAGCGGAAGGCGGTCCGCCCGTCCATCCGGTGGGATCACAAAGACATCAGTCTTTGGATGAAGTTAATGTCCGCCCCGCGGGTTGCGGGAGGGGGGCAGCCCTTTCGGGAGTCAGCCGGCGGCGCAGGGTCAGCAGCCGGGCGGTCGGCTGGTGCGGGAAAAGGGTGCTGCTGGCAATACAATGACGGCACCTGTAAGTTCGGGGCCGAGTGTCGGTTTAAGCATGAATGCTCGGGTTGTGGGGGAGCGCACGGCCTTGTTAGATGCTTCAAGCGGGGTAGGGGTAGAGGGGGTGACACTGAGCAGAAGAGGATGGACCCCGGTGAGGGTGGAAAGGATGGGGGCGTTTCTAGACCGCTATCCAAATAGGCTGGCCGCTAAGACTCTGCGGGACGGTTTTAGTGTGGGTTTTCGCATCCCTTGTTCGCTCGGGCCTTCCACCGGGAATGTGCGCAACCTGTCCTCGGCCTTGTCCCGTCCGGACTTGGTTACTGAAAAATTGATGAAGGAGGTGGGGTTGGGCCGGATGGCGGGCCCGTTTGAGTCACCTCCGGTTAGGGATTTGCGCACATCCCCATTGGGGCTGGTCCCGAAGAGGGAACCAGGGAAGTTCAGGCTTATCCACCATCTGTCGTTCCCGACGGGTAGTTCGGTGAATGATGGCATTGCGCCGGAACTGTGTACGGTCTCTTATACATCCTTTGATACGGCGGTACTCTGGGTAAGGAAGTATGGGAGGGGCTGTATGCTGGCAAAGACGGATATCGAGGCCGCCTTCCGCCTGTTGCCGATTCACCCGGAAAGTTTTAGGTTACTGGGGTGTAAGTGGCAGGGCGCATATTATGTTGATATGTGCCTGCCCATGGGGTGTGCGATATCCTGTTCTTACTTTGAATTGTTTAGCTCGTTCCTGGAGTGGGTGGTGCGGCAGGAGTCTCAGGTAGACTCGGTGTTGCACTACTTAGACGATTTTTTGTTTCTGGGTCCGGGGGGGTCTCGGGTGTGTGCGGTGTTGTTGCAGACGATGGAAAGAATTTGCAGTCATTTCGGGGTGCCATTGGCTCCTGAGAAGACTGAGGGGCCCGCTACGGAGGTGAAGTTTTTAGGCATAGTACTTGATACCGACAAGATGGAATGTCGTCTGCCTGATGACAAATTGAGGGAACTACAGGAGGCGGTCGGGGCAGCGAGGCGGTGCAAGAAGCTCCAGTTGCGTGATTTGCAGTCGCTAATTGGGCGCTTGAACTTCGCCTGCAGGATTATGCCCATGGGCCGGGTTTTCTGTAGACGGTTGTCGGCGGCCACGGCGGGGGTGCGACTACCTCATCACTATGTGCGGATCGCAGCAGAATTGCGGGAGGATTTGGGGGTCTGGGAGGAATTTTTGGCAGGTTACAATGGCAGGTCAATGGTTATGGACAAGGTTGTGTCCAACGTGGATTTGGAATTGTTTACTGATGCTTCTGGGGGTCGGGGATTTGGGGCCTTTTTGCAAGGGAGGTGGTGCGCGGGGGCGTGGCCTTCAGAATGGCAGGAGTTGGGGTTGGTGAGAAATTTGGCATTGCTTGAATTGTTCCCGATCGTGGTGGCCACGGTGATTTGGGGCAGCTTGTTGGAGAACAAGCGGGTGCGGTTTTTCTGTGACAATTTGGGCGTGGTTCAGGCTATTAATGCGCAGACGGCGAAGTCCCCCCCGGTGGTGAGGCTGTTGAGGAAGTTGGTGCTGCGGGGGTTAGCGCTGAATGCTCATTTTACGGCTGTGCATGTTCCTGGTGTTTGTAATACGGTGGCTGACGCACTCTCTCGTTTTCAGTGGCAGCGGTTTCGGGAGTTGGCACCGGAGGCGGAGGAGGTCGGGGTCCCGTGTCCGGAGCACCTATGGCAGTGGGTGTAGAGGTTGCCTTGGGTCTTGTGCAGCGGTCGGTGTCGGAAGGTACTTGGTCGGCTTATGCTAGGTGGTGGCGGGAGTGGGAATTGGTAGTGGGGGAGGTGTCGCAAGGTGGTGAGAGGAGCAGTTGGGAGGAGTGTGTTTTGTATTATGTGGGGAGGTCGTTTAGTCTCGGGGTGTCCCCTACTGGCATAGCACAACGTATGTCGGCGTTAGTTTTCTGGTTCAGGTTGAGGGGGATGCAGGATTTTACCAAATCCTTCCTGGTGCGCCAGGCGTTGAGGGGATATAAGAAGGGGGCTCGCCGCAGGGACACACGCCGGCCGGTGTCGTTTCAGCTATTGATGCGGGTGTGGGATGTGTTGGGGAGTATTTGTCTGTCAGAGTACGAGGCAAAGTTGTTTCGATTGGCATTTTCGCTTGCGTTCTTTGGTGCGTTTAGGATATCTGAATTGGTTTCCCCTAGCCGGCAGAGAGGGGGGGGCTTGTTGGGGACTGATGTGAGTGTTCGGGGTGGGTTGTTGGAATGTAGGTTGCGGCGATCCAAGACGGATCAAGGTGGTAAGGGGTGTGTTGTAAAGCTGGCCCCCTTGATGGGGTCTTCAGTTTGCCCTGTGGAGTGTTTTCGGGTTTACGTGGGGTGCAGACCGGCAGTGGAGGGACCGCTGTTAGTACATGCGGACGGCCAGTTTTTGTCTCGGTACCAATTTGTACAGGTGTTACGGCGGGGTTTGGAGGCTGTGGGGGAGAGGGCGTCGGAGTACAGCTCTCATTCGTTCCGGATTGGGGCCGCTACCGAGGCGGCGCGTTGGGGTTTGGGGCCGGAGGTGATTAGAAAAATAGGTCGTTGGGAGTCTGAGAGGTTCAGGATTTATGTTAGACCTCAGTTGCTTTGAGGATGTTTTTGTTTTGGAGGTAGGGAGTTACGGTGCACGGTGGTGGTGATGTGTGTTTTTGTTTTGTTTTCCCAGATGCAGCCCCCTGTCTGATGTGGATCGTGGGCCATTCTTTCGTGCATTGGGGCGGTTTAAGAGCGGATGTGCGGCCGGCTGGCCGTCAGCTGGGGTTTGCCAGGGGGGAGGTGCAGGTCAGGTGGCTGGGGAGGAGGGGCCTGGTGTGGTCCAGGTTGTTGCCCTTGGTGCAGTTTTACGCCAATATGGATAGGGCCCCCGATGTCTTGGTGGTGCACGCAGGGGGCAATGACTTGGGAGCGCGCACGTCCCGGGCGATAGTCCGGGATATTAAGATTGATTTATTGAGATTGTGGGTGGCCTATCCTGGCTTGATTGTTGTGTGGTCGGACATTGTGGCCAGAAAATCGTGGAATCAAGCACGATCGGTGCGGGGGGTGAATAGGGCCCGCGCAAAAATTAATAAAACGATTGGGCGTTTTGTGGCCAGAAACGGAGGGATAGTGGTCCGCCATCCTGATTTGGAGGTTCCTAATGACTCCTTTTTGCGGGCTGATGGGGTGCACCTGAATGCGCTGGGGTTGGATTTGTGGATCCTTGGGCTCAAGGATGGGATGGTGCGGGCCCTTAGATTGTGGAGGAGCGACCATGCATAAGGTGTCACGCACGGCCGCTGTGGCTGGAGTGGGTAGGGGAATTGGAGGTGACCCGGTTAAAATTGGAGACTCATAGTTAATGTTAATATTAGTTAAAATTGGAGAACATGGTTTTGGAATGCTGGGGCGGTACCCAGCTGGTGTGGGAGATCCTGTGGCCAGTGCCACAGGGGAGTGCATGGCTTCAACAGGTGGTGTCCTCAGGTTAGGTGCCTGCGACTGAGGGCAAGTTGAAGACCTTGGTGGATAACGGAAAGGGGGAAAAGGAGCAGGGGGTCCTTCCAATTCTCCTCTCACTGGGGTTGGATTATTTCAGGGGGTGTGGTTTCCAATGTTATTAACCATGTTGGTTATTGTTATTTATATTTTATAAGAGAAGTAATTTTCATACCTGGTGGATATTTTATTGTTAATAAAATTGGGCCGCTGTGGCCTTTGCACCACAACTATGTGTCGTCTCTTCGATGGGTAAAAGGGGGTGGTGTATGGCCTGGCGCAGGTAAGCTATCCCTTAAGTCAAGAAAGCCCCGCAGCGATGTGCAACATAGTGGAGGGTGCACATGACTAGGGGAGATGGCAAGCACGTGCTGGGATCGTGCAAAGGGGATGAGTGGGGAGGGGGGCTGATGGTAATTGGTGGGATAAGGGAGGAAGAGGTGGGAAGATTGCTAGGTATATTTGGGGAGGGAGGAGCAGAACGGGCAGACCTAGCGGAGCTACACAGAAGAAAAGTTCCCGCCCGCCCGCCCTTAGTGTCTGGGGGTACGGTTTGTCACGGCGGCTGGAGTGGGTAGGGGAATTGGAGGTGACCCGGTTAAAATTGGAGACTCATAGTTAATGTTAATATTAGTTAAAATTGGAGAACATGGTTTTGGAATGCTGGGGCGGTACCCAGCTGGTGTGGGAGATCCTGTGGCCAGTGCCACAGGGGAGTGCATGGCTTCAACAGGTGGTGTCCTCAGGTTAGGTGCCTGCGACTGAGGGCAAGTTGAAGACCTTGGTGGATAACGGAAAGGGGGAAAAGGAGCAGGGGGTCCTTCCAATTCTCCTCTCACTGGGGTTGGATTATTTCAGGGGGTGTGGTTTCCAATGTTATTAACCATGTTGGTTATTGTTATTTATATTTTATAAGAGAAGTAATTTTCATACCTGGTGGATATTTTATTGTTAATAAAATTGGGCCGCTGTGGCCTTTGCACCACAACTATGTGTCGTCTCTTCGATGGGTAAAAGGGGGTGGTGTATGGCCTGGCGCAGGTAAGCTATCCCTTAAGTCATGACTGAAATATATGTAGTGTGAACCCAGCCCAAAGTTGTATAACTTTGTAATGTGTGCTATTTAGTGAATCATTTTCTAATGCCGCACTACCCCTTAAAGTGCTTCACTGGATCTGTGCTGAGAGATACTTGCAAGCAATGAAGATAAGAGAGGTAGTTGTAGCGGTGCTTGTATAGCTGAAAGTTTAGAGTAGAGTGGAGCGGCGTAGAGGAGAGGAGTTTGTCAATGGGGTCCCAACCCAAAGTAGTACTTGAGGTACTTGAGTGTGAGAATCACTTGTGCCTGTGTTTAGACTGTTGTCTGATCACCTTCTGCCCTACAGTGTTGAGTTACCCGTGCTAATAGGGTGACACAAGCCCCAGTCGTGGTTACCTGGGTGAAGCTAAGTGTCCGAGTGTGTCCCTGTGTCACCTGCACTGCGAGATAGAATACGTAGACTTTCTTTACGGTAGCTTTGTTCTATCCAGGCTAGTTTCTCTGTAGCTTAGGATACTGCCCTGCACCTTGTAGAGTGGTTCTCAGTGTGGGCTGGGTTTATCCCCGACTTGTCCTCCTTGTAGTGTCTAGGACTGCATAGTGGAAGTAGATAGACTAGAAGAACTGGATATCTCTGTCCGCTTCATACACGTGTGTCTCAGACTCTCCAACTCAACTGGACTGTCCCGGACAGGGGTCCTTGCTGAGCCAGGCCCTGGCTAAACCTCCACAGGGATGTCTACTCTGTGTGCACTTTTACAATAAATGGCCCTGCTCGGACTTCTCCTTTAAGTTCATTTTAGTTGTGAAGACTTGTGCTCCACTTTCATCCGAATTCCCTGAAGCCGCCGGCTTCTCCGCAAAAAGGATGCATGAAATTATTTTTTTGAGTCAGAGGAATCTAGTTATACAATGTCTTCATATATGATGTGATTAGACTCTGCATTACAGGATCATATTGACTGGAATGAAACATTGTATCAATATGTGGGAATGATTATTGTCTAATTATCACATTGGGAGTTGATAATCCAGCGCTATGTGCTATATACGATCATTACAAAGGGACGCGGTATGCAGAGAAACTTTCCTCTGGAAGGAAGAGAGATCTCTAGTGCCTTTTTTTAGAGGTAGCTTTATTATAAGTCAGTGGTTCACCCTTTAACAAGTCTTACTAAGGATCCTGTTGGACAAGGCGATGTAGAGGAGAAAGCAAGCGCCTCCTCTAACATGCTCTCACCTCCCTGCTCCAGCTCTGGTGCCGGTATTCCGCAGCTTCGGTCCCCCAGCCCCTGGCGGCTTCTGGGTCTGAGTGTGGACCTGGGACGTGACATGCTAGGCCCGGTCAGCAAGTCAGAGGCAGTACCACGGTCCCGTGATGGCCGCTGACTGGCTAAGCAGGCTTAGAACGTCACGTCCCAGGTCCCCAGTCAGGTCAGGAAGCGTCCGGGACTGGAGCTGTGGGATATGGACACCAGCGATGGAGCGGGGGAGGTTACAGTATGTTACTTCTTTCATCCTCCCCAGATCTCTACCAGAAATCACCCCAGCCCAAAGTTTTCCTTTAAACATGACTATTGGGTAAACCAGAGTCTCATCAAAACAGAAGAGTCACCCATCTCAGCTGTTTCTGGCGTACACTAGGTTTGGGGTCAAACTGTAATGCATGGAAAGTTGGACTTGAAGTCTTGGAATCCCAGCTCCTTATGAAACTTACCTCATTTGATATTGCCAAAGAAGGCTTGAGGTGGTCACATATTTCACACAAAATGTACAGAAGATAGAAGTTGACTTTGGGTAATAGAGGAGGGGAGACCGTCCTATATATTACAGAGATGCCTTAAATATAGTGCATATGGGAAGGGGTTGTCTATTGGCTGCAACTTCTGCAGCCCTTATTGCAATTTTACTGGTAAAGGGGTGTTCTGGATGCTCCCAGGGCAAAATATATTGGTCTGCATGTCCAAACATAAGGTGCCACAACACCGAACACATAGGAAGAATAACCAAGACGCCCGGTGGCCCCACTAGACCAAAACTGGTCATACATAAGATACTGTAGGGTCAGCTAAACGCTTGTTTGGTGGAAACCTATCTCTCCCAACTTTCCCATAAACATATATGATCAATTCTGTTGGCTGCTACCCTCAGCAGTGGCTTGCCTCCCTCTAGAACCGAAGATTGGGCATCTTTATCAAAATCAGTGGGTTCGACCATTTATGATCCATGGTATGGTATACATAATCTTTTCCATGTACAGTATATGTGTCTTTTGAAGTCTACAGGACCCATTTTGTGGCATAATGTTTGACCTCACCTGATCCTGTCCCAACATCTTTCTATCACCCATAAAAGTATTTCCCTTTCAGTAACACGTGGTTTGACTATACCCATTATATCTTTGAAGGTATCGGCCCCGGTTGGCACCTGGAATTCATCGAAGTCAGAGATGAAACGATGAGCAAGACTTTCCGCTTCCAATGTGACCGGTGGTTGGCCAAGAATGCAGATGACAAGCAGATCGTAAGAGAACTCGCCTGTGCCAACAATGATATCCTAGACCTGAAGGAGCGCACGTGTAAGTGGATCCGCGAGTGCTTCCTGTGTCGTAGAGGAGTCTTATTTGGTCATGGCAGGTTCTAGATGACTTTTCTTGTGCTTTTTCCAGCTTATGAGATTGTGACCGTAACAAGTGACCGAGAAGATGCTGAAACCAAGGAGAATGTGTGGATAATTCTAGAGGGGAAGAAAGGAAGATCTAAGGAGTTTCTGCTGGAGAACTCCTCCAAGAAGAGGAGATTTGCTCAGTGAGTGTTTCGATTTATTGGTGGAAACTTGATCACAAGCTTGAAGCTTGAGCTCCTACACAATCGTAATAGAAAGTCAACTTCTGAAAAATTGATCCACACAGATGTATATTATTGTTGTTTTGTGTCCAGTTTTCATCCTCTGGGAGAAGCTTTTTATAATAAAGTATGACATCTTTATCATTATCCCTCGACAGGGACGCAACGGATGTATTCAAGTTTTCCTCCAAGAATGTAGGTGACATCGCTGCTATATGTGTTGGCCATTGTCCTAAGGATGGGAGGAAGGTAACACCTAAAGCAGATTCCTACTGGCACGTTAAGGAGATCACCGTTACCGAGACCGAGCTGGGGAACCAGTAAGTGATTCAAGTGATGTAAGAGATCAGCCCTCCCCCAGTCACTTCATTTTTGAAGGGAGACATCTTGTTTAAAGGGTTTCTGTGTTGGAGAAAAAAACGTATTATTTATTTTTAAAGGACCCTTGAATGCAGAGCGCTGTGCATATGATAATGGATTAACATACAGACTGTAGCATAAATCTAGGGGGGGGGGCAATACATAAATAAAGTAAAAGACTCAGATATAGGAAGAGAGAAGACCCTTCCCATGAGGGCTTAAATAGGCAGAGAGGACTCTGCCCACGAGGGCTTACATAGAGATAGAGGACCCTACCCGCGAGGGCTTACATAGGGATAGAAGACCCTGCGTACGAGGGTTTACATAGGGATAGAGGACCCTACCCGCAAGGGCTTACATAGGGATAGAAGACCCTGCCCACAAGGGCTTATATATAGATAGAAGACCCTACCTCCAAGGGCTTATATAGGGATAGAAGATCCTGCCCGCAAGGGCTTATATAGGGATAGAAGACCCTGCCAGCAAGGGCTTACGTGGGGATAGAAGACCCTGGCCGCAAGGGCTTACTTTGGGAGGGAGGACCCTGTCCCTGAGGGTTTACATAGGGATAGAAGACACTGTCCACGAGGGCTTACATAGAGAGGGCCCTGCCCGCGAGGGCTTTCATAGGGAGAGAAGACCCTGCCCAGTGAGGGCTTAAATAGGGAGAGAGGACCCTGCCCATGAAGGCTTACATAGGGAGAGAGTACCCTGCCCACGAGGGCTTACATAGGGAGAGAGTACTCTGCCCGTGAGGGCTAACATAGGGAGAGAGAGGGCCCTGTCCGTGAGGGCTTACATAGGGAGAGAGGACCCTGCCCATGAGGGCTTACATAGGGAGAGAGTACTCTGCCCGTGAGGGCTTACATAGGGAGAGAGAGGGCCCTGTCCGTGAGGGCTTACATAGGGAGAGAGGACCCTGCCCACGAGGGCTTACATAGGGAGAGAGTACCCTACGTATGAGGACTTGTATAGGGAGAGAGGACTGTGCCCGCGAGGGTTTACATAGGGAGAGAGTACCCTACGTATGAGGACTTGTATAGGGAGAGATGACTGTGCCCGCGAGGGCTTACATAGGGAGAGAGGACCCTGCCCGCGAAGGCTTACATAGGGAGAAAGGACCCTGCCTATGAGGAATTACATAGGGGGGGAGGAACCTGCCTATAAGGGCTTATATAGGAAGGGAGGACCCTGCCCACAAGGGTTTACATAGGGACAGAAAACCCTGCCAGCTCGGGCTTACATTCTACAAATTGTGTCTACAATTGTGTATATTCATTTAGGGTGCTGGTAATATGACTTTTAAAAATATATTCCCATGTTCCGGATAAAATTTCAGTATAATGCCATCATATATTTCAGATACTTGTTTAACTGCAATGCCAAGATCCCCCTGCGTATCAAGAGAGATGACTACAAAGTCTTTGAATGTGCCAAGACCATTGAGAGCTTTGCCAGCCGGGCCCGCAGTTTGGTACCAGTGAAGTACGAAGTCATTGTAGTGACTGGTTTCGAAAAAGGAGCAGGAACGGACGCCAATGTTTTCCTTACAATGTACGGGTCTAATGGTGACTCTGGGAAGCACGCCCTGAAGCAGAAATTTAGGAACCTCTTTGAGCGTGGAAACACTGATCGCTTCTACATCGAGACCTTAGACTTGGGCGAGTTGAAGAAAGTGCGTGTGGAGCACGACAACAGCAGCCTCAGCCCTGGGTGGCTTCTAGAGAGGGTAGAGGTGACCAATTCTGCAACTGGAGTCACCACCATATTCCCTTGCGGCAAGTGGTTGGATAAGAAGAGAGGGGATGGTGAAATCTGGCGAGAGCTCTACCCCATGTACTAAAGACCTTGCCCGGTAGACCTCCAACCAATGTAACTCACTTGTGTCATCTCTGCCACGTCTTTCATAAATTATTACAAAATGTATTTTATATATTTTTTTGTATACAGACTTTGTATAATGTGTATAGAATATTGAAGTATATGTATGGAAACCGCTCACTGTATTAATGTATGGAGAAGCCAAGAAGCTACACTAGGCTTCCCGCAAACTGAAGAAAACAAATGACTCCTCTGAGACGAATCATACAGTGGCATAAAGCTCAATAAATGAATATATCTTGGTAATTCCTTGTCAACTTGTGATCGTAAAGAACCTCTTAATTCGTATATCAGAGGAGTCAGGGTAAGCTGTGAAAGGCCACTGGACCTTAAAAAAGGTTATTCGAGAAAAATTATTACTTAATAATTAATACTGCGGGGGACATGTTAGTAATGTATACTTACCTTTCCTGTCCTCCCACCACTGCCAGATCCCGGGCCGATCGCTCTGCGCCGTCTCCTGTGTTTTCATAAAATACAATGGCATTGTGCTCCCACCGGGAATGCCTGCTCAGCATAGGCTCTATACTGAGTGACCGTTTCCTATGGGAATGCAACGTCATTGGATGTTGACAGAGGATCCAGCAGTGGCGGGAGGACAGGACAGGTAAGTATACATTACCAACATGTCCCCTGCAGCCCCAGCAGCCAAGTATTCATTTTTACTGGACAACCTCTTTAATAAAGATTGTTCAGTGTAGTCTGCAAGGCAGTGGGGAAATGTACTACTAGCTGCAGTCAATATGGAGTCAAGGCACTGTCTCTCCACCATCTCGGGAATAGCAGGATCTGGCTCACCTGGGATCCATCCACGGACTCACGGTGCTCAGCGACACATAAGAACAGTCCTTGAAACACCAGCAATCCAGCAAAAGATGGTGCAACACTCGTGTCTTAGTCCAATGTTACTCTTTTTTGCCATAGAAAGGTAAGAGAGTGCACAAAAAAAGGCGACAATCGTTTCGCGCTTAAACGCGCTTTGTCATAGCCCATACGTCATATCCTTCACCTGGTCTTTTAACTAAGACCACTTAAAGACACATACACCCAATATAATGTGAAGGATAAAAACATACAAAAAGACATACAAAAAGAGCTGCAAATATACAGGAGAAAGTTCCATTAAATGACATATAATTTTCTGTTGTCATATAACTAAATTCATACCAGATCGTTCATTTAGGCCAAGTGGGCCCAAGGCTTCTGTCTTTATAATCCGTTCCATTTCCTTCCGTAACAGTAATTTGTGTTGATCACCCCCATGTCCTGATGGTTCAACTTTATATAGTCCCATAAATTTCATTTGCAAGGTATCACCCGAGTGCACTGTCCGTATATGATTTATTAGCCGGGGTCACCCCTTGCCTGTTCTGACCGATCTTTGATGTTCAACGAATCTTCTGCACATAGGTCTAATTGTTTTCCCTATGTAGAAGGAACCACATGCACAAATGATTGCGTACACTACATAGGGTGTTCTGCATGTAATAAAACCTTTTACCATAATCTCTGAACTGCCTAGACGCACCCATTTCACATTATGCAGATGGGTACAATTACAGTGTCCACATTTGTGGTTTCCTGACAAAGGACCTCTATTGAGCCAGTTCACACTACGCGATTCTTCCTTTTCTATCCGGCCCCGGACCAATTGGTGACGTAAATTAGTACACCTCTTAAACGTTACCTCCTGTGTGAACTGGCTCAATATCGCATCATTTTGCAAAATATGCCAGTTTTTATTTAGAGCTGTTCGTACTATTTGATTCGTGGGGCTATGTTTGAAACTAAATACACATCTACGAGATCTCTTGGTTCTTGGCGGATTACTAACTAGTTGGTGTCAAGTAAGCTGTCTCGCTTTTATGAGATCCCTGTTCACACTATCCACAGGGTAGCCTCCGGCGATAAATCTATCACTAAGTTCCTTAGCCTGTATCTCGAACTGTGCATCTGTGTTATTAATCCGTCTAATCCGGACAAATTGCCCATAAGGAACCACCTCCTTGACGTGTCTAGGGTGGTAGCTATTGTATCGCAGCAATGAATTAGTAGCTGTAGGTTTTCTATAACTACTGATACGAAGAGAATTATCTACCACCTCTAGGCTCACGTCAAGGAATTCCAATTTGTGGCCACCAAACACATCAGTAAAGCGCATATTGTGGGAGTTGTTGTTCATATATCCAAAAAAATAGCAAAAAACATAATTCATAAGGAGGCGGTCCGGATTATGCTGCGTTTACACGAAACGATAATTGGCCCGATCGTACGATTAACGATGTCGGAGTAACGATTTTTTTTTTCCTAACGGTCAGCGTTTAGACGGTACGATATATCGTACGGAAATTCGTTTTGCGATCGCTTACGCCTATCTCACACATTGGTTAAATCGGCGAACCACTGTTTACACTGAACGATCTGCCAATTTTTTGCGAACGACGATTTTAGAACATGTTGTAAGATCAAAATGAACGATTTCTCGTTCCTCGTTTGATCGTTCGCAGCGTTTACACGTACGATTATCGTTCGAATTCGATTGTTATCGTGCGAATTCGCACGATAATCGTTCCGTGTAAACGCAGCATTAGAAGGATTAATAACACAGATGCACAGTTTGAGATACAGGCTAAGGAACTTAGTGATAGATTTATCGCCGGAGGCTACCCTGTGGATAGTGTGAACAGGGATCTCATAAAAGCGAGACAGCTTACTCGACACCAACTAGTTAGTAATCCGCCAAGAACCTAGAGATCTCGTAGATGTGTATTTAGTTTCAAACATAGCCCCACGAATCAAATAGTACGAACAACTCTAAATAAAAACTGGCATATTTTGCAAAATGATGCGATATTGAGCCAGTTCACACAGGAGCGCCCCTTGGTAACGTTTAAGAGGTGTACTAATTTACGTGACCAATTGGTCCGGGGCCGGATAGAAAAGGAAGAATCGCGTAGTGTGAACTGGCTCAATAGAGGTCCTTTGTCAGGAAACCACAAATGTGGACACTGTAATTGTACCCATCTGCATAATGTGAAATGGGTGCGTCTAGGCAGTTCAGAGATTATGGTAAAAGGTTTTATTACATGCAGAACACCCTATGTAGTGTACGCAATCATTTGTGCATGTGGTTCCTTCTACATAGGGAAAACAATTAGACCTATGTGCAGAAGATTCGTTGAACATCAAAGATCGGTCAGAACAGGCAAGGGGTGACCCCGGCTAATAAATCATATACGGACAGTGCACTCGGGTGATACCTCGCAAATGAAATTTATGGGACTATATAAAGTTGAACCATCAGGACATGGGGGTGATCAACACAAATTACTGTTACGGAAGGAAATGGAACGGATTATAAAGACAGAAGCCTTGGGCCCACTTGGCCTAAATGAATGATCTGATATGAATTTAGTTATATGACAACAGAAAATTATATGTCATTTAATGGAACTTTCTCCTGTATATCTGCAGCTCTTTTTGTATGTCTTTTTGTATGTTTTTAACCTTCACATTATATTGGGTTTATGTGTCTTTAAGTGGTCTTAGTTAAAAGACCAGATGAAGGATATGACGTATGGGCTGTGACAAAGCGCGTCTAAGCGCGAAACGATGGTCGCCTTTTTTTGTGCACTCTCTTACCTTTCTATGGCAAAATAAAAAGTAATATTGGACTAAGACACGAGTGGGGAAATTTGTTGCAGGGTCCAGATATCTGCGTCAGGGTCCCAGACAACCAGGCGAGGCCACCCTCTCACTGTACAAAACATTGATGGTTTCTATTCCTGAAAGTTTCCCTGACATCATCTGTGCCCGTCCCTTGTGCTTCGCTCCCTATCGCCCTCTGGCATGATGCACTGCGGAGTCATTAGGATTCCTCAGAAATAATCATAGTAGAGATTCTGTAAGCTCAGTACCATCGTCCTGTATATTACCCCGTCCTATCATCTCTGCCCTTCAGCTCCTCATTTTGTTAAAAGTATTGATCGGTGCTGTAATTGGCTTGAAAGTGCAGCTAGCGAGCCCTGGAATTCCCAGATGCGGACGGAACTGGCTAATTGTCTGCGATTATGCTGAACACAGCTGACACAAGCAAAAAAAAATAGGAGGGGGGGTGTTGGATTTCTTACTCCACGAGTGAGCTGGGAATAGCAGCAACTGAAATCCGCTCCGTCTAATTCATTGACACTGAATGCAATCCCTGGTACAATGCAGGATCTGCGATGACTACTACAGTGCCGTGTAGCCTGGAAGGCAGGTTCTGCATCACGTTGATATGAACCGAATCTAACCTGCTGATATGTCCCTATTGCACAGTAGGTGCTAAGGATGAAGGTACGTCTCTAAGGCTAGGTTCACACTGCGTTTTTGCAATCCGTTTTTTTCATCCGTTTTTAGCAAAAAATAGACTTCCATTGTAAAAAAAAAAACCGGATCAAAACAGATCCCTTTTTTTTGACGGACACAAAAACATAGCTGACCTTACTTTTCTGTCTGTAAAAAAAAAACCCGGATTTATTTTGATCAGTTTTTTTTACAATGGAAGTCAATGGAAAAACGGATCAAAACAGATGCACACAAATGCATCCATTTTTTCATCCGTTCTTTTGCAAAAAACGGATGAAAAACACGCATTGCAAAAACGCAGTGTGAACCTAGCCTTAGGCTGGGTTCACACTGCGTTTTTCCTATCCATTTAACGTATATGTTTTATGGGGAAAAAAAATGGATGCAATTGATCCCTTTGGATCCGTTTTTCCATTGACTTCCATTATTTAAAAAAAAAAATGGATCAAAACGGATGCGTTTTTTTTTTTACGTACCACGTTTCTCTGTCCGTTAAAAGTAACCAAATAAAAATGGATGCGTTAAACGGATAGGAAAAGCGTAGTGTGAACCCAGCCTTACCTTCATTCTCGATGCTGTTGCTGTTGAGCACTGCCCCGCCCCATAGTGCCGATCCGGTTCAGTTCTTGGTGACCTATGATGTCACTAATGTTTTGGGTCCATTGGAAGCCAATTGGGCTAAATCTATGGTGCCAGATTACCAATGTCGGTATATCCGTACTTACCTGTCTACACCTGCTCATGGCTATTTCTCTGTATATATTTACACACGACCCGCTTTCTCTTCTCACCCACTAGACTGAGTCTTGGCCTTTGCCTCTCTACGCTTGGATTTCCTGTTGCTTCCATCTGGGTCCATGGGCTTATCATGTCTATCCGAGCCAAACGTTGTGCAGCAGCCTTTTCATCTTTAATTAAAAAGCAATAAATGAAACGTATAAATGCATGCGAAATGAGCCGACATCGGGATATGCCCGGATTCTTATAATGATTCCACTGCTGTTATTTATTATGCATCCTCTGCCATCATAACGGATCCGACTGGCAAGCACCTCGGGGGGGTTCTGTGGTTCTCTATACATCTATCAGTATACAGTTAATTATTCATGTAGCTAACAAGACAACATAGCATGCCGTCTGATTCTCCTACTAGTGGAATGTTCTAGAGATGAGAGAAAATCAGACCCTGCTGAGACGACAGTGAAGTGACGCCATGATCTCATTGATATTCATATAGGGCTCATATTCCTGAAATGCCGGTGAGAGATGACAGGTATTGTGCTATATGGTGTTATCATCTCATGGAGGCTCGGCGGGGACTTAAAGGGACTGTCAAACCTCTCTGTTATGTATAGGTAAATGGTGCAGTTGGGTTTCCCATTGTGAGCTTGCATTCAGCTTGGCGACCACTGGGGCCTTGGAAGATTTCCAGTATCCGTGCGGAGGAGTTGATTGGAACAAGGCCAAAATGGCTTAAAGCTCCACATCTGTAAAGGAAACTACTTGATCCTCCATTCTGAGTAACAACCTATTGCAGGAGATCTTCCATATTGTGGCTTGTAGAGATGAGCATGTTCGAGTCCGATCGTTTGGCATTTTATGGTGTCTATAGATAGTCTTGAAGAGAATCCTTGAACTCCCGTATAGATGAGTCTGTTATCCCATCTGACTGCCTTCTGCCCCTAAGTGTTGGGTTTCCGTCCTAATGGGGTAGTACAAGTCCCAGGTCTTTTGTCACTGGGTAGAGCTAGCTAGTAGTATCCTTCCTACTCAGCTGAGCAAAATTCAATAGGGAGGAGCAGCTAACTTGCACTGTGCTCTACTGCGGTACAGTCTTAGAGTTCCTCTTCTTTCTTTAGGTGATTTTCCTGAAACTAGAAAAATCCACAATGTAGGCAAAGAGTTTCCCTGCGGGTGAAGTCTAGCAACTAATGGAGGTTGAATCACTAGCTCTGGGGAACAGGCTAAACACATCCTGCCTGTCCTGAAGCCAGGCACTATCTAAAACTAAAGGGAAGTCTAGACTATAGAGGGAAGTGTGTGTGTAGCTAAACCTAGTTTTGACTGCCGCTGTGCTGTGGGAGAGTGTGACACCTAGTGGTTGGAGTAAGATACAGCATCTTACTGTCCTAACCGTGACACTGAATAAAACACTTTTGCCTAGGTGTAAGAAAAGAAGAAAACACGTAGTGAGACACTACATCTATCCAAGAACAATAGTTTTAGGTAGTTGAAATCCAAGTAGAGATGAGCAAACCGGGTTCGTGTTCGAGTCGATCCGAACCTGAACGATCAGTATTTGATTAGCGGGGGCTGCTGAACTTGGATAAAGCTCTAAGGTTGTCTGGAAAACATGAATACAGCCAATGACTATATCCATGTTTTCCACATAGCCTTAGGACTTTATCCAAGTTCAGCAGCCACTGCTAATCAAATGCCGAAAGTTCGGGTTCGGATCGACTCGAGCATGCTCCAGGTTCGCTCATCTCTAAATCCAGGATGTCTGATCAACATCATCTGTTGAGAAGAGTCCAGAGACTCACATAGATTGAGATTGTCAGGTTCGATCAGCTTGTTTCTAATGTGTATGAAGACTATAACCCCTTCCTAAGGGCAGTTTGCCCCATTAAACTTTCCTACTCATAAGCCACCTGTTGTCTCCATCCTATATCCCCCATTCATGTTTACTGAACCAACCAGCTTCTGGTCCACATCTCCTCCCATTCTAATGCCCCAAACACCATCATGGCCATTTTGAGGGTTTGCTATGGCTCCTTAATCCAAAGTCCCAGTGCTCATTGTCTTATCTTATTGGATATACACCTATCTCTGTAATAGAGTAATGCCCCAAAGGGTTAAATCACCTGCTAATCTACACCAAGTTCTACTTCTGCCTATGTGTGTGCTATGTAATCTTCAGTATGTAACTGTTAAAATTAAAGGGATTATCCAGGATTGGAAAAAAACATAGCTTTCCTTCAAAAACAGCGCCACCCCTTGTCCTTAGGTTGTGTGTGGTATTGCACCTCAGCTCCATTCACTTCATTGTAACTGAGCAGCAATACCTCACACAACCTAAGGATAAGAGTGGCGCTGTTTCTGAAAGAAAGCAGCTATGTTCTTCTAATTCTGGATAATCCCTTTGATGTTCAGTAGACGGGAAGTTGACACCTGATGAAGATTCTTACAGCTGTAACCCGAAGCTTCTAAGACGTGTCAGACAGAGGGAAGGAAAGAGGGGATGAGTGACCCCTGAAGAACACAGAGGCCTTCCAAGCAGGGAGTCAGCATCCTTAACAACAGGAGATGGAGTTCCCCTTTAAGTGGCATCTGGGGAGTTGTTAGACAGGGAAAGGTTTGCAGTAACAACTCTTCCTCCCCCATTATGTCAGTAATAGAGACATGTTTATGAGACTGACACATCAGAGGAGGGAAGGAGCAGATTTATGCATTAGGCGGCAGGAGATGTCAGAATAATGCATCTAATTATTGGGATATTAATGGAGACGAGACGCTGTTCCTGATTACTGGGCTCATTATGCGTTACCTGATCTGATTGCATCACATGGATCTATATGTGGCAGCAGTGATTGCATTCCCAGATCTGTGCTCTCCAATGTGACCCGAAACCAGAGACGCCCTGCGGCAACTGACCAACCCTTGACGTGTGACCCAACGACTGACCAGCAAGACTTATGCTGCGTTTACACGTAACGATTATTGGCCCGATCGTACGATTAGCGATGTCGGATTTACGATTTTTTTTTTATAACGATCAGCGTTTAGATGATACGATATATCGTACGAATATTCGCACTGCGATCGTTTTGCGATCGTTTAAGCCTATCTCACACATTGGTTAAATCGGCGAACGAGTGTTCACACGGAACGATTTGCGAATTTTTTGCGTACGATGAACGACGATTTGATGACCTGATGAAAGATCAAAATGTACGATTTATCGTGCGTCGTTCGATCGTTCGCTGCGTTTACACGTACGATTATTGTTCGAATTCGACCGTTATCGCGCAAATTTGCGCGATAATCGTTACGTGTAAACGCAGCATTACAGCCTACACGATTAACAAAGTATACGTCAAAGTTGGTGCCCCTCCCTCCTTTCTTTCTGGCGCCATTCACTTCACACAAATTGGCTTAGGGCCCTATTACACTGGACGATTATTGTGCGAAAAAAATCGTTAAATCATTCGAATTTAAACAATAATCGTTCTGTGTAATTGCAGGCAACGATCGAAAAATCGTTCGTATGTCGTTGATATAGATCTAAACTTAAAATATCGTTAATCATTTGCTAACCGTTCGCTAATCGTTCGCTGTAATTCCGCGTTCGTTCGCTCAAGTTCTGCATTTTTTCACGAATCGTTCAGTGTATGTGCACATTGTTCACTGTTTTGCTGGGATCAGAAGGAACAAACGATCGTAGTAACGATCGCAATAACGATCGTAGTAACGATTGTAACTAACGACAATTGTTCTATGTAATATGGGGAACGATTTCAGGTTAACGATAAAAAAATCTCGTTTGCGATTGTTTATCGTTAGTCGTTAATCGTTAAAAATCGCTCAGTGTAATAGGACCCTTCCTTCAGGTTTCTTCTATATGCTGTATGACATGGTGTTATGCTGCCACCTAATGGTGGATTGATGTCACAGCGATAATGAGTAGGGTCCCCATTCATTATCCATTACACAAAAGAAAATTCTCTTATCCCATTCTCTTCTCTGAACATGAAATCCTGTTTAGTTCAGTCAAGTGAGGAGGTGGAGGGATTGTCTGGTCGCCTCTCCTTCTATTATCTAGGACTTATTTCCTGGGAACACTTGGGGTTAATACAAAAGTACCTGTAAAGTGCTCATAAATGTCACGTCTGTCACCCCCCGACTACCTGCCGAGCTGGTGGCCCTGTTATATAGATATCAGTAGAAGCATTCAGAACATGCCTTTATGGCCTGTTTCTTTGTTTTTTGTTTTTTTATTTTCATTAAATAACACCTTTATTTGGTCTGTGAATAGTGTCAAAGAGGCGGAGCCTATTGTGTTCTGGGCCCTAGCATCACCCTTTGCATAATCAGCGGCACTTATAAACTTGTACACTGCTCATACAACACAGTGAGGTGTAGCCCTGCTACGGCTGAGGGAACAATAGGCTCCGCCTCTTTGACCCTATGTACATAAAAAGTTTTTTTTGGGTGTGTGGAAATAAAAACACAGACAAGGGCAACAAAGGTGGCTTCTGAATGCGTTTTATTAATATTTATCCAGCGTTGCCGCCAGCTTGGTAATCGGTAAGAGGGTGACAGATACGTTTTAAAAGGGTACAGCAGAAAGCACTGTGTCAGACTGGAAAGAATACACCACTTCCTGCAGGACATACAGCAGCTGATAAGTCCTGGAAGTCTTCCGATTTTGAATAAAAGTAATTTACAAATCTTTATAACTTTCCGACACCAGTCGATTTGAATTTTTTTTTTTTTTTTGGGAGAACCCCTTTAAGTCCTTCCTATCTGATGACATATAGGAGGATTTTTCAGAAAGAAAGGAGTGTCAAAGACCTTGAGGTGCACAAGCACCACATAGCACGTCTAGGACCTGCACAGGCTTCAGGCTAGGCCTAGAGACATTATGGCTATGACATTATCCCTCCCGCATTCACAATGTGCATGTAACAGGGAACCATGGGGGACCGGGGAGAGGTGAGTGATGACAAACACTCCAGAATATGTTGGTGACATACAGTATAAATAACAGAAATGACTAATTCCAGCCGGCTGAAGTCATCGCTGTGGCAGAACCTGTGAATATGTATGACCATTATTTGGCAGTGGAGGATGTTCCGCCAATCCGGGCTTCTTCATGACGTCTGTAGTTCTCACATTGGCAGATGCTGATTGAATCCAAGGGCTTGGAGCGGAAACTCCTATATCTGCCTATTACCACTATCAATAAACTACTGGTGTGTGGTGTTTTTTTTTGTTTTTTTTTTACTAATGTTTTACAGCTTTTTATGTAGATATTCTATTATGTAAAACCTTAGATAGTGAATGGTGGTCACCCAGTGGCTGTAAAAAAAGATTTATAAAATATAATAAAAAATGAAATGAAAATAGAGCTCCAGCCTATAAGTCCCGGTCGGGCAGGGGGTGGGACCACATTGTCACCGCTCATGGACCACCGCCCACCTCCTGCACTTCCCAGTCTGGTGATGTCATGTCCGCTCGGCCAGTCAGTGATTAGAGACCAACAGAGAGCTGGTGACCTTGCTGTGTGGGAGCATGGGGACAGGTGAGTATAGATTCTTTATTATGTTTTCCCCACCAGCACCCCCTGCCCATCTGGGATATATTGACAGATTATCTATAGCCCATATGGCTATATTAACAGATTAAACGGTCAATGTCAATGGTCATTAAATGGTCAATGTTGCTTCAAACATTTTTGATAACGATATCATTTTTGTAATTCGCTTCATTTACTAAAATAAACCCCAGAAAAAAACAGCTCTAAAGTTTTGACCACTAGGTGTCTCCTTTCACTGCCTGTTGTCAGGGGAAATCTGTCTCCAATAACAACCCAAGCAAGACAGATTGCAAGAAGCGGGGAAAAAGAAACAGATTAGAACATCTAACATTAAAAAATCTAAGCCATACATTCCCCTTTAAGAATAACCTATCAATGTTTTAATCCTGGAAAATCTCTTTAATGAGATCTGTCAGCAATAAGCCTACTTGTTGATGGTCTCCAGTGGTACACCGAAATAGGAGGAAAATATCTTAACACAACAAAAACAGTAAAGATGATATATGGGCGACGAGTTAATCAATGTTCTTCATAGATAATGTGCTCTCCTGGGTCCACGCACCTTCTAAAAAAATCAATACTTCTGTGTTGGTGTATACTGTATATATATATATATATATATATATATATATATATACAGGGGCGGTCTTGGCATTTCTGGGGCCCCAAGCAAAGTTATGTCTGGGGCCCCCCTCGACACACGTTCCAAAACAATAGACCGCTGTGTGTTGCCCCCAGTAGTATATACCCCTTGTGCGCTACCGCCAGTAATATATACTCCTTGTGTGCTGCCCCCAATAGTATATACCCCTTGTGTCCTGCCCCCAGTAGTATATACCCCTTGTTTGCTTCCCCCAGTAGTATATAGACCCCTGTGTGTTCCCCCAGTTATATATAGCCCCCCAGTGTGCTCCCCCAGATGTATATAGACCTCCTGTGTGCTGCCCCAGTTGTATATAGACCCCCCTGTGTGCTGCCCCCAGTTGTATATACCCACTGTGTGCTCCCCCACTGTATATAGGCCCCCTGTGTGCTCCCTCAGGGGTATTTAGCCCCCCTGTGTGCTCCCCCACTTGGATATAGACCTCCTGTGTGCTCCCCCACTTGGATATAGACCTCCTGTGTGCTCCCCCACTTGGATATAGACCCCTGTGTGCTCCTCCAGTAGTATATAAACCCCCTGTGTGGTTCCCCCAGTAGTATATAGACCCCCTGTGTGCCCCACCAGTATTATATAGACCCCTTGTGTGCTGCCCCAGTAGTATACAGACCCCTGTGTGCTCCCCCAGTTATATATAGACCACCTGTGTGCCTCACAAGTAGAATATAGACCCCTGTATGTTCCCCCAGTAGTATATAGACCCCCTGTGTGCCCCACCAGTAGTATACAGACCCCTGTGTGCTCCCCTAGTAGTATTTAGCCCCCCGTGTGCTCTCCCACTTGGATATAGACCTCCTGTGTGCTCTCCAAGTTGTATATAGACGCCATTCTGCTGCCCCAAGTAGTATAAAGCCCCCCTGTGTGCTCCCCCTGTTATATAACCCCCCTGTGTGCTCCCCCCATTTATATAGACCCCCGATGTGCGCTCCCCCAGTTAAACAGACCCCTGTGTGCTCCCCCTCCCATATAGTATATAACACAATAAAACAAACACTTATACTCACCTGGGTCCGGGCGTCTCCTCTTCTCTTCACTCTTGTTGTCGCAGGAAGGGTTTTCCCTGCGATCACAAGAGGCCGCACTCCCCTTGTTCTGGCGCCGATGCTCCAGTGATGTCACAGCGCCGGCACCACAAGGACAAAGCTGCCACTTGTGACCGCAGGGAAAACCCTTCCTGCGGCCACAAGAGTGACTGACAGGAAGGGAGCCAATGTCTCCCGCCCTGTCAGTGCTGCTGCATGTAACTATGAGCGCTCATTACGAGTGCTCATAGTTACAGTTCAGATGGCAGCAGTGAGCGGGGCAGCGGCCCTGTCCAGCGGTCTTGAGCACAAGAGCGGGGTGTGGGGGCCCCCCTGGATGTTGGGGGCCCCAAGCGATCGCTTGGGGTGCTTGGTGCCAAAGACCGCCACTGTGTATATATATATATATATATATATATATATATATATATATATATATATACATATATATAATTAGAAAAAAGGAATAAAATAAAGAAAATCAGAAATAAATAGTAAGCAATGCAATTTGATTTATTAGTTATAAATAAAGTACAAAAAATTCCACAAAATGTGAATTGAAGCCAGTACACAAGTTCTAACGTCTCCTCGGTAATGCACTATTGCTTTTATATTGAGAATAATAATAATAAATAATCTTCTAGCATTTTTTATTCTTGTCTTTTTACTTGTTTTTTTTACTATAAAATATTCTATATGTAACAAAATGTTCCACCACAGCAAATCAGACAGCAGTAGAGATTACACAACCGAGAATGACCATTTCTCTCATCCACCTTATTAAACATTTCATTCCAGGAATTGACTTTTTTTTTTTTATTAGTATTGAAATTTACTATTTTAAAGATTGATTTTGGCCGCTGCGCACGTACACAGTATGAGGAATGGGGAATATACTAAGGCAGAAGGGAAGGAACACATAACAACCAATCAGATCACAGCTTCTAGTTCCAAATCTGACAAAGTGTGATCGGATTGGCTGCTGTGAGAAACATGTCCACTTCACGGGTCTGCACAAAGCTTCACTGAGCACGCTTGAAAATGGCGGCGAGTAGCCGTTGAAACGTTGCGTCTGTATGCTGCACTTGCTTTTCCAATAAATACTCACCTGAATTTCATTTGAGGAGTGCTGTGGATTTTCCTACACTACTAGATAGATAGATAGATAGGAGATAGATAGATAGAAGATAGATAGATAGATAGATAGATAGATAGATAGATAGATAGATAGATAGGAGATAGATAGGAGATAGATAGGAGGTAGATAGGAGATAGATAGGAGATAGATTATAGATAGATAGATAGATAGATAGATAGATAGATAGATAGATAGATAGGAGATAGATAGATAGATAGATAAATAGATAGATAGATAGATAGATAGATAGATAGGAGATAGATAGATAGGAGATAGATAGATAGATAGATAGATAGATAGATAGATAGAAGATAGATAGATAGATAGATAGGAGATAGATAGATAGATAGATAGATAGATAGGAGATAGATAGAAAGATAAATGTAGAAAAGTCCACAGCACTCCAGATGTATGCCAAAATTGTGAGGTGATTTATTCAAAAGAACATGTGGAAATTAACAGCAAACACAAGCGCGACGTTTCGGTGGCATATGCCACCATTTTCAAGGTGGCACGCTTGAAAATGGTGGCATGGGCCACCGAAACGCCGCGCTTGTGTTTGCTGTTAATTTCCACATGTTCTTGGCATACATCTGGAGTGCTGTGGACTTTTCTACATTTATCTACATGCGGTCAGTGGTCTCTGACCTGGATCTGCTGGCACCCGCTACTACCTGCAGGCAAAGTGCTGCTGGAACTTTTTTATTGATCTAGATAGATAGATAGATAGATAGATAGGAGATAGATAGGAGATAGATAGATAGATAGATAGATAGATAGATAGATAGATAGGAGATAGATAGATAGATAGATAGATAGATAGATAGATAGATAGATAGATAGGAGATAGATAGATAGATAGATAGGAGATAGATAGATAGATAGATAGATAGATAGATAGATAGATAGATAGATAGATAGGAGATAGATAATAGATGGGAGATAGATAGATAGGAGATAGATAGATAGATAGATAGATGATAGATAGATATTGTATACCATATAGTAAATAGGTATTGTATATGCTGTAGTATATAAGTATTGTATACCCTGTACTATATATAGATAATGCAGTGTGCAGTTTGCAGGATCCCTCTCGGATAGAGAGCGCACCTTATTTGCATGCAGTAATTGACTGGTTTCGGTCTCCCTGGTCCCCCCGTACTTGTGGAGACCACTGTTCCCCATCACTGGTGTCGGCTCTTCTGGGTATATAACATCGCTGCCAGGTTCTCCGCTTTATATATCTCTGCTATTAATTAAAACGAGAATATTGTGAAAAACATGAGGTTTAGGCAAGCTGCAGATGTGCTGGTGCATTGTGGTACTAGAGTACCGCGACCTGCAGTGCTCTGTGCAGGACAAACTCAGCTCTGCTACATCTGTACACTGGACACTCCTGCTGTCTGTCATAGGTCTGGGACATTATAGCTATGCGGATAATTAAGCTGACAATACGCATTAGATATACGTCTACTGATAGCTTAAAGGGATTATCCAGAATTAGAAAGAACACAGCTACTTTCTTGCAAAAACAGCGCCACCCCTGTCCTCAGGTTGTGTGCGGTATTAGAATTAAGCTCCATTTATTCAGGAACAAGTGGTGCTGTTACTGGAAAAAACAGCCATGTTTTTCTAAGCCTGGACGCCCCTTTAATATAAATGGGGGACTCTGTTAGGGGAGAGAGGGGGATCAGGCAGTGAGGATCAGACTGGATCCTGGAGAGATAATACACCCCAGAGGTGGCAGGCGGTGCATTTCTCCCCTTTCTGCAATCCAGACCCATGCAAGCTCAGTCGAGTCGAGCATGCACAACATATATGGCCAAAATGACAGCTATCTTATGTCTATGATCACCTTTAAAAGATTAGTTCACCCCAAATAATTTTTCTTTCAAATGAACTGGTGCCAGTAAGTGCTAGAGATTTGTCATTTACTTCTATTAAAAAAAAACAAGTCTTCCAGTACTTATCAGCAGCTGTATGTCCTGCAGGAAGTGGTGTATTCTCTCCAGTCTGACACAGTGCTCTCTGCTGCCACCTCTGTCCAGAGCAGTAGCAAATCCTCCTGCTCTGGACAGTCCCTGACATGGACAGAGATGGCAGCAGAGAGCACTGTGTCAGACTGGAAAGAATACACCACTTCCTGCAGGACATACAGCAGCAGATAAGTACTGGAAGACTTGATTTTTTAATAGAAGTAAATTACAAATCTCTGGCACTTTCTGGCACCAGTTCAGTTAAAAGAAAGAAAAGTTTTTGCTGAACTACCCCTTTAAAGCCTCTGCCGACTGATGAGAGTTGCAGGAGGGACACTACATGCGTCGTCACGGTAATAGGAATGAAGGCGACAAAAAGATAGAAGAAAAAAAAAAATTACAAAAGTGAGTTTTGTACAGAGTTGATTATAAAACTTTAATCGTACAAAAGTGATTTGCAGACAAATGAGATTGTACAGAGCACTCGGCATTGTTTCCCATTCTCCTCGGTACATCGGTATGACAACAATACAAGCCGTTATTATCAGAGCCCAGAGAAGTGGCGCCTTAAAAACCAGCTCTGTGTGACGCTCCCAGATTACAATAATTGGATTTTACATTAACTTTCCTCTTTACTCATTTCAAAGTGAGAATATTACATTTTCCACCAGGTTGCCGGGTAAATTAGTCATATTTTACCGTATTACTGCCGGACGACTCTTTGGTTCTTCAAGGGAAAATATAGCTTGGCCATAAATACAGTTTATTTGTATTATGAAGAGCCATAGACCGTTGCGACATAAAGTATTCAGGGATAAAACATCCATTTTTCTCCATTTAGAATTTAAAGGGGAAGACGAGAACTGTTTTTTAGGCCTTAAAGGGGCTTCTTGATTGTAAAATATATTTGTAACTGAACAGATATTAGCCAATAAGGTTATTTTACATCCTTTTATGCTTTCCTGGTCTTTATTGCCCTACTTCCTGTTTAGTACCCATCCTTTAACAAACTTCCTGTTCCTGTTGTACACCCTAGCTGGGATTTCAGCCAACTCCGTAACTCTCTGACTACGTTGGAGGCTTTTGTGGGTTCAGTAGCAGGGTTATAGTCAAGGGAGATAGAGTTGGCTGAATTCCCAGGTAGAATGTACAGCAGAAAGAGGAAGTTTATTACAGGATGTGCACTAGACAGGAAGTAGGGTAATGAGGACAACAGAGCACACAGCCTGGATCAAAGGTGGAAGGAGGCCACAGAACAGTAGTAAAATATTTTTTTTTTAGACAGGTATGGATCTCCATAATTACAATACTATATCTTCATTACTGGTAATTATGGGGTCAAAAGAGAACTGATAAAAGACATATAGACGGAGATTTATCAAACCGGTGTAAAGTAGAATTGGCTCAGTTGCCCCTAGCAACCAATCAGATTCCACTTTTCTTTTCTCACAGACTGTTTGGAAAATGAAAGGTGGAATCTGATTGGTTGCTAGGGGCAACTGAGCCAGTTCTATTTTACACCAGTTTGATAAATCTCCCCCACAGTATTAATCTGGACCCTTTTTTTTTGGGCTGTTCTATGAAGGTAAAAGTCTAAAGATCAATCGATCAATTCCGTAACTCTCAATAACAAGAAGATACGTTACTCTGCAGCGGCCACTGCTGGGTAAAAGTAGTATTACATACCACCATTGAAATAAATGGTCAACCATGTAAAATACAGGTGGGCCGGGTCCTCCAAGGTAGGAACTACTTTTACCTAACTTAGGGTTCTCTCCCTAAAAAAAATTGCAACAATAGGGTAACAGTGACTGTCTCATATGTGATATTTAGCCTAAATTCTGTAATAGGAACTATGGGGGAGATTTATCAAACATGGTGTAAAGTGAAACTGGCTCAGTTGCCCCTAGCAACCAATCAGATTCCACCTTTCATTCCTCACAGACTCTTTGGAAAATGAAAGGTGGAATCTGATTGGTTGCTAGGGGCAACTGAGCCAGTTTCACTTTACACCATGTTTGATAAATCTCCCCTTATGTTTCCCACTATAAGCAGCCATTATAAGTTTCTGGACTAACTTAATGGACAGAGAAAACCAACTCCTTCTCCATCCCCATCTTGCATCCCCCCACCCCACTATATGTTGAGAAGGTACGTTGGGGGGGGGGGGGGGGGGTACGACAAAAAGAGGCAAGAAACATTCTTTTTCATGAATAAACATCAGTTTACTAAGTCTCCTGGACTGCACGGATAGATGCAGTTTGCATGACATCACTGTAATAGCTCTTTATATATGTGCATATATTCAAGTCACAGCAGCTTTATGTGAAATAAAAATTTTGCTCGTAAAAGACAAAAAAAAAAACAAAAACGTGAAAACTCTCCATAGAGAGCAAATGCAACAATGGCAACGCCATGGAAGGGCACAACGATTACCCTCGTCCTTCCATAGGTTCGGAATATTAACAGATTTTTTTTTTTTTTAAGACGGATCTTGTCATATACTGTATATATTATAGCATTAGATTCTGTTCCTTCGTACATCATACATATAATTTTCCTTTAAATAACCACATTAGTCATTAGAAATCAGCTAGCGACTTTGGTTCTGCGTCCATTCCAGTAAACAAACCTTGAAATTTAAAAGTAGTTGAAAATGTAAAAAAAAAAAAAAAAAAAAAGCAGTTTAAAGGGGAACTCCACTTTTATAAAAGAGTCATGATGTCATTAAGAGACCACTTGGGTGACCCCCTTTAATTCTGAAAATGAAGGGACTGTAGTGTTCTGAAATTTTTAAGATTTAATTTGACCATTAAATATTTAAAAACATTTTTTTTTTATAAATTCCCCTTTAAGCTTGAATATAAAATGTATCCTTAAATAGAATAATAGAGTCCCCGTTTTCTTCTGTCAGGTTCTTAAAAATTCTATACAGGTAGAAATGACAAATTTTTACTAATTAAAGGGATTATCCAGGATTAGAAAAACATGGCTACTTTCTTACAATTAGAGCGCTACCCCTGTCATCAGGCTGTGTGTGGTATTGCAACCAAACTTCATTCACTTCAATGGCACTGAGCTGCAATACTGCTTACAAACTGAGGACAAGAGGGGCACTGTTTCTGGAAGAAAGCGATCATGTTTTTCAAAGCCTGGACAACCCTTAAAACTAGTAAAATAGTGTTGTAGTAAAACATTTTAAATTTACATACACAGAAGAGCTAAATTTAAAAGGATTGTCCACTTTTTACAATCTCTTTTTTCTTAAAAGGGTTGACACAGTTAATTTGGATTTTTTTTTTTTTTTTTAGGGAAACCTGGCATCAAGTGTTCAATTTCCCTGCACTGCCTCCGCAGGAGAAACTGGGAATTACAGGCTAGCCCAATTACTCCGTTTTTGGGTTACCCTTTGGCTTTTGTCGCACATAAAATGTTTAATAGACGGTGAGGAAAGTGAAATGGTCATCTCAGTTCGATTATGAGTGCAAATAATATGTATATGTGCTAAACACGTCCACTATATTGCAGTTATCCACTAGGTCACAGCATACAGAATCAAAGGTTTGCATTCGTAAGGAATGTATCCAAGATTACAGCACCACAGTAATACAGTTCATAATCACACACCCTGAATTATTATTACTTGATTTTTTTTTTTATCGTTTTCCACAAGATAAAGATTTCATTTGTTTAAAAGTTACTATCACATGCAAAGCATTCCAGTCCAGAGCAATGCAAAATATGAGGTAATAGGAGTTATGTATATTTATAGATATCCATATATAAAAAAAATTAGTATCGTCTCTAAATAAATAAATTATAATTAAAAAGGCCAAAACAACTATAAAAATAATTAAATAAGAACCCACAAAAAAGTCTACAAGTTAGTCATAAATTATGATTGTTAAATATAAGGCATTGAAACTCACAAAACCCTGTAAACTATCAACAGTTGATTCCTACGGACTTGAAAAAATCGTTCTACAGTGTCGTATTCTCACGAGATATTTAACACACCGAACCCTATACACCGATACGATCTGCGACATTACGCTTTTACTGTCAAGGGTTTCATACGTACAAATAACTTCCATTAAAAACTTGGTGCTTTTTGTCCTTGTTTTTTTTTGTTTGTTTTTTTGCTTTTTTTTTTTCCTTAGAAAAAATGTGCTTGTTCATTAGGCGATAATGTAATACTTTTTTTTTTCCATCTTGACACACTCATGGGCTTTATACGTCATGCATTGATTGTTCCAGGCTCTGGGGGAGAGGGTCTATGGTTATACCCCATAGAAGACCCCTCTAATGTCTGTGGTTTATAGTTTACTCTGTTTATGCTGGAAGGGGTTATGTAGGACCCCATGGCCGTCCCACTGTTTGGCCTGGCCTAGCACCCCATGGCTGTCCCATATCAAGCTCACAAATTGCATTTGTAATTAAACAAAGGTAGCCATAGACATAAAATTAACAGTCCGTGAATTTTTGAATATTGTTTATGATGATTTTTTTCTACAATTTCAATGATTCTCTGAGTATGACAGAACATTTCCACTGTCTTTAAAAAATCAGGTGATTGCAAGAACAAATCGGTCACTGTGGAAATTTTTATTACCAAAATTTGCTCTGTTATAGCTTCGGAGTTCTTCAAGGTTCATAGATTTTGACTTTCGGACCCATGGTCCATAGGATAAATTCTCATAGTCCCACCTTGTGGTCACCATGGCGTGGCTTGGCAGATCAGGAGATTGACTATGCCGTATACCTGAAGCCAAACAGGGTCTCCTGAGCCACGTCATTTAGACCACAAGGTGGTCGTCAAGCTGGGACCGAACCGAACTAGTTTTATTACCATAGACTAGAGTTGAGCGAACTTTTTGTAGCATTTGGTTACCGGTGGCTGAAGAAGTTGGATGCAGCCCTAGGGAGTCCTGGAAAACATGGATACAGCCATAGGATGAACTCAAGTGTGCTTGACGTTTGCTCAACTCTACCATAGATCAATAGTTCTTGGACAGACTGGACAATTACGGCTATGGCCACCTCAATTTGTGCTCTTACTCATATAGCTAGATATTTGGAATGAGCCCATTGTAGCAATGTTTTTTGGCTGGACACATACTAACATGTATATTCCGATTACCATAAAGATAATGGTTACTCTAGGGTAAAAGCCTAGGAAATCTTACAGTCTTGGGCACAATGGTAACATGTATTGGCACAAAAAGATACCCTGCGATTTAAAAAAAAAATTGGGGGAAGAAATTTTAAAATTTTTTGGGGGAAATCCACGTTCGGCTATGGAACGCAACATGGGTTGTACTAAAATTTTTTAAAAGTTACAAAAGCAAATAAAAAAAGTCTTTATAGATACATTTTGGCACCTGCACTGTAAAGTAGAATACAACCCATTGTAACGGATGTAATAATCCACGGATCCCATTATCAAATAAATTTAACGTCTCGAGTGTTCGGCTAATGGCGGCACTAAACCAGCTATTACATTGGCTAACATCCAGCTCTTCGACACTCATGGCTGCAATGTACTCAGGACTCTCGGGGATACTGAACCATAACAATGGAGAAAATGGACTCTAGCGGCCATTGTGGGATTAGTCTTCATATAACAGGCCCGGCAAAAAGCAGAGTAAACCATTGTAATAATCTGAGAAGTTGTTTGCCCTTTAGATAACCCTCTGTAAACATAACAAGTGTAATAAATAAATTACTTCAAAGTAAAAAAGAAGAACAAACTAAGGCTACAAATTTCCTCCATTTTTCTGTAAACAGGATTTTTTTTTCCCTTTGTAGCCTCTTATTTCGGAAGGTTGGGAAATTTGATCGTCTGTTATGGCTCACCCAAGCACAATAATAAAAAAAAAAAAATAAAAAAAAAAAATACACAAAATGAGAAAAAAAAAATATAAATAAAAAAATAATAAAATAATATTTGGTGCAAAATTAGGCTAATAGCAACATGTCCACCACAAGATGACTAGGGCATCAAACACAGAACATTTTTTTTTTTAAATAAGCTAACATGCTCCAGATGCCGTCCACATAAATACTGTAGCTAAGTACCCCTACTTGATTCTACTTATTGGAGAGGTATATATACAATCCTTTGAAGTGCAGGATTGGCAAGCCAGACTACCACACTAGTACCTCCAAGAGCTAGTCTCCATCTCCAGCGATCGCCCTCTTTGGCTCTAGGAAGGCCAGCTTCCAATGCAACAGGGCATTATGGCTGTTAAGATCCTCTGGTAATTGTTACATGCCCACAATTCGTCTACTGAATAATGTGCTTGCAGGCTGTCCTCTAAAACAAATGGCTCAGAAGGCAAAGTTTTGCTGCAGGCAATGGCCACGTGACCTGATAAGGAACATGGGATCCTGACAAAAGTCCTCGTTCTCTCTCTCTCAACTATCTTCTCCCAGTTGCGTTTCAATGTCCACTCTGCAGATCGGACACTTCTTACTGGTGGCCAACCACTGGTCAACGCAGACTTGGTGGAACAGGTGCATGCAGGGTAACCTCCTGGTGGGGACAAAAAGGAACGGGTTAGTGAGATTTGGCTACAGTCACATGGCGCCATTGTGAAGGTCAAGTTACAAAGACTTGAGTCTAGGGTTGGATTGGCCCACCAGAGGACTGGAGGATGCTCCGGTGGGCCCCCATTTTTAGAAACTGCACTAACACTGACTGACATGTTGTTTCTCACCGCTTCTTCATTGACAGGCCCCCAGGGTCATTTCCTGGGGTGGACCCAAGATACCCCAGTCCGACACTGCTTGGGTCCCCCTGATAACACTTCCTATTCCTGTAGTTTAGTATTGTCGTAGGAATTTTAGACCTCATAGCGACCTATCAAAATTCTTCATTCGTACTTAGTGTTGACTTGGGTGGCTGAACTGTCCTGGTTTGGCAACATTCTCTGAACCCGAACACTAAGTATTTGACAACAGAAGTTGAATGCCGCCCTAGGGTTGCCAGGAAAACATGAATACAGTCTATAGCCTATGGCTGTATCCATGTTTTTCAGGACTCCATAGGGCATCATCCAACTTCTCCTGCTGCTGAGAGTCAAATGCCAAATGTTCCGGTAAAGACAGCGTTGCCGAACCAGCACAGTTCGGCAAAACTGCTCAACGCTATTATTGGTTATTATTCATATTTATTAAAAAGCTTGATTCTGATTGGCTGCTACAGGCTCAGTGTCCCTATGATAATAGTAAACTGCCAGAGCTCAGTGTTATCATAGGGACACTAGGCCTCACAACAATTCATTACTCATTGTCTTATATTGATCAAAAGATAAAAACCTGATTGTGATTGGTTGCTGGCCCAGTCTCCCTGTAATAACAGTAAACTACCAAAGTTATCATAGGGACATTATGTAGAAGATAGGAAGACGGTACTTCGTGGGTTGGTAGTGCACAAGGTGGAATAGTCCAGTAGTATGGGTAGAAGAAACCCGGCACTCACCAAATCAATCAGAGCTTATTTATTCTGTGCAGTATGAATCAGGACTTCAAGTACGCGTTTGGGACAGACATGGCCTTCATTAGCAAGCTGGCCAAAACGCCTACCGAAACGTGTATCCTGATGCATTCTACACAGAATAAATACGCTCTAATTGATTTGGTGAGTGCCAGGTTTCTTCTACATATGATAGGAACATTAGGCCTCATAGCAACCAATCAGAATTCTTCTTTCAATGTCCTATTACACGGTCCGACACTCTCTATAATTGACCTGGCTCCTAGATCGATGCTCATTTAGTAAACTTATTTCAAGCTTGACTAGCTTGGCGGAAGGACTGTACATGCTCATTGAACGGCCATTCTGAGCTGCTAAAAAAAAAAACAAAAAAAAAAACATTGACCTCAGTCACATATCTTCCCCTTGTAAAAGGAGATGATAGCACAGAAAGGTGAAAGGTGCCAACCCTTATAAAAATCCATAGGGAGACATTTTGAATTATTACAACAAAAAAATTAGATCACTATAACAATATAACAATAGACAGATGTAATAAATTTACAAAAATAGACAATATTTTTTAGTGGACACCCCCTTTAAATGAGATCCTGTGTTTGTTACTGTAATGAGGGGGTGAATGAAGGAGACCAGAGGACTTACCTCACATCCTCTCCATCTTCAAGCATTGACAGGCAGATTGTGCACTTTTCGTCCGTATCCGTCTCCTCCTCATCTTCTTTTGTGTCTTTGCCATCGTGTGGCATTCTCTGTTAGGCAGTAAGAAAAAAAAGTCATAAAAAAAACTAAGAAATTATTTAAAAAAAAGTACAAAAAGTTGGATAAAAAAAGGGGAAAAGGTCTGAAAGATGGAGGAAACGGGGACAAATGTGTAAGGATAGTTACAAAAACTTTGGCCCTCCCTTCTCACTTATGATGTCATTTGGGAGTTAAAGAGAACTGGTCACCATATAAATGCTATATAATCTATCACCATCATGTTATAGAGCAGGAAGAGCTAAACAGATTGATATATTGATTTGTGGGAAAATATTTAGAATAACCTGCCATTTATTGATTAAAATCTCGGCCCGTTTCATGCTTAGGAGTCCAGTGGGAGGTCTTATGACTGGACTCTTTGGAAAAAAATAGTGATTTCAATTCTGAATCTTTTCCCACTAAGATATATATCAATCTTCTCAGCTCTTCCTGCTCTATAACAAGATGCCGATAGAGTTGATAGCATTTTCATGGTGAAAGTCCAGAATGTACAAATAGGTGTAAAACATCTAGGAGTCTAGATACAGATCTTGCATTGAAGGCCCCTCCTGATCACCCACCCCACTCCAAAACCATAGGAAAAAAATATGCAAATCAGTTCTTCTTTGACAGTAAACCAGACCATAGTCTCTTCTAAAACATCAAATTAGCACCCCCTAATCTACCTGGTATTACCATGTATTACATGGATGCTCATTCATTTAAACAGCCCCATGTAATACCACGTTTCTCCTGTAGTGGCCGCTGCAGGATACTGATCCTGAAACACTACGACCAATAGCTGATTCCTATATATATATATATGGGTAGATGAATATGAAGCACAGCGTGTCTCTTACCTTCTTGTATTTGTGCGGAAACGTACACCTTTCTATGATGTTCTGCACGGCTCCTCGAGTCACACTTCCCAGTCTGTCTTCTAATTGTAGCAGTTCCTTTAAGTGGAGAAAAACAGCGATCAAACAGATGTCCTTAGACCTACACCAAGATTACATATACTCATGCACAATGATCCTTTTAATTCATACTGTAAAGCAACTAGCTGCAGCAGGAGCCCTCCCCCATGCTTCTGTCTATGGCAGCAGCCTAGAAATACTAAATCTCGTCCATTTGGGTTCAAAGATACTAAGTATCCTGCAGGCAGATAAACACTGTGGGCAACTTTTCCCTCTTTTTCTCAGTTTAGCATTCCTTGAAATATTTTCACACTTATTAATGGCAACAAATAACATATAAAAGTGTAAAAAAAATTTTTTACTCGATTGACAAGATAATATTATGGTGCAAGAATTAACAACTTTATAAGTAAAAACAGAAAACTATGTAAAAAAAATATTTTCTAAAGTTTTAATGGACTGAAAATAGTCAAATAGAAAATATAGTGGCTGTCTAGTTGGATAAATAGCAAAAAATTCATGAAAATTCAACTTTACTGGCCTAAGAATCTGGAAGTAATATTAAAGGCAACATAAATAAAGGATTTTACAGTATTTGGGATTTGAATAGTAAACCCTCCTGAAATACTCTGTGATGCTGTTATGACAATAAGAATATTACAAAACAAACATTAGGCAGAAATGAAACAGAGAACATGAAATAAAACTTATTTTCCGTACAACAATTTTTCACATTGAAAAAAATCATTGCCTAAAGTTTAAGCCATAAGAGGTCTATGTACTATGGCATTTGCTTTACACTGCTGTTGTTAGCTTCAATCCCTCTCTACTAGGAGCCAGCCATAGGATTGCTGTTATCCTGTCTCTGCTATTAGCCATAGGTTTGCTGCCTCTGCTACCAGCCATAGCTTTGCTGTCTTTGCTATTAGCCATAGGATTTCTGCCTCTGCTATGAGCCATTGGTTTGTTGCCTTTGCTACCAGCCATAGGATTGCTGCCTTTGCTACCAGCCATAGGATTGCTGCCTCTGCTACCAGCCATAGGATTGCTGCCTCTGCTACCAGCCATAGGATTGCTGCCTTTGCTACCAGCCATAGGATTGCTGCCTTTGCTACCAGCCATAGGATTGCTGCCTTTGCTACCAGCCATAGGATTGCTGCCTTTGCTACCAGCCATAGGATTGCTGCCTTTGCTATGAGCCATTGGTTTGTTGCCTTTGCTACCAGCCATAGGATTCCTGCCTCTGCTACCAGCCATAGGATTGCTGCCTCTGCTACCAGCCATAGCTTTCCTGTCTTTGCTATTAGCCATAGGATTTCTGCCTCTGCTATGAGCCATTGGATTGCTGCCTTTGCTACCAGCCATAGGATTGCTGCCTCTGCTACCAGCCATAGGATTGCTGCCTTTGCTACCAGCCATAGGATTGCTGCCTTTGCTACCAGCCATAGGATTGCTGCCTTTGCTACCAGCCATAGGATTGCTGCCTCTGCTACCAGCCATAGGATTGCTGCCTTTGCTACCAACCATAGGATTGCTGCCTCTGCTACCAGCCATAGGATTGCTGCCTCTGCTACCAGTCATAGGTTTGCTGCCTCTGCTACCAGTCTGCTCAAGTAATTACCTAAATCTGGGCTGTCTGTGTTAGTTTTCTAGGCTGTTATACTATCATTTCAGCCTACTGCTGTGTGCTAGGTTACGAGATGATTTAGCATGAATATGAATTTCTTTTGGTATGGTCATCACTGTAATGATCTCTATGACATATTTGGCTGCAAAAAGCAAAGTGTAGCTACGTAGGGAAAAATACTAAGCTAAAGTATATATGTTACTAGCTTGTATACATATAATTAACATTAGCATGTACACATACAGGGAGAGGCATTCAGGTGGTATCAGCAGCCTATTGGTCTATAATACAAAGAATGAAGCTGCAAAGCAGCGTCAAGTACTTACACACTGAAGCCCAACACCGTTATTTAATTTATTAATTTTTTTTCCCTTTAATTTTTTTACTTTCAGATAATAATACCCTATATGCTCATGTGACGACCACACAGCTACAGTCTGATATTTTATCCATTGAATGTATACAATTACATTTTTATTAAAGGGCTGAATACAAGAGGAATCAATACAGCAGGTATATTGCAAACCTGTATAGCTGCATTATATATATTGTATTTTTTATCATTTACATCATTCAGCTGGTGAAGTCATTGTAATTTGTGCAGAGCTCCGTCCGTTCTTGCACTAATCTTTAGCACTGGTTAGGTGTGTGGGTAGATGATATCAATAGGCCGCAGCAGAAAAGTCTGCATTACCATCACTGTAGACCTTGTGACTTCTTATGTAAGGGAAAATGAATCAGCGCTGAGAAGGAGAATAAAATATAAAGTAAAGATATCACAGCACAAGGAAAGCTACCAGTGGACTAAATCTGAGTCTCCAACCTGTGAGGTGTAAGAAGTAAGGGGTATTTTGCTCAAGCATAACTTTTTATATGTTGTTACCCATGGTGAGACTAACAATTCCTTCCTACTTGTTATTATCTATTTAGTCTCCTTCCACTAGTTTTCAAATGCTGCTTTCTGCTAAAGACACAAAAAACTGTATCTGAGCTGTTCAGTCCGTCTCTGCTCTCAACCCTCTCCTCCCCCTTCCCTTGCGAAACAGCTGATGTAAGCTAGTCCCTATATGCAATTTACTATCAACTTTGTATTGTCGAAAGGATTCATCACAGAGTTCATCAACAACTTGATCTCAACTTGACCTCACAGCATTACAAAGAAGCTACAAGGTAGCAGATACAACTTGCCAGGGACTTGTTTACATAAGCCGTCTCAGAAGGGAGGGGGAGGAGGGGGAGACAGAGACAAAAGCTCACACACAGTTTTTTGTGTCTTCAGCAGAAAGCAGCAGCTCAAAACTGGGGGAAGGAGACTGAATAGATAATAACAAGTATGGGAGGAATTGTTAGTCTCGCCATGGGCAGCAACATATCAACAGTTATGTTTAAGTGGAATACCCCTTTAAGAACACAGGCATCTGTTCTTACACCCCAGTGATATAAAAGGGTTATCATGGGGTGACATAGCCAATCAGATCGCTTCTTTATTTTCTTACTTTTGAGAATGTTATATCCTGACCACTTACTATGATAAATAATGCTATTGATCCATAATTACAGAGGTGTAACTTGAATCTACTGGTCCCTAGTGCAATGTTTTAACAGGGCCCTATTCTGGTAAAAATTGAAGAGATGAGTGCTGGGGCCTCTTCAAGTAACTGATCAGGGGTCTTATATTGATGACCTATCCCAGAGACAGACCATTAGTTTTCTATGGATAATTCCTTTAAGAATGAATTATTGAATTATTTCCAGTCTTCCAGTACTTATCATCTGCAGAATGTCCCGCAGAAAGTGGTGTATTCTTTCCAGTCTGACACAGAGCTCTCTGCTGCCCCCTCTGCCCATGTCAGGAACTGTCCAAACCCGTAGCAAATCCCCATTGAAATCCTCCTCTGCTCTGGACAGTTCCTGACATGGATAGAGGTGGCAGCAGAAAGCGTTGTTTCAGATTGGAAAGAATACACGACTTCCTGCAGGACATACAGCAGCTGATCAGTACTGGAAGACTTGAGATTTTTCAATAGAATTAAATTACAAATTTGTAAAACTTTCTGACACCAGTTGAATTGAAAGAAGAAAAAAAAAGTGGCTTGGGTACCCCTTTAATATGCATGTAGCAGCTGGATTTGTCAGGGGTTCCATTAGTTGTTCCTTAAAGTGGTTGTTTCATCACTTAAAGCCAATCCAGACCCTCTTTATATGAAGATATATAGATTCTCCGCTATTAACCACAGTGATGAGTTGCTATGAAAGGACAGACCTATTTTGCAGGGGCAATGTATCGCCAGCCGCAGCAATAACAGCCGATACCCCTGGGTCTCTGAAGCCGAATAAAACCCACAAAGCCTATTCATTGCAACCAGTGCATTACATACCCAGGAAACCTGACCTCAGAAGACCGCATCTATATGAAGCTGGAAAATCAATATATGAGAGTACACGTATATGAGAGATCTATGCGCCATGTAATTATAGGGAGAGGCCGGGCACAATATCACACACATATAACGCTATTAGCTGGTGGCCCACCGATGCCGCTATTTTTATCATTATATTGAAAAACCTGCTTATTGAAAAACTGGATTTTCTCATTTTCTCCTCTGAGCCTCCACCAGCAGTGATGATATTGGTTTCATTACTCAGAATTGGCATCCAGAAGATTTAACATTTCATTATAAAGGTGGCCTGGAAGTCAGGGCCGCCATACTGAGGGGTCAAATTGTGTGAAATACAGAATAAAACTCATATGAGTCACCAAAAAAAACCTCCATCTGTACAAGGACATACGTGAAGATCCCGGTCTATAGGCAGAGAGGCCTCATCTATACACAGAGAACCATAATCTATACAATAGATATCCCTGTCTATATACAGAGATCCATCTTCTGTACACTATATACATAGATCTTAGACTAATAGACTTATTATCTGTACATAGCTATGCCTAGGCTATATCTATATACGAGCATAATCTCTTACAGAGTCCCTCAAATATAATGCTGGCTATGGGGAAGAAACGTTATGGTCCTCCTCAAGCTCCTGGGCCCAGGTGCAACTGAACCCTCTACAGCCCCTATACCTATGTGTAGTGTCCCAATCCAAATGTGCCACTAAGCTTCTATTCCACCTATAAAAAGGTATCTCTATCAGATTTCACACTCTGGGATGATGGGTGTCCTTTTGCACTGTCACCACTTGGTGTCTCACTCTCCCCTAACCTAACAAAACAGCTGAAGGTATGAAGGGTTAACTTTTACTGTGTTATGCTGTTGTCCAATCACTGGCTTGGGTGCCTCACACTTCTTTACCTATCACACCCTTACACTCCACCCTTTCTAGCATTTCCCCCATCAATAGGAGGTTAGTCCCGGTCACCCCTATATAGGACACTTAGATCCGGGTGGGAGGGATCTTCTAGTTAGTCCTCTGTTAGTTGGAGTTGGAGAGAGACAGTAGACAGTTCTGACGGGAGTATTGGGAGCAGTACTAAATCCAGTGATGGGGTATCTATCACCTGAGTAAACCTTACCTACGCCTGAGATAACCATCTTGGATCTAGTCAGGACGATCCAGAAAAGGGTTTAGTCGACAGTGGAGCAAAGAGCCTAAGCTGAAGTACTCCATTGTAAACTGCTCAACCGACTTGGAAACATTAAAGGGTTAGCTATACCCAATTGCTCAACCCTGGGACTTGTACTACCAGACCTGACACTCTGTGGGCTCTTCTGGCAAAAGGCTGTCTTCTTTTTCTCTCTTCTTGGCCTTGACCGTGAGTACAAGCTTCTTCTTCTTCTACACAAGTCAAACTACAAGTTATTCCTGCAGAGTTCTTCACTTATTAGGTAAGGTCCCAAGACAGTCCCTTAAAGGAGTTATCCAGTGCTCCAAAAACATGGCCACTTTTTTACATAGACAACATGACTCTTGTCTCCAGTTCAGGTGGGGTTTGTAATTAAGCTCTATTCACTTCAATGGAAATAAGATACAAAACTCCACCCAAATTGGAGACAAGAGTGGTGCTGTCTCTGGAAGAAAGTGGCCATGTTTTTGCAGCACTGGATAACCCCTTTAACCTACTCTACTCAAGCTACACTTCTTTATCTACACTACAAGCACCTACACCAATCCTTCTGTGTTGTCCACCAGGAGAAAGGATATTGGTTTTTGTGATTATCTGTTGCACACTTCCACTTTTCCAAGTCTTAACTTGTATTTCACTGACGATTCCTTAGTAAAGTGTTATCCTGGTGAAGTGTTGGCTATTTTTTTGCACCGCACCTGCACCCACACACCCAGTAATACCTTTACAAAGCCTAGTGTTAGTATACCTGGGGGTGGGCATACCACTCCTGGCCACTGTGCCAAGTGCCTAGTTTGTACCACCACACCTAGCCCACTGCTAACAACACCTAGCAACCTCGCCATACGGCATATGCTCCTGGATCCATAATCTATACGGTGGATCCCTCTTTGTACAAAAAGACGCCTAAAAATATATCTAAAAGGAGAACTCCAATCTCCAAAGCAAAATCCAAGTCTATCTATCAAAAATCCTATTTTCCTGCATATTAGGAGAACGGCTGAACACAAAAAGTACAAGTGATACATTGATCTATTCAGCATTTATATCACTAGTTTATGCTGCCCTCATTTAAGGCCACATAAAACTAGTGGCAGATTCCCTTTAAACTATATGCAAAGGCCCCGTAAGAGATTTCTAGCCTACACCCCAATATTTCTTGTATATTAGTTAGAAGTAGGTTCCAGCTGCCTATCATTCTCTTACTAGTGCAACCTACTAAAACAAATCAAGCATATTACAGTTAATAGAATATAGAAATAAGGGGAAGTGGGGGATGCAGCTGCAACTTCTCAATGAAACAGAGAGGAGACAGGGAGCAAATCTGATTGGCCAGATCATCATACCAGGAGGTGCCCACCCACACAGATCAATATAAAGTCACTCAGATAGGTGACAGAATGGTCACCTAAACACATGGATGGAAGGATTGCCACTAGACAGGTGGGACAGACAATTGCTCTAATGATAGACTAGCAGCATAGTCATTCATAGCTGGATGGATGAATGGATCACCACATCACGTGAAAAGCACATGCAGACTGGACTGGACACACACGGTAGTCAATGTGGATGGCCTAGCTCTGTCGTTTAGGGTGCACTAAGCTCTAGGATTGGTTATGAATGTCAGATTGTCCTGGACACATTCATGTGAAGCTGGAAGCTACTCACTTCATAGCTTTCCCTCACAGCAGACGTATGTCGCGCTGGACTTAGACCCTGGAGGGCAAGGAGATGGAGCTGCGGATAAGGGTAATTTCTGATCTCATGGACAACCTTGTAAAACAGACAGACAAGAGAAACGGTTAATTCATAAAGAACGGTCGTGTCCAGCCTGACTATGAATGTCGAGCAAACACCATCCACATCACTGCAGAGCTGATGGGCCTGTATGGGGTGAGTCTTTTATAAGCCAAAAATATGACAAGGACATTAAGTCAAGACAAGAAGAAGACTAAAAATTTTCCTCCCGACCCCCGACATGCATGTACTCTCAATGGGGAGAGGGGAGTACACCGCTGCTAGACACCTCTGGTACCAGGAGCACCAAGAGCACCAAGAAATCTATACCTGACCTCAACAGTTTCCATACACATAAAATAATAGACCAGTTTTATGAACAAACACTGTAGCAGCCAGCAACTCTTGTAAATATATTCAAAATGCACTTTAATGGATGGTCCAGGGTGCCCCCCCCCCCTTTCCATTTAGAGCCCTGCCACACCTAAGCTCTTCTTTTACCTATAAGGGTATGTGCACACTACGGAATCCTGACGGAACACCGGCTGCGGATTCCGCAGCTCACACCCGCTCGCGGACACCCGCATCTCCGCTGCTCCTATAGCCTTTATTGTATGGTTTGCCAGATTCCGCCGTCCGCCCAAACAATGAGTGGGTTCATTCTTTGGCGTGGATGGTGGCAGTGTCGGACTGGCCCACCAGAGGACTGGAGGATCCTACAGTGGGCCCCCAGCTTTTGAACATGTACTAAGACTGACTGATATGTTTTTTCTCACTGGTTCTTCATTGGCCATATGGCCATCAATTGGATAGCCATAGATTCGGAAAAACTCTCCTATGCTATCAGTATAGAGCATTACCCAAACTATTTAGAGGGACAGGGACTTCTCTTAAATGTCCCAGGCACTGTACTGTACAGTCAGTGCCGGACTGGCCCACCAGGGGACTGGAGGATTCTCCGGTGGGCCCCCAGCTTTAGAACCTGCACTAACATTGACTGACATGTCATTTCTTACTGGTTCTTCATTGGTGAGCCCCCAGGATCATTTCCTCTGGTGGGCCCCAGATACCCCAGTCCGACACTGGACGGTGGAATCTGGCAAACCATACAATGAAGTATATGGGAGCAAGGGAGATGTGCGCGTCCGCGAGCGGGTGTGAGCTGCGGAAACCGCAGCAGGTGTTCTATCGGGATTCTATAGTGTGCATGTCATGCCCCCAGCATCTGCTGTCTACTGTACAGACTCCATATCTCCATATCTACAGGGACCACCTACCTAATGGGGAAAAGTACCTACAGGGACCACCTACCTAATGGGGAAAGTACCTATAGGGTCCACCTATCTAATGGGGAAAAGTACCTTCAGGGACCACCTACCTAATGGGGGAAGTATCTACAGGGGCCAATGACCTAATGGGGAAAAGTACCTACAGGGACCGCCTACCTAATGGGGAGAAGTATCTACAGGGATCACCTATTTAAAGTGGAAAAGTACCTACAGGGGGCCACCTACCTAATGGGGAAAAGTACCTACAAGGGCCACCTACCTAATGGGGAAAAGTACCTACAGGGACCACCTACCTAATGGCGAAACTACCTACAGGGACCACCTACCTAATGGGGAAACTACCTACAGGGACCGCCTACCTAATGGGGAAACTACCTACAGGGACCGCCTACCTAATGGGGAAAAGTACCTGCAGGGACTACCTACCTAATGGGGAAAAGTACCTGCAGGGACTACCTACCTAATGGGGAAAAGTACCTGCAGGGACTGCCTACCTAATGAGGGAAACTACCTACAGGGACCACCTACCTAATGGGGGAAACTACCTACAGGGACCACCTACCAAATATGGGAAACTACCTACAGGGGCCACCTACCTAATAGGGATAACTACCTACAGGGGCCAACTACCTAATGGGGATAACTACCTACAGGGGCCAACTACCTAATGAGGGAAACTACCTAAGGAGGCAATGACTTTAATGGAAAATCTATATACTAGTACATTCTCTGTGTGAATAGTAACATCATTTAGACAGAGAAAATCATCTCATAGACATAAGTGCAGAATGTGGGCACTGATGATGGTTCTGCCTCCTATTATAAGGAGCACCTTCAGGGAAGGAAGAAAGGGAAATAACTGTCAGAGAAATACCATGATAAGGGGTAATGTACTATATGTACTGTAAGGACTGTGTACTGTACTGTCCTTAGTAGTCTTTCCTAGGTAGAGACTACGCAGGAATCAGGATGTAAATGCAGGGCAGGCAGTAACAATGGGGTCTTCTGCCCTCCACCGCAGCATTAACCTCACCTTAATGGGTCCTGACACCAGCCCTGACAAAGAGAGTCTCTTACTCTGGAGGACCTGACACATCCCTGCCTTTAATAATCAGCCCATTCATTTCAATGGGAGTGATGTAATACTTTATTTCCCCTCAGGTGGCGCTGCTGCTATCTTGCCTCATAAGGCTGATCACTTGGGATCTAATTGATGGGGTACTCTTAACAAAAGTGCATTTCTGACATAAGATGACATCATACAACCATCCACACTATCATACCTTATCAGACAACCACAGGCATGCACTGCACAAAGTACCGAGACAGTCCTATAGATGGTTACTCCTTACAATTGTAGTTCAAGATTCCTGTATACCTCAGCTGACCCCCTGTACACATGTACACTCAGTTCAGCCAAGCATGCATAGGTTCATGGGAGTACATCGCTATCAGCCTCTTTTGGCAGTGGCTTATCTCCAGGGACAACAAAAGGACCAGGCACTGAAATTCATCATGCTTGATCTTTCTTTCCTATTACATCATCTATAGCCAGAGAGACAGGAGACATACAAATAAGATAGTCAGCCAGTCCCGCCAAAATGATCATGTATGCTTGACTTTTTTGGCCATTTTTTATGTCTATCCTTTTAAAGACTAGGGAAACACAGCTACTTCCTTGCATAACAGCGCCACCCCTGTCCTCAGGTTGGATATGGTGTTACAACTCGGCTCTATTCACTTTAATGGAACCGAACTGCAATTCCACAAACTGAGATAAAAAATGGCGCGGTTTCTACTCTTGGATAACCCCTTTAAATATATGTGATTTCTTGCTGTCAGACCCTTAAAGCAACTCTGCCAAACCACTTGTACCTTCAGATAGCTGCTTTTAATCCAAGATCTGTCCTGGGGTCCGTTCGGCAGGTGATGCAGTTATTGTCATAAAAACAACTTTTAATCCTGCAGCGCTGTGTCTAATGGCCGGGGCTTACATTTCTATATGCATTAGGCTGGCACACCCTCTCTGTCCTTCCTCCCCACCCTCCTCATCATTAGGCAAATGGCTTCCTATTCCCCACCTGTGTGTATAATGAACATGGGCTGGATCGTTAATACACCTGTGCAAAGCTCAAACAGAAGTAAATGTTCCTGGATCATTCCTAATAATGAGGAGGGTGGGGAGGAAGGACGGAGAGGTGGTGCCAGCCTAATGCATATACAAATGTAAGCCCCGGCCATTAGACACAGCACTGCAGGATTAAAAGTTGTTTTTAGGACAATAACTGCATCACCTGCCGAACGGACCCCAGGACAGATCTTGGATTAAAAGCAGCTATCCGAAGGTACAAGGGGTTTGGGGGGGGGGGGGAGACAGATTGTGGGTACAGAGTTGTTTTAACTAGGCCGGATCTCTCCTCCTTATGGTTTGATGGACATCTCAGCTTGAAGGATAAGAAACAGAATATGGAAATTCCTTGTGTCCGCCAGTTCTGGTACATACTGAGTGTATAGTGACAGTGCGGCTGGTTCGGCTGTCCTCTACGAGCTGTAATACGTCTCATGGACAGGCAGACTTCCCGTTTTCTTGATTCCACTCAGGATGTATGAAAGGAGCTATTACCAGTAGAGAGGCTAAACCACTTATACGGAAAGTAATCCGGGAAAATGAGGGCTCGTGAAGAGCTCTGACATTCAACATAAAGGACGGCTCTGCGGGGGCAAAAGTGACTGCAATTTACTGCATCTCCTCTCGTGGAGAGCTTGATGGCTTGTAAATACAGAATAACGTGAGCGCTAGTGCCGGGTATTATCCTAAAGCTGGGTAGCATAAGGCTTCCAAATGCACGGGATACATGCGTCAATGCTAGTCAGGGTTCCCCAGAGATGGTCGTCAATATGAACTTAAAGGGATATGCTCTTCTCAGCATGTAGCAAGCTGATCAAGGAGGGGTCTGATCGTCCGGCACCCACCAAATTCTAAGAACGGTAACTTACGCAGCCAATGTGGCCTGGGCTCCATTTTTATTCATTCATTGAGTTTAGCACGTGAAACGTTCAGCAGCCCATAGGGAATGAATGGAGCACACTTTATGGTGGTCAGTACATGCTCCATTCATTCCAGGGATAATTATGTCTCCGATCTCTGGATCAGTGGTTGGACCCCCAACACAATCAGCTGGCTATCCCCTAGCTCTATCACACCTTAAACCACAGGGGTCTTGAGGGAGTTTTGGTTTCTAAAAGGAGACCTACCCCCTCTTCCTGTCACCTTTCCTCAAAACATCTTATCCTAGCTCCCTGAATTGTTATGTTCCTCAACAACATCTCCTGGAAATATGGTTATTACTAAAGATGGGCGAATCTGGAGCACATTCATGTTTATCCGAAACCAATCCTGCGGGGTAAGAAGAAATTGAGAGTAGCTCTAAGACTGCCTGGACTTCTTAGGGTTGTATCTAACTTCTTTAGCCGGTAATAAAGTGGCTCCACAATCAGGTTGGACGAACCCAAACATGCTCCAGATTCGTTTAGGTTTCCAGAAAGAATAGCAGAGGAATCTCAAAGAATCCAAGTATTCTTGTCTGTTATGAACCATATTGTATGTATGAGTATGGGATTTATGGAAAAGTTTCCATAATTTCCTTCTAAACGTATGGGGTCCAGTAACACGTTATGATAGGTTTCCAAACAATCGGCAATTGTCAACTTGACCCTCCTGGCCTTGATATATCCCTGATCTTTCATTTTCGTCTGCTCTTCTAGAACCTGTGTAACCTAAATAGACAAGTATGTAACAGCCAACACCACTGAACAGAAAGCCAAGGAAAACTAGATCCACCAAACCATGGCCACCAGCCTGAACTATGCAAAGATCTGCAAACTCTATATACAATGGGGAAAACCAATATTACATACATTTTCTCAAAAACAGGGATGGAAAAAAGTATGGACATCTAAGTCCTCAACATTGGACAACTATGTGCTCATTGGAATACATGTGGCAAAAATGAAGATATGAAATTTTCACTGCATATGGTGCCTGTCTGTACTAGTCAACCTTTCCCGGTGAAGAGTAGAATTTCTTATTTTTTATAGAGTGACCATACATACTATGGCCTTATCTCCGTCAAGAACAAGGAATGGGGATCCCATTGGAGATCATGCTTTTACGACACGTCTTATTTCTCAGCTTTACTTGAAATGGACCAAAATCCAAAACCAAAATCTAGCATAAAAAATAGGCAACAAAGGTGCGTCCCAAATTTCAGTTTCACAACCAAACTAACGTCCTAGGAATGATACAGGATGGAAGACTTTCGAGACATAAAGAGAAGACAACCGGAAGGCTCCTCACCATTTGTGTTAGGGAGGTGGTCCTTGGGAAGTGGTGCAGGCGAGGACTCGCTAAGTAATGCTGATAGTGCTGCGGGACTGGTCTGACTTGGAACTGAGGATGTGTCAAGCCGGCATCCACGCTGAGGTCCCTAAAAATAGAAAAAAGTTGGCCAAAATTTAGTTCAGGTTAAATTGGATGGACAGATGTGATTGTTTTATATATCATAATATAAGACTCTCTTAATTTTTGTTAAACCAACCAACCACAGGGAAAAAAAATTACAGATGACTACAGCTGTTGTTATGGCTTCAAAAAGTCTCCTTAGATTCCAGCCCACTGACTCTATATGCACCCACCCCTGCAGAGTCATAGACTCCTCTTCTTCTTCTCCTTCTTCTTCTCACTCACTAAGCCAACATTTACCAACCATGCCCCGATGTTTGGCATCTTGCTAGGAATCTTATACCGCTTTTTCTCCAAAAACGATGTCGTTGTATAGAGATCATGTCACCCGATGTTCTGGAAAGCGGATTGTTCTAAAACCGCTGTGACGCTATTACTATAGCACACAGGGAAAGGAATAGGGAACAGCTGGTGCCAGTAAATCATCTCTGAAGCACAAGCTCCATCTGTTTTATAACAGAAGCGCTAAGATCACACAGAAATACACATAGCTGCATTCACCTTACAAAGTCGCCCCCCCCCCCCCCGTATGGTTGTGTTTACAACAATGTGTGATGGTTCAGACGATTTGTAAACCAGCCGTACCCCTATACAATGAATGAACAGATTTCCCTTGAAGTGACTATATCGCAAGGCGGCTTATCCCCTGATAATGACTGCAAGCCGAATAATTGGCGTCTTCAATGTAACCGAATCGGCTTCTTAGGTTACCTGCGTATGGCATCCCTCGACACAGTACCCTACATTTTTACTTCTCATTTGCATGCAAAGTACAGTAACAATCTTACAGATGCTTTCCGATATTGAGGTCGGTATAAGAATAGGGTTAAATATTTTTCCAATTGCTACATGGGCCTCAGAATTGCATGAGGGATCCCAGATGAGCCACCATAACAGTCTATTAGCATTTTGGGATGTTTGGTCACCACAACTTAAAGGGGTATTCCACTCAAATATGACTTTCGATATGTTGCTGCCCATAGTGAGATGAACAATTCCTTCCATACTTGTTATTATCTATTCAGTCTCCTTCCCCCAGTTCTCAGCTGCTGCTTTTTGCTGAAGACACAAAAATCTGTGCATGAGCCTTTCTCTGTCTCCTCCTTCTCCCACCTCCCTTCTAAGACGGCCGATGTAAACAAGTCCCTGTCAAACTTTATCTGCAACGTTGTAGCTTCTTTGTTATTCCAGGAGGATTAATCACAATAAGTTCATTAGCAACTTGATCTCAGAATAACCCTCTCAGCATTACAAAGAAGCTACAATGTTGCAGATAAAGCCTGCCAGGGACTTGTTTACATTATCTGTCTCAGAAGGGAAGGGGGGGTAGACAGAGAGAAAAGCTCAAACATGGATTTTTGTGTCTTCAGCACAAAGAGAGCAGCAGCTCAGAACTGGGGGAAGGAGACTGAATAGATAATAACAAGTATTGAAGGAATTGTTAGTCTCACCATGGGCAGCAACATATCAAAAGTTATGTCTGAGTGGAATACCCCTTTAATCCATCAGCTCCATGTTCACAATCACTTTTGTTATATTAGTCATCAGAAAATACACTGACCCATCGTGATCAATTGTGATCTGCATGCTCAATCACCCAGGTGCATAGAATGGTAAAAGGTGCACAAGGATGAGGAATTACACATTGCCCATTAAAATTAATGGACTGTCTGTGTAAGGTACATATGTGCATAGTCCTCTAGATACACTATCCGAGGCCAAAGTGTCACAAAGACGTGAAGAGACTTTTAGGCCATTTATGCTCCACTGGGAATTCTGGGAGAAAAGCATATGCAAAATCTCTCTCTGCTGCCAACCTTTGGAGGTAGTTTTTCCTTCAATTTAGTGTTTCACTCCAACTAGGAGCCTTAGAACATGACTGGAGCTATATGCTAAGCCAGGAAGATTAACTATCTGCACCATAATAATCCTTTTTGCAGCCCTCCAGCACTGTACTAACAAGGGGCAATAACTTGGGGGTGTCTGTCTATAGACGAGTAATTTTTCCTTCTGGAGAAGTTTCTGGCTTGGCTTTGGCCCCAGTCATGTTCTAAGGCTCCTATCAATGCACTGCTTTGCGCTTCATTGATAGAAGTCCTAAATGTGGGACTAATCTCTATCGATTGAATGTCTTAAAAGGGTATTTGACAATGGATTTTTACTAAACAAGCAACCCTACACAGTGGTTCTCCATATACATGATTGGGGTGACACAATGGGCACTTACCAGTCTGTACCTTCAGCCAAGTACCTGGGCCCCAGGGGTTGAGACATTTGTACTTGTTGGTTAAAGTCGAAGCCTGGGCGTAACCGGTGCGGATGCACAGACATTTGCTCTTGAGTCCGCCTGTCGAAACATGAAGAGAGAGTAGTCAGTCATGGCGGTAACGTTACCGTTCCTGGTTCTTAGCGGTCGATGTCATCCTTATTATTGCCATAGACCGAACATTAAAAGTATTTATCCCGGCATGAACTGTTCTTTTGTGCTTTGACATTGAACAACAAAGCACTTCAGGATATAACGCTGGTAGAGCATTGACTAAGAGCACACATTGACCTCCAGTCCTACCGGATAAGAGTAGTGGTCAGGGGGGGGGGGGGGGGGGGAAGAATTCTTTAAAAAAAATTTGCAAGACTGTAAAAAAGTAGCGGTCGTGAGATGTATACAGGACTGTGAATGTTCATTGGAGTCATTACGGGAAAATTGGCAGCACCTGACTATATGGTAGACCATCCAGTTGTCTAATGGGGGCCTTACGACTCTCCGATAATATAATCTGTCCAGAGAGAGTTGGGAGGCTCCTATATACCTTAGACCAATGGGAGGGAACCTTTGCTCTCCAGCTGTCGCAAAACTACAACTCCCATCATGCCTGGACAGCCAAAGCTTTAGCCACTTGAGGCTTATTTGCCTTTATATGCCTATATACCTAAAGGCAGAAACCAAACCTTGTTGGGACCAGCCAATACCCTAAAGTGGATGGGCGACCCCAGACTCTTCTCCGACAGATGAGAAAAGAGTCAGGTGTGGAGGATTTCAACTGCCCGACCCTATTGTTTTCAGGGAAATAAGTTACTGCCATAGTGGTTTACCCCCTCCTCTCTTTATGTTGAACGTTCGACCATGCTGAACATTGACGTATATGCTGAAAAAACTGCCAGCCAAATGAATGTTTTCCCGACAGCTATGGATGGCGTATGGCCACCTATAGAAGGATTGGGCATATTCAACTTTCACTGCCCGATCCTTTTGTTCTTGGAGAAGTAAGTTGCCTTCATAAGAGTCTGGCAGTGGCTTTTCTGCCCCTTACAATTCAGAAGGGGCAGGGATAGCTGACATATAACATTTATCATAACATAAAGAAAAAAATGTGGCAGTAACTCTTCATATTGGAGGATTCTCTAAAAAAACTTTATAACATCCTCCCTTCCTGGTCTTCCATTTCTGTGCCAACACGGTCTGATTTGCTATTAAAGGGGTCGTTTACCCAATTTGTTTTTCTTTAAAATCAACTGGTACCAGAAAGTGGCAGAGATTTGTAATTTACTTCTTTTAAAAAAAAAAAAATGTCCTGCACAAAGTGGTGTATTCTTTTCAGTGTGGAGAGCAGAAGAAGTTTTCTATTGATATTTGCTATTGTTCTGGACAGTTCCTGATATGGACAGAGGTGGCAGCAGAGAGCACTGTGTCATACTGGAAGGAATACACCCCTTCCTGCAGGACATACAGCAGCTGATAGGTACTGGACTGGAGATTTTTTAACAGAAGTAAATTACAAATCTTTGGCACTTGTTGAGACCAGTTGATTTAAAAGATTTTTTTTTACAACAACCCCTTTAAGCAATTGATGGGCCTCTGCTTTAATATACCTATGCTAAGCTGGCATGGCTATGGCAGCAGGGAGACAGGGAACAAGGTTGTCATAATATTTAAGAGTCCTGGATAACCCCTTTAATGGGAAACTCCGAAATCAAGTGAGTCATTGGGATAGACATCCAAAAATAGGTGCCATCTGGAGCTACTTCATGGTAGCCAGGTGTCAAATGACTAGTGATACCCGCCTCATCTGTCCCGGAGATTGTGACCCACCTGGGGTGTGCGACTAGCCGGCGGTGCTGAGCCTCCAGGAGCTGTTGCTGGAGAAGGTATTGCTGGTGTAGGGCCTGAGGTAGGAAGGAGGGTCCTGCCACCTCCTGAAACTGTAGACCAGTCAGAGATGGCAGGGGCTGGTGCAGTGGTCCATTATGCTGGTGAGCAGTAGCCATGTGAGAGGTCATTCCTTGTTGTGGCTGAACTGGGTGAGGATGAATGGGGAATTCTGGGAGCTGAGGTTGAGGGCTCAGATGAAAGTGGCGGCAGGAGGTAGCATGGCCATGCTGGGAACGCTGAAATGGGGCACCTGAAAAACAAAAACAATACCCTGGCATCAGACTGGGCGGAAAAATTACCTGTTATGTATAACAATTACTTATATTAAACTTTTTTTCCCCTAACTTTCCATTTTACTGTGTTATAAAATAATCTTGAACTTTTGCAGTTTTCAGTCTGGCCACTAAGCCTAAGAATAAGGTGACCTTTTCTGTTCTATAGAGATAACGTCTCAGCAGTCTCCTCCTATGCATCACAGGCAGTATTAATGAAAGGTGACACCAGTATATACAGTACATAAAATGAGGTCAGGCCATTCACAATAGGTAATGATCACAGCTTCCTTACTCCATCTCCCTATACAATGAGCACTGCGCTGGTCACAGAGCATGCCTAGAAAACCTCTATAGAATCACTAGCGTCCTATGTCCATATTCGTATCTTTAACTGCTAGGCCTCCGAGTTTCTGGTCTTGATATGGACTTAAGCACTACTATTTGTGCCCTATGTGGTGGTATTATTTGAGTACTGTATAGAAACTTGTATTTGTTATTTACTTGGAAGGCATTGTTACTTGCTGCTGCCCACAGAAGTCTATGGAAAGGGGAGAGGGAAGAGGAGGAAGGAGCAGCTGCAAATAAAGGCATACATACAGATGCGGATGCTTCAGTGAGTGTTCTACTGTCCCAACCTAGTACTGGATTTATAGCAGTGCCACATATTACCGCTGTGTAATGCCCTCCATACTACTGTTTATGTGAGCAGCAGCATCTGTCTGCCTCTCTTGCTGCTGTCCCCCGTCAGTGGTCTACTATGAGAAGCAGGTGTAATCTGATCTCTCAGTTAAGATAAAAATCGATCTTCCTTGTGCTTCATGTATAAGGATTTTATCAATTCAGAGGGTATGGGTGTGGAGAAGGATAAATGGAGAAGGAGGCATTTTCGTGATATATATATATATATATATATATATATATATATATATATATAATTTATTTTCTTTGTTAGGATTTCTGGAAAGATTATTATAATTGGAGGTACACTTTAAAAGTATTTTCCTAGACATTTTTTTTTTTTAAATAAAAAAAAAAATGGGTACTCACCTTTCCTGATTCCTCACCACTGCTGTGCCAAGCCTAGCTGAGCATGGCCACAAAGAAGTACTCAGTACTCAGTCAATCAGTAGCTGAGACAGCTGACCGGATGGGCACTTTTATAGTGTTGAGACTGAGATCAGTTCATGCTAAATATCGAGATCAGTCACAGTCGGAATGGGAATGGGGGCAGGTGAGTACACTTTTTTTTTTTAGTTTTTACTCCAGACTGAGAGCATTTAACGGTACAAAAAAATTCTTAGGACAATCCATTTAACCTTTTTTTAATGCTTTCTCATTATTTCCCATCTCCATTCTTCGTTATAAAAGAAGCCTTCCTAAAGTTGTGATAACCAGACCTCCGATAATAATCTATATACGAAAACCAAACTCTGAGACCGTTTGTTTATAGCAGCGTCTATGCATACACCGCAAGAGGATAACATATCAGGACAGAGTAGTCTGTACAGGAAATCTGGGGCACAGTGTAGGCCTAATCCAGTGGCGTAACTAGAAATAGCTGGGCCCCATAGCAAGCTTTTGATTGGGCCCCCCTCCTTCATGACTGACTAAGCCGTCAAAACTGCAAGTGCTCTTCAGGAGCGATTGCAGTTGAGGGACATTTGCAGAACCTGAGAGGCCCGCTTGGCCACCTGGCGCTGCAAATGATGACATCTCAGTGGGCCCAGTGTATTGCAAGAGTGGGCAACGGGGCCCCCTGATGCGGTGGGCCCCATAGCAGCCGCTATGACTGCTACAGTGGTAGTTACGCACCTGGCCTAATCCCATCCCCGACACATGTATCCACCATGGCCAGAGGATCCACCATAGACAGAGGATTGTGAAGGTTGCCTTGTTTTATAAAGAGAGTATGGGGGAGATTTATCAAACATGGTGTAAAGTAAAACTGGCTCAGTTGCCCCTAGCAACCAATCAGATTCCACTTTTCCTTTTCCAAAAGAGTCTGTGAGGAATGAAAGGTGGAATCTGATTGGTTGCTAGGGGCAACTGGGCCAGTTCTACTTCACACCATGCTTGATAAATCTCCCCCTATATGTGTAATGACCCCTGGAAATATCTCTTCCATGGCCGGAATATTTACTAGTCGCAGAGAAGGCGAAGCAGTAAATATTACGGGAACGATACTGTCGAGCTGAATGATAAAATCTATGACTCGTAATATTATTATCTATCCCATCATATGCTATAATTTCATAATCTATAGCATCCCATCCCATAATATTATAATGTATGCCATCACATCTCATAATAAAATAATTACTGTCATACTCCATATCATAATCCGCTCCATCATAAACCATAACCTCATAATCCTCCTCGTAACCTGGAATCTCATAATCTATCTTGTCAGAAACCTAGAATGTCATTGTCTATTAGATTACACTGACAATTATTATTTGGGGGCACCATATGGCGCTATTATTATTATATGCATGATACTGAATGACGGTATTGTTTGTGTACTTTATGGCACTATTATGGTATAGTAGTATTAGTTGGGTACTGTACAAAAGCATTACAGCTCTACATGGCACTGCTGTTTAGACATTACGGTATTATAATGTAGCCAATACATGGCTGTTAGTTGAACATGATATAGTACTGTGATGGGTATTCTGTGCTGTACTATTATTTGGGACCACCACATGCCAATGATATTTGGAAAATATATGATAGTATCATGTAGCAAGTACATGGCACTTTGGGTGTAACATGTCAGTTCTATGAATACTCTGTATGGTACTATTATTTGGGTATATGTCACTATTATGAATACTCTGTATGGTATTATTATTTGGGTGTGATATGTCACTATTATAAATACTCTGTATGGTACTATTATTTGGGTGTGATATGTCACTATTATGAATACTCAGTATGGTACTATTATTTGGGTATATGTCACTATTATGAATACTCTGTATGGTACTATTATTTGGGTGTGATATGTCACTATTATGAATACTTTGTATGGTACTATTATTTGGGTGTGATATGTCACTATTATGAATACTCTGTATGGTACTATTATTTGGGTGTGATATGTCACTATTATGAATACTCTGTATGGTACTATTATTTGGGTGTGATATGTCACTATTATGAATACTCTGTATGATACTATTATTTGGGTGTGATATGTCACTATTATGAATACTCAGTATGGTACTATTATTTGGGTGTGATATGTCACTATTATGAATACTCTGTATGGTACTATTATTTGGGACACTGTGGCACTATTTAGTCAATATAATTATTATTAAGTAGGGTATGATATGTTACCATTATGAATATTTTACATACTTCGGGCACTGTATGACACCACTACTTAGAAGATTGTCAGCAGAAAATCGCTATATATACACATCAATATATGACACTATATAATGTTGGACATGATATATTATTATAGAGGCAGTACATGACACTTATTAAGTTATGATGTGGCACTATTATGAATACTGTGTATTAGTACTACTTGGACACTACTAAGTGGCACTTTTATATGGGTATTATATGGTAATATTATGTACAGTACAGGGTACTGTTATGTGTGCATGATATGGCCCTACTGAGAATACTGTGTATGGTGGTATTTATGGGCACTATATGACACTACTACAATCACTATATGGCACTTATTTGGACAATATACAGTGTTGGACAATGTTCACACAACGTATACTTTTGTAAAACCACGGCCTTTGTACGTTACGAGAATATACGTTGCATTGCTGTCTATGGGATACCGGCCGGAGCGTATACACATGGTATACCCTCCGGCCGGGATTCCTAGCGGCGCTGCAATCAACTGACATGTCAGTTTTCTGCGGCCGCTATTCAGTGAATAGCAGCCGCAGAAACCCTGTCAGTGCACACCGTGGAGCGTGCGGATCCGGACGCTCACTTCATAGCCTGCAGTGGGGAGTGGGGAGTGTGCCCGCATCAGAACACTGCGGCTGAAAAGATCATCCGGCCAGTACTGCATTAACCAGCCGGGAGGATCTTTAATGTATATGCTTTATAATGTATATGTTATTATGTGTATAGTGTATTATGAGGCATTGTTATATTGGGCCTGATGTGGTGCGATTATGAATATTGTATACGGTAGTATTTTTGGGCAGTATATGACACCACTACAGCACTGTTATTTGGACAGCATATGGCATCATTATAAAGGCAGTATAAGGCACTAATATTTGGGCATAATTTGGCACTATTATGAACACGATTTAGCGGTACTATTTGGGCATGATGTGGCACTATTATTAACACTGTATATAGTAGTACTATTTGGGCATGATGTGGCACTATCATGAACACTGTATGGTAGTACAGTACTATTTAGGCATGAAGTGGCACTAATATAAAAACAGTATATAGTAGTACTGTTTGGGCATGATGGGGCACTATTATGAACACTGTATATAGCAGTAGCATTTGGGCATGAGGTGGCACTATTATAAACACAGTATATAGCACTGATATGTGGGCATGAAGTGGCACTATTAATAACACTGTGTATGGTAATACTGTTTGAGCATGAAGCAGATCGCACTGTATATAGTAGTACTATTTCGGCATGATGTGTCACTATTATGAACACTGTATATGGTAGTGTGGTATCCCACCATGGGTGTTACTAGTCTGTACACCCCTCGCAAAAGCCTGTACTCAAAGTTCAGTGGTAATTAAGTTATGGCTAAGTTTTGCCACTAGATGTCGCTAGTAGGTATCTCTGTACTTGTATATTGCACAGCTGTAGTGAGGAAGGGGTTATTGTTTATTTGTGGTCTGTGCACCAATGAGAGCTCTTCTTCTTTTCCTCCTATCTCTAGTCTCCTTTTCTCTTTGCACTCTCTTCTCCACCACTCACAGGAGTTGTTACACACCCTGTAGGAAGCCGTCACGTGGGTAGAGGAAGTGTACACCCACACTTAGGGAGTTCTTCTCTGGTTCTCGTAGAGGCAAGACACACGGACCAGAGTCTCCTGCATAGTTTAGCCAGGAGCCTACACGTATTCCAACTATGCAGTACTAAACCACTCAAGAGAGGACAAGTCAGGGATCATCCCAGCCCATGCCGTTGAACATCTCTAGAGGTGCAGGACAATATCCTGAAACAAGAGGAACTGATCCAGATAGAGCAAAGTTGCTAGAAGCTTACATACTCTATCTCGCAGCACAGGTGTTACCAGGTAATCTTGGCCACCTTGCTCAACTCAGGTAACAAGGTCAGGGGCTTGTGTCACCTTGTTAGGACGGGTCACTCGACACTGCAGGGCAATAGGTGGTCTCACGTCAGAGGTAGAAACAGGGGCACAAGTATTTTTCTACTCTCAAGTATTCTACTTTTTCTTCTTCTAAAGTTCCGTCAGAGCACAGTACTAAAAAGCCAGCCATCCTGAACTAAAAGCAGGTGTGCCTCATACTTGTGTGCCCAACTGGCACTTGTGTCACGACAGTACAACCATCGGCTGAGCTACACTCCACCGACCAACCACCACAGTAGTGGCGTCACACAGGACCATCTAGCAAGTGACCGATTGCAGCACACACTACAGTAGTACTATTTGGGCATGATGTGTCACTATTATGAACACTGTATGTAGTAGTAGTATTTGGGCACTGTTTGACACTACTAAATGACACTTCTATTTTATATGGTATTATTATATAGGAAGTAATGTGATAAACTGTTCTTGGATCATTTGTGGCATTACCATGTAGGTATTGTTTTCAACATTGTATAGTAATATGTGCACTATATGGTACTATTATTTATCACTGTATGGGTCTTCTGAGTGGCCTTACATGACCCATCAATATATCTCAGGGCAGTCAGGGCATGATGGGAGTTGTAATTTTGCAACAGCTGGAGAGCTAAAGGTAGGTGAAATATCACTATAAGCCATGTAAGACTCCTAGTACATGGCACACAGCGGCGGAGCGCGCAGCACCTGCTACACCCAGAAGCAGCTGCTGTAAATCGCAGAGCAACTGGGCCATGGAAATGACTTGGCTTCTATTAAAGGGCACAACAGCTTCTCGACAAGACTAGTGCAATTCTAGTGCTGCTCATCCAGGACCTCCTGATGCACGGAGAATGTAGTCAGTGTCTCAGCACCATTTGTTCAGAGGCTGGGAGGAGGGAGGTATATGATATGATAGGGGTGATAGTTATGTATATGATAGGAGTGATAGTTATGTATATGAATGATAGGAGTGATAGTTATGTATATGATAGGAGTGATAGTTATGTATATGATAGGAGTGATAGTTATGTATATGATAGGGGTGATAGTTATGTATATGATATGATAGGAGTGATAGTTATGTATATGATAGGAGTGATAGTTATGTATATGATATGATAGGAGTGATAGTTATGTATATGATAGGGGTGATAGTTATGTATATGATATGATAGGAGTGATAGTTATGGATATGATAGGGGTGATAGTTATGGATATGATATGATAGGAGTGATAGTTATGTATATGATAGGGGTGATAGTTATGTATATGATATGATAGGAGTGATAGTTATGGATATGATAGGGGTGATAGTTATGGATATGATATGATAGGAGTGATAGTTATGTATATGATAGGAGTGATAGTTATGTATATGATATGATAGGAGTGATAGTTATGGATATGATATGATAAGGGTGATAGTTATGGATATGATATGATAGGAGTGATAGTTATGTATATGATAGGAGTGATAGTTATGGATATGATATGATAGGGGTGATAGTTATGGATATGATATGATAGGAGTGATAGTTATGGATATGATATGATAGGGGTGATAGTTATGGATATGATATGATAGGAGTGATAGTTATGGATATGATAGGAGTGATAGTTATGTATAGGATAGGGGTGATAGTTATGTATATGATATGATAGGAGTGATAGTTATGGATATGATATGATAGGGGTGATAGTTATGTATATGATAGGGGTGATAGTTATGTATATGATAGGAGTGATAGTTATGTATATGATAGGGGTGATAGTTATGTATATGATAGGAGTGATAGTTATGTATATGATATGATAAGGGTGATAGTTATGTATATGATAGGAGTGATAGTTATGTATATGATAGGGGTGATAGTTATGTATATGATAGGGGTGATAGTTATGTATATGATAGGGGTGATAGTTATGTATATGATAGGAGTGATAGTTATGTATATGATATGATAGGGGTGATAGTTATGTATATGATAGGAGTGATAGTTATGTATATGATAGGGGTGATAGTTATGTATATGATAGGAGTGATAGTTATGTATATGATATGATAAGGGTGATAGTTATGTATATGATAGGGGTGATAGTTATGTATATGATATGATAGGGGTGATAGTTATGTATATGATAGGGGTGATAGTTATGTATATGATAGGGGTGATAGTCCCCTTGTAGGGGAGGGTAATGCTCCTGATTCGGCTCTGGTATCCTGGAATGAGTCTGTATTACTCGTGTAGCAGAGGCGTCTTGTACATCCGCAGGTTCATGGTGTTTGTAGTCTGATGTTTCCGCACCGTCCTCTAATTTCTAGGTGTGAAGCCAAAGTCCTGGTGAGAGCGGCTTATAGGTGTGATGGCTGGTGACATACATAGGATTTACTATAAACTGCTTCATGTGAGACTGCAAGCGGCAACCACCGGCTAATCCAATGACTGTCACGTCTATCTATGTCTGATTATCTATCTATCTATCTATCTATCTATCTATCTATCTATCTATCTATCTATCTATCTATTATTTATCTATCTATCTATCTGTCTGCATTTCTTATATCTTCCAGTCACCCTCAGAGCTGCACTCACAATTCTGTCCGTGTCCTGTTATGATTACAGTGCTCACATGACTATTACATACAGTTGAAGTATATTCACATTAGTGTAGCTCATTACTGGGAGTGGCTGGCTGGGTTGGTTCCTGGATTAGTCGGCTGTTTCGGGTCAATGACACATTGATAAATGATGCACGGTATATATTATCATAGCCGTAATGGTAGTAGACTGAATGAGGCCGCTCTGGGACACTTTACGGTATAGTCACTATCCAGCTGTTGTCTAATAGCCCCGCAGTTATAATAGAGTGCTAATGTCCTGGCATTATAGAGACGGCCCATTCATTTCAATAGAAGCCTTGTAATGCTGTATTTAACCTGATGGGGCGCTGCAGGAGAGTACTCCCCAGGGTACAGATGATCACTAGGGGTCTAACCAGGACATCCAGGGATCAGCTTATTGTTAGAGACCCCTCTAACACAAAAGGATTGTGCCCAGTAGAGATCCCCTTTAAGTTACAGAGAAACTAGATCCTTAAAGGAAATAAATAGGAGCATATGACACATACGGCGAATATATACACTACATTGTCTCACAGACTGACTGATAGTCAGCCATTGTTTTAGGTGGATCAACAAGATCAGCCCTGGGGTGTATCTCCCTAGATACTCCTTACACCTAGCAGAGCTGTATGTGGCATAGGCTGCGGCCTAGCTGTATCTAAGTACAGGCGCTCTCAATACCAGAGTAGATTCAGTCATTGGTTACTGTATGACTGTCAGACAACAACCATGAGGAATAGGCAAGTGCAGAGCGGATGTATCTAAGCCCACCATGTGTGATACTGGCTACTGATGTGTTGTATCTAAGCTTATCATGTGTTATACTGGGTAATGAGGTGTTGTATCTAAGCCTATCATGTGTGATACTGGGCTATGAGGTGATGTATCTAAGGGTCCATTTACACAGAAAGATTATCTGACAGATTATCTGCCAAATATTTGAAGCCAAAGCCAGGAATGGATTTGAAAAGAGGAGAAATCTCAGGCTTTCCTTTATGACCTGTTCTCTGTCTGTTTCTGGCTTTGGCTTCAAATCTTGGCAGATAAACTTTCTGTGTAAATGGACCCTAAACCTATCATGAGTGATACTGGCTACTGATGTGATGTATCTAAGCCTGTCATGTGTAATACTGGCTACTGATGTGATGTATCTAAGCCTGTCATGTGTAATACTGGCTACTGATGTGATGTATCTAAGCCTGTCATGTGTAATACTGGCTACTGATGTGATGTATCTAAGCCTGTCATGTGTAATACTGGCTACTGATGTGATGTATCTAAGCCTGTCATGTGTAATACTGGCTACTGAAATTATGTATCTAAGTTTATTAGGTGTGATACTGGCGACTGAGGTGACGTATCTAAGCCTATCATGTGTGATACTGGGTAATGAGGTGATGTATCTAAGTTTATCATGTGTGATACTAGCTTCTAAAATTGTGTATACAGTCATGTGTTTTGTTGTCTACTAAACTAATGTATCTAACTCTATCATATAAGATATGGTTGCATTTATGTGCGATCGTCCAGGCAGCCAATAGATGATACACGGGGCGACGGAAGCAGATCGTTGCTATTGTGGTCATTTGTCTTTCAACGTGTTGGGATTTGCTTCTGCTCTGGACAATTCCTGACATGGACAGAGGTGGCAGCAGAGAGCACTGTGTCAGACTAGAATACACCACTTCCTGCAGGACATACACCAGCTGATAAGTACTGGAAGACTTGAGATTATTAAATAGAAGTAAATCACAAATCTATATAACTTTCTGAAACCAGTCGATCTAAAAAAAAATTTTGTACTCCTTAAAAACAAGCACATAAAAAAAAAAAGTGCTGCCAAACCTCTACACATAGGTGAATGTAAGTGAACTAGCTGACTGAACCTGATGAGGCAGTTCAGCCCCTTTGCTCTCAACACTTCATACTTCTCACATTTGGCTTGGCCGTATCTGGATGTATTTAAGCCTCAGTCCGATGGTTTCCTGATTATGACGGATCGGTGGGGTCTGCCAAGCCCTGTAGACACGAGATTTAGGATCACATCCTGCCAGCACCAGATGCTTCATCCAACAAAACCTCTAACGTCTGTGAGAAGCTTTATAGTAGGACATGAGATAATAAGCCGAGGCCTGATATCTATATCATTATAACGGGATAACACATAAGGGCCGGATTGTTTATGGTATTATTGGTGGCTACGAACTGGATTGGTACAGGTAGTGATGGATATTTAAAGGGATAGTCCTAACTTACAGTGTTATCCCCCATCCACAGGATAACTGATAAAGAAGGGGTCTGAATGTGAGACCCCATCAGTCACCAGAATGGAGAAAAGTGGTCCTCCAAACCCACGAAGGGCAGTGTGTACTCCATTCATTCTTTATGGGGTCTCTTAACATTGCCTGTGGATAGGGGATAACTTTTTGGAATTTCCTCTTTATGTTATATGATGGGGTCACTGGACCCTCTCAGGCCCTATCGCTTGGATGTGACTGCACCCCTACCCCCTAATAGCTGCACCCAGTATAGTTATTTACCCATGGGCACATACACCCCTGCTGATTCTTCTAGAGTTACTTGAAGTGTTACTGTCAGTTTAAAAAAAAAAAAAAAAAAAGCATCAAAAAGTTTTAAAGGGGTACTCCAGCTAAAAAAAAAAATCTTTTAAATCAACTGGTTTCAGAAAGTTATATAGAATTGTAATTTACTTATATTCAATAATCTTCAGTCTTCCAGTACTTATAAGCTGCTGTATGTCCTGCAGGAAGTGGTGTATTCTTTCTAGTGTGACACAGCGCTCTCTGCTGCCACCTCTGTCCATGACAGGAACTGTCCAGAGCAGGAAAGGTTTTCTATAGGGATTTGCTACTACTGTGGACAGTTCCTGACATGGACAGAGGTGGCAGCAGAGAGCACTGTGTCACACTGGAAAGAATACACGACTTCCTGCAGGGCATACAGCATTTGATAAGTACCGGAAGACTGGAGATTTTTAAATAGAAGTAATTTACAAATCTATATAACTTTCTTGTACCAGCTGATTTGAAAAAGATAATTTTTGGCAGGAGTTCTCCTTTAACGTCAACTTTTTAAAATAAAATAAAAAAATTCTCATCTCTCCATTAGTATGAACCAGGTATCCAACAAATCTGTGTGTCTCTATCCTCCCACTCCCTTCCTGTACCTGCTACCTATGAGAAAACACTGGCAGGCAGCCGCCGCTGCTGATAGACGGCATCCAGATGGCCCCTTCTTTCTATTTTTGAAAGCATCAGAGATGTTAGTTTTCCTTCTTATCTTCCGTCTAGGAATGGAAATCATCCTCATTTTTCACCCATAGATAAAGAGTTTTCACTGCACTGGGTGAGAGTCTTATTGTGTGACCCCCGTAATGAAGTGTCTGAGGATCGATTGGGGGCATACAGATATAGCAGAGCTGACATGGTCACTTTTCACATCACATGGTGCTATTGCTGTGTGTGTGTTTTTTTCTCCTTTCATTGAAAGCATTTTGCTGGAAAATTAAAGGGGTATTAAAACCCTTTCTTTCAAATCAACTGGTTTCAGAAAGTTATATAGATTTGTAATTTACTTCTATTTAAAAATCTCAACTTTTCCTATACTTATCAGCTGCTGGATGTCCTGCAGGAGGTGGTGTATTCTTTCCAGTCTGACAGAGTGCTGTCTGCTGCCACCTCTGTCCATGCCAGGAACTGTCCAGAGCAGGAGAGGTTTTCTATGAGTATTGGCTACTGATCTAGACAGTTCCTGGCATGGACAGAGGTGGCAGCAGAGAGCACTGTGTCAGACTGGAAAGAATACACCGCCTATCTCATAGATCAATGAGATAGGCATTCTGTTACTCTTGGCTGCTGCGATTTCCCCACTATACCACCAACCATGGGGAAAAGGAGGCTTTTAAATGCAGCTGTCAACTTTGACAGCTGCGTTTAAAAGGCTAATTAGTGGGCACGGCGATAGGACTGTGTCCGCTAATAGCCGCGATCTCAGGCTGCAGATAGCACCCAGGATCGCCCCCCCCCCCCCCCCGGACACCCTTAACGACGCAAGGACGTACATTTATGGGTTAAGAATTGCTTTTGTCATGTTATTCTTTTATGTGTTTGTTTTCTAGGAAGAATTATTTAATACAAAAAAAATATTTTGCTTATTCTATTATCAGCTCTGCAGCTTATCAGGAGACAATGCTCTTTGTTATGTAACAATCCAGTCAGTATCATGTCACTGTGTGCTTACAGAGGTTTTGGTGCTGTGTGACAGGAGAGCTGACCATACAATGCAAGCACACCCAGGATTCTCTGCTACATCTGCTGAATGTGGACGCGCAGCAGCTACTGTGTTTCCCCGAAAATAAGGCAGTGCTTTATATTATTTTTTTCTCCCAATGGGGGAGATTTATTAAACTGGTGTAAAGTAGAATTGTCTTAGTTGCCCCTAGCAACCAATCAGATTCCACCTTTCATTTTTTAAAGAATCCGTGAGGATAGAACGGTGAAATCTGATTGGTTGCTACAGGCAACTAAGACAATTCTACTTTACACCAGTTTAATTAATCTCCCCCTATGTCTTATTTCTCTCCCATCTGCCTCCCCCGGCTCACTCCCCAATGTCTAAGGTGTAGGAGAGGACCCAGAGCGTGCGGCGGGACAGCGCCAGCAGTGAAGGTCCACAGGGGGATTAGGTGAGTAGCAGGGGGTTGCGGCCTTACTTTCAGGGGGTGCCTTATTGTCGGGTGGGGGTGCCTTATTTTCAGGGGAATGTCTTACTTTAAGCTAGTTGGTAAGATAGTGGGGGTGTCTTATTTTAGGAGGATGTCCTACTTTTGGGAAATCACAGTATATACATGAACAGTAAAGGGAGACACCTAGTGGTCGTTAAGTATAATGTTGGAGATTTATCAAACATGCTGTAAAGTGAAACTGGCTCAGTTGCCCCTAGCAACCAATCAGATTCCACCTTTCATTCCTCACAGACTCTTTGGAAAATGAAAGGTGGAATCTGATTGGACTGAGCCACTTCTAATTTACACCAGTTTGATAAATTTAATAAATATATAGAATATATTACAAAACAGCTTGTGACCACAACCCCTGTTGGTTTCTTGAGAAAAAAAAAAGCAAAAATTATAACAGTGCCTCTTTAAATAATCTTATTGACTGCTGGGATATATGGGTTACATACATACGGCCTGTTGGTTGGATCACAAAGGCAAAAGCACACGTGGCGCCCTATTAGCGTACACTGTTTTTGTACAGTAAACGCTCGGTTTGATCTTCCTGCCTCGTTCTCCTCTAATCGTGTTTGCACAATGTTGCGGCTAATTGAAGCCACGTTTGCTTTAGACTGAAATAAGACAAGATTAATATTTAATGTTATACCCCCCCCCCCCCATACAAAAGTCATTCTTCCCGCAGCCTTAATGCATCTAAATTATGTCCAATGTTGGCTCCCCCCCCCTGTAATTACTGTCACAGCTCAATAAACAAAGCTCAAATTAATAGAGGCGCTAATTTAATGCAGAGAGCGTGTGTCAGGTGGGAGGCGGCAAAGCCATCCGAGGCACTTTACACAATCAAGGAAATCCAATAAATACAGATACAGTATGTACAGGTTCCTGTAAGGGGGGTGGGGGGGTGGATGTACTTGTCAGCAATGGCAATTATCTGTTCTTTTCAATTAAAGGGACAGGATCAACAGCAGCACAGAGTGTTTAAGGACAATATTGTTTTTGATCTTGCGGCCGGCATTGACTTGGACGTTGCAAGGTGAAAAATCCAAAGAGAAAGACGCAGACTAAGAGGTAGTAGTCAGGGAAGGTAGTCACAGCTGTGCAGAGTATTTAAGCAGTACAGAGTGCTGGAGCAGTGAGCTGTCCACTGATGTGACAACTGATACGTCTGGGGACAAGGTTGCACGTGGTGAGAAAAGGTGTAAGTTTGCAGATGCAGAATGGTCTACAGCTGCACAGAGTATTTCAGGAGAGTGGTTTGCTAACGTTGTGGCCTGTGACCTGTCTGCTCATATAATATCAAGGCTACATGGGGCAGGGGCCGTAAGAAGAATGGACTGGTTATATACTGGTTGTAGATTGGGCAGTGTTGATAGGTGCACAGAGTATTTCAGGGGGAGTAGTTTGCTAATATGTTTACACATAGGAAAATTAAAAAATTGTTTTCAAATCAACTGGTGCTAGAAAGGTTTACAGATTTGTGAATCACTACTCTTTATTTTAATAAGTGCTCCGGTACTTATGAGCTACTGTATGTCCTGCAGGAAGTGGTGTGTTCTTTCCAGTCTGGCACAGTACTCTCTGTTGCCACCTCTGTCAGTGTCAGGAACTGTCCAGAGCACTTATGTACCTGTGGTCTTATAGGTGTACATGTGGTCTTATATGTATATCTGTAGTCTTATATGTGTACCTGTGGTCTTATATGTATATCTGTAGTCTTATATGTATATCTGTAGTCTTATATGTGTACATATGGGGGGAGATTTATGAAAGGTACGCCAGAGAGAAGGGGCAGATACACCCCTTCTCCCTGGCTTATGCCTCCCGTACGCCTGGCACGCCTGATGGGCGGGCTGGCGGAGCTTCAGGGTGTGTGATAAGGCAAGAAGGAGGCGTGGCCTCCTTCCACGCCCAATTTATCATGATTTATGCCTGCTCGCAGGTGCAAATCATGACGCAAAGCTACACCTGCTAGAAGCAGGTGTAGATTTGGTACGCTGGGCGCAAATTCGGGCGCCTGGCCGGCCGGATTCGCTAAGAGGCGTACGCCTCTTAGCGAATCCTGCCTGGAAACAGGGGGCGGGGCTTAATATAAGACCGGCCTACTTGTAGGCCGGTCTTCGTAAATCCCCCCCAATGTCTTATATGTATATCTTTAGTCTTACATGTATACCTGTGGTCTTATATGTGTACATATGGTCTTATATGTATACCTGTGGTCTATATGTGTACATATGGTCTTATATGTATACCTGTGGTCTATATGTGTACATATGGTCTTATATGTATACCTGTGGTCTATATGTGTACATATGGTCTTATATGTATACCTGTGGTCTATATGTGTACATATGGTCTTATATGTATACCTGTGGTCTATATGTGTACATATGGTCTTATATGTGTACCTGTAGTCTTATATGTATACCTGTGGTCTTATATGTGTACATATGTTCTTATATGTGTACCTGTGGTCTTATATGTGTACAAATGGTCTTGTATGTGTTCATGCGGTCTAATATGTGTATCTATGGTCTTATATGTGTATCTATAGTCTTATATGTGTACCTGTAGTCTTATATCTATGTGTATCTGTGTCCTTATATGTGTATCTATAGTCTTATATATGTATCTGTGGTGTTATATGTGTACCTGTGGTCATATATGTATACTTGTGGTCTTATATGTGTGTAGTATCCCACTGCGGGTTCTTCTATCTTCACACACCCAGGTAAAACTAGTTCTGTCACAGTTAGTGCAGTTAGCTGCTGTGCCCTACTCCAGCCACTAGGTGTCTCACTCCCCCTGTGCACAGCTGCAGTGTAGGAAGGAAGGTTAATCCTGTTACACACTCTCACACATCCCCTTGAGAAGGAGAGGAAAAGAAAGACTGATATTTGAGCAGAGATTCAAATAAGCCGCTCTCTACTGACTACACTCCACTACGTAGGAAAGCATCGACAAGTTAACTTCACCCAGAGACAGATGCCTGGGACTTGTACTACCTATCAGGACGGTCACCGATACTGTCTAAGGGTATGTTCACACTGAGCAAATATGGCGGAATTCCGCTGTGCTCAGTGTCTTATATGTGTACCTGCAGTCTTATATGTGTACCTGTGGTCTTATATGTGTACATGTGTGTCCTCTCTTCTCCCCAGTCTGCTGGTCATCCCTCTGTGCTTACGTGCCAGGTCTCTCTGTCATCATTGCCAGTAAAAAAAAAAGGCTGTTGACCAATATACAGGAGACGGGGTGGAAACAGTAGTAGTCGTGCATTCTTCTGTATTGTGTATACAGCTCCTATACAAACCAAAACGTCTCCTTGGTTACAGACTACAAACACAGCATAGTCTGATCATTCATTCTCTCCATCATCTATTTTTGTTGAAACTTCAGAATGTGAGTTAGTAAGAAGTTGCTGTGGAGTGCAGGATCAGACTACACAGGGTTTGTTTGTAGTCTGTAACTATGGAAACGCAGTTATGCATAAAAGTAGTTTAACCAAAACGGTTGTAGATTGTTAATTAAATCTGGGTGATTTAGGTTCTAATAGGGAGCAGTGAAGGGATTCCCTCACAATCATGAGTCCTTAGGGGCCCTCACTGGTCAGGCCTTACCACTCCTTGAATATAACTATGACTTTATCTGCAATTTATGAATTAGTTGGATTTTCCACAATTTTTTTTTAGTAGATCACCAAACCTGACAAGTATTCAGTTGCCAAGCAAACTCTTATATTCATTATATTGCCACCAGAGGCAGGAGGCGATGACAGACAGGGGGCGCCGCAGCTAGTCAGTGTGACAGGTACATGAATGCATGAGCAATGTCTAACCTGAATAAATGGAGGGAGCCAATTCGTTGCTGTCTAAAAACAGTTATTTATCATCCCTGACCGGTGCTGTGTTATCAGAGGAGCCATTCTTCCCCGTCCCCATAGATTACCTAATGACTGATGAGGATATAAATCCATACACGTATCCGTCATCCGTGACAAGGCGCAGCACAAGGAGTGTCAGATAAAAGTGTCAGCTTATTTCAGGGCTTCCATATTGGGAACAGTAATCAAATGTGTCTTTGAAATAAAATTGAATATTATTTCCCCTAAATTATCTATACCCATAGTCCTGATTTACCATATGGAGCCTGCATGTAATAATCCAGTATAGTTTTTACCTAGCTGATCTGTGGGGTTCCCCAAATCAATGGATGGACAACACATGCGCCACCACCCCTTTCACTGAATATGGGACGTGCGGACATAGAGGAGTACAGTGCTCAGCAATGTTAGGAAGTCCCATATACAATGAATGGGGCGTCAGCCAAAATGTGCACTGCTGCTCCATGTAATTGGGGGGACATCCACCTTTATTTCCATAAACAGTAGGGGGTCCCAGCAGTTGGACCTTCACTGAGCAGCTAGCTTCTCCCAGTCTTGTGGATAGAAGGTAATTTCTTTTAGGACCATTACTATGTTCCAAGAGCTATAAGCTTCATTTTATTTTATTTTTTATTAAAAGGGTATTATGGTAATTTATTAAAAATAAATAAATATCTGCTAGGACAGGATAAAAATAGAAAACAAAGGCATACTCACCTATCCCAATCTCCGCAGCAACTGTTCACCTTCATCCAGTCTCTTAATCTTCTCTCCTCTTTATGAATCGGACTGCTTAGTGCAAGACCTGCTGGTTCAGCCAATCAATAGCTGTAGCAGTGTCCTTTGTTGGCCAGTGTTTGGCTGTGCAGGTCCTGCACAAATGCTCATCTTGGAAACAGGAAGAGAAGATCAAGGAACCAGGGCTAGGTGAGTATGCTCCCCCCCCCCCCCCCCCACTGCTCCAGTATATATTTTTTCTTTTCTTTTAATATAAAATCTCCCAAACTTAACTCTCTGGATTTATGTAATTTATTAATTTTGCTTTCTCTCTTTCTTTCTTTTTTTTTTTTTTTTAAGAAGGGGCAGTGGAGAGAAGTGGGAAATCCCTCACATACTTTTACAGTTCACTATGACTGCAACAAGGCCCTATGTATGTTTTTTATGTTTACTATTAACAATGTTTTTTTAATGAAAAAATTATATATAAGCCACACTGACATGCCTAGTCCTTTAGCAGACCTGGGGAACTTTGTAGAGCATTGTTTTTTTCTTTTGTAAAACCATCCTTGGTGGTGGCCATATTAGAGACTCACATTTCCTTCTTGTATTCTTAATATAGACAGTGTAAAAGCACGGATGTGTGCTTTATGGCTATGTGCTTTATGAATATATGAACAAAAAGTGTTATTAGACTAATAGAAAGGATATAGTATTGACCTCCTCCCCCTGCTACACCTAGAGACCAGGGAGTGACAGAGCAGTGTACTGTATATAGGCTTATCCGTGTGTGTGTGTGTGTGTGTATATAACATTCCTATCCTGCCTCTAGGCTTCTGGCAGTACATTAGAACAAATTTTAGTAACATTGAGATGACTCTGCTCATTCTGTCCCATTCTACACAAAAAGGCTGAAATACAGAATGTCAGCCTAGGTATAAAGACTATAGTATTTCAGGACTTTTCTATACATATGGTTGCCTAAACATAAAATTGAGACAGATATTGACGTATTTTTTTCACGGGACGTGCTACACCATTGACGTAGTGAGTCATGGAGAGGACGTACAAGAGCATTATATATAGATAGATAGATAGATGTACTCCATATGGAGTTGTATCTAATGCTATATGCTTACATTAGTTTCTGTGTATCTTCTATAAAAAAAAATAAAATTGTGTATCAAAGTACTTTGTGCCAAATGACAATTCCAGCTCTGCTACATCACTATAGATTTTAATTGTTGGTTTCATTAAATTGCAAATTACCGAGCACTACACATTGCACTAAGCCGCGGTGACATGTGGTATTTGTAAGTAAATTGGTATGATCTATAGGTAATAAAAACAAATCGCGTTCCGTATCCCTGAGTCAGGTCTACTTTACGTGATTCCGACCCCTGAGATTTTAGTCATCAGGATTTAATTCCCAAACAATCAATGGCCATTACTTTTTGAATGATCGTCCAGGACCATAAGTCAAGCTGAGCTCCGAGCAGTCAATGCTGATATATTTGGGAGGGAGAAGTGCAAAGTGGTAGAGCCGCCCGGGTATTCCAGAAAAGATTGGACAACTAGTTTAGAGGATTTAAGGGGGGTGTCTAACTTAAGAGAGATAAACCTTTCTTATAGTGAAAAGAAAAGTGTGTTGCATCATTGTAAAGAACAAGGCCATGTGGATGCAATGGTTTTATAAAATGCTTTTATAACCCGTAAGGACACAACGCCACATCATTGGCACATGGGGGAGGTCAATGGCACCAAAAGGACATCTATGTGGCTTTTGTGGCTGGTGGGTTTATGGGGGTACTGGTAGTACTGTGGTTGACACATAGAAATCGCTTTTACTGGAGCTAGAGTTGCTGTCCCTTATGGAGGTACTATGGTTGGCACCGTGTGACACTTATTGGGCACTTAATAAATGGTAGACACTCTTAATGACACTTATGGGGGACTTGGTTAATACTGTGGAAGCACTCTTACTGGGGCTTCAGGTGGCACTTTGATTGACACTGTCGGAGCACTAACATGTATGGGGCCAATGGGATTGATGCTTTGTAAGCTCCGCTAACGCCACTTTGTTAATACTGTGGGGGTACTCTCACTGGTGCTGATGGGGGGGGGGGGGGTTGTTGTGGATGACCCTGTATTTGACCTTGTTAGCTCTTATGGGGGGCATTGTAATTGACACTGTGGAGACACTTTAAGTGGTACCTATGTGGGCACTGTGGTTGACACTGTATAGGCACTGGGGCTTGTGTCACCCTGATAGGACGGGTACCCCGACACTGCAGGGCAGAAGGTGGTTCAGCAACAGCGTAGTCGAAACACGGGCTCAAGTATTTTCTCTTAAGCACTCTTCTTTCAAGTCTTCTTCCTAAAGTTACGGCAGAGCACACTTCTACCCTGGGTTGGGACCCTCATGACAAATTCCTCTTCTCTTCAAATTCCTCTTCTCTGCTCAACACAAAGCTACGCAAGCATCACTATATCTACTATTCTTCCACCTCAGCACTTAAAGTATCTTCCAGCACAGGTCCAGTGAACGCAAGTCTATACCTAACAGATAACTATCTATTTATTTCACTGGGACTCATCATTGCACCAGCACCTATACACATCTGTTATATACCTTGGGTCACTCTGCCCTTTCTGTGGGTGGCCGTACCGACAGTCCGGGTGGGTCATCTTCCCACTTTGGACCACCGTGACAAGAGCCCAAGGGACCCATCATAGCCCGGCCGGTTACCGACCATTGGGGAACAGTACGGCCTGCCGTAACATAAAAGTAGGTATACCACACAACCTGTGTGCTGAACTAGCACTGACGTCACGACACTTCCATCACTGGCAGAGCTGTACTACACTACCAACCACCATAGAAGTGGCGTCACCACCTCAGTGTGTGACCAGTAGTACCATATCTTACCACCAATACTGTACCACATTGGCATGTATGTGAGACTGTGGAGGGACTCACTGATACTTATGGGGAACTGTTGATATCACTGTGGAGGGACTCACTGGTACTTATGGGGAACTGTTAATATCACTGGGGAGATACTTATGGGTACCGTTGTACTGTGGTTGACCCTGTGGAGGCACTTACTGGTACTTATGGGGCACTGCCAATATCACTGTGAAAGCACTTACTGGTACTTATGAGACGGTACTGTGGTTGACATTGTGTAGGCACTCACTGGTATTTAGAGGCACTTGTACTTATGGGGTGACCCTGTGGTTGACCATTGTACTGTGATTGACCCTGTGGAGGAACTCACTGGTACTTACGGAGCACTGTGGAGGCACTTACGAGTACTAATGGGGCGGCACTATGGTTGACACTGGCACTTCTGGGTCTATTGTCTATGGCACTGTGCTTGGTGTTTGTAGGGACTATGCCTGACAACTATGAGGGACTGTGCCTGACAACAATGCAGGGACATCCCAGAAAGGCCATGTAGTAACCTGCTGCATGTTGTGCACTGCACCTATTCCTGAATGCTGGAGCATGTTCGGGCATTTCTCCATATATCGGGGTATAGAGATACGAATATATATAGAAGAACGCATTACAATCTACGTACAGCCTTCACCTATTTAATGGTTTAAGAGCTGTACTCATACAGGGGATTGCAGGTAAGAAGCACCACAGAGCGTTATGTATAATTCCCTTTGCTTTTTGATATACTGAATATTTTGACCTTAAGATGCAGTCACGTCCTCCAGCGATGTATAAGGAAGTTTCAGCATCTTGCTGAGAGCCATAAGCTGCGCTGCCTCCATCTATACATCACAGCAGGGCTGGAGGGGGTCCTGCCTTGTAAGAAATACCCTCCTGGATGTATGTGACTCAGGAGGAGCTATGTATATTCAGTGGCGACTAGTGTAAGGGGCTGCCAAGAGGTCAACCATAAAGAGGATCCACATTCTAAAGCCAATCTCTATTTACTGCCTAATGGCTCCCCCAAGCCCCCCTCCAAGTACTGTTACTGCATGTGACTGATGTACCGCACATACAACCATCTCACTCCCGCTCTTTTCCTCTCTATCTTACTTGTTTGAATCTCAGAGGTACAAGGCAAATATTTGGTGAGATCTGAGGACAATGTCTGGTCATACACATAAGCAGATCTGGATCTGTCAATGATAAGGTACAACTACCACCCCTATGACTATGCTGCTGGATTATATTATAATCTCATGTGCTTTGGAGGGGGAGGATAGAAGAAGTAACATGCTCTTACCTCCCCCGCTCCAATGATGGCGGTCGGGTAGCGAGCGTCAACCTCTAAGCTCAGCGCTCACTTTCCGTTCGCTGTCTGTGGCTGTAATAGTGAGAGGAGACGCCCAAATGATCCTCAGATTGTTTGAGCTGCCCATTAAAGTCAACGACGGCTGCTGCCACCGCTCCTATTCCACGGAGTGACATACTGAAGACTGATCATGATCTTTCAACATATTGAAAGACTACGATCATCAGACACCATGCCTGATCATTGCCTTTTCAACAAGTGTTATTCCACTAAACGATTATCATCATGAACGGCCAAGTAAGGTCGATAATCGTTCAGTGTGATACGGCCCCTTACATATACATGCTCTTACCTCCCCCGCTTCAGCGCTGATGACAACATCTTGCCGCTCTGGTTCCCGGCCGCTTCCTGGTCTAAGCGAGGATCCAGGTCGTCACATGTGAGGTCAGCTCAGCCAGTCAGAGGCTGAGGCGGGACCCCACCACACCCGCTGACTGGCTGAGTGAACCTCACACATTCTGACCCGGGTCCCCCCTCAGACCAGAAAGCGTCCAGGGACCAGGGCGGCAAGATGTGGCCACCAGCGCAGGAGCGGGGAGGTAAGTACATGTTATTTCTTTTATCCCCCCCCCCCCCCCCCCCCCCCGTTTCCCAGCACTTGCTAAAAAATGAGTTTGGCCGGACTTCTCCTTTAAGGAGCGTACTCACCTTTGTGAGATACTGTATACTCTAAAGTGATTTTAAAGTGTTTTTACCTTGCTATATACAAATTAATTTCCATCATAATTTAGACGAAGATCTCCTTTAGGTATCGGGTGACATTATGTCAGAGCAGTAACTGGAAGTGGCCCAGGAAGATCAGAGCTGGCTGTTCTCTTGTCTTTATTACCCCATTCATCTTGTAGCTGACGCTGCAGGATTAAGGGGTTCAGGACAGAATGTAACGGTGGACTGTGCTCCCCGTCCCGGGAAGTGTCTGAGATGAAGTGGCAGTGTCATTTTTTTGGAACTTTAATACATATCAAGTATTTTATTTGGAAAGACCTGATATGTGATATCATACTTAAGTAGCATATAGTGTTGGTTTTTCTTCTTTTTTTTTTAAATCAATTCTATGCTCCAATCTTAGAGGTACAAACTGTGGGAATGGTCCTAACCACAAGGCTTTAAAGGGGTATTCCACTCAAACATAACTTTTCATATGTTGCTGCCCATGGTGAGACTAACAATTCCTTCCATACTTGTTATTATCTATTCAGTCTATATATCTGCAACTTTGTGGTAAGTCTGTAATGTCGTGGGGAATAATCACAGCGAGTTCATCCGCAACTTGACCTACCAGCATTACAAAGAAGCTACAAAGTTGCAGATATAGCCTGCCAGTGACTTATTTACATTAGCCGTCTCGGAAGAGAGGGAGGAGAGAAAAACTCACACACTGTTTTATGTGTCTTCAGCAAAAAGCAGCAGCTGAGAACTGGGGGAAGGAGAACGAATAGATAATAACAAGTATGGAATGAATTGTTAGTCTCACCCTGGGCAGCAACATATGAAAAGTTATGTTTGAACGGAATACTCCTTTGATCCTTGCATCATGCAATGCTAGCTAGCGTTCAGTTATTTAATTTCTTAGTAAAATCTGTTGCTGTCAGTGAATGGAAACATATTAATATTCATAGGGGCAAGATCTGTCATGATCACGTCAATCACGTCGGCTGACATGGGGGCGGGGCTTCTTACAATATACCCAAACTTTTTTTTTAATAAAGAGGTATGCATCTGTGTCTGGGGAATAGAGTAGGTTATCAACAGGAATAGAGTGAAACCCCTCTAAAAGCCCACCCCTTGCCCTGACCATGTATTATACATAGTGGCAATCCTCTTGAAGAAGACCACTCCCCCGTAGAAGAATTTTGGGTGGTCGTCCCAAGAGGTTTTTATTTTGTAACTTTAAATTACTGACTTCTACAACTAAAGGTCTTAAGGTGGGTTCACATACAGTATGTCTAGAGATCCACCATAGTTTCCTTCTGGTTTGATCGATCGCAGTGTTTTTCAATCTGACAGGTCCATCATTATAGATCGAGGTCTGTGCCCAGTGTGAGGGTGTGCCATTTGCAATAAACAACACTTCTTGCTCTGGGCGCTCCCATTCGGAGTGGTTCCAGATCTCAGAACATAGGAGAAGGAACACTAGACAGCAATAGGCCTCCGAGCGAGTTAGTTTATGTAGTGTTCATATATGTTCTTGTCCCGGTATGTATCATAGTGTGCCTCTCAAAAAACCTGTATCAAGATGGTGGCAGCTATGGGGGAGATTTATCAACATGGTGTAAAGCAGGGATGGGGAACCTTCGGCCCTCCACTGTTGCAAAACTACAAGCTTCGGCTGTCCAGGCATGATGGGAATTGTAGTTTTGCAACAGCTGGAGGGCCGAAGGTTCCCATCGCTGGTGTAAAGTGAAACTGGCTCAGTTGCCCCTAGCAACCAATCAGATTCTGTTTTTCATTCCTCACAGACTCTTTGGAAAATGAAAGGTGGGCTCTGATTGGTTGCTAGGGGCAACTGACACCATGTTTGATAAATCTCCCCCTATGTCTGTATATACAGTCTTGTGTTCTTCGGAAATATAAGTCTTTTTAAATAAATAGATTTTTCTCTTTCAAAGTGCCCTAGACCGCTGCCTGCTATGCCTAACCCTCACTCCCTGCATGGAGGACAAGACGGACTATGTCATTAATAGAAGTGGATGGTCACCCAGTACAGAGAGCTGCCTGCTATAACACCGTAGAGCTGCCATGTCCATTTCTATGAGGGATCATTCACATTCTGACTGTACAATTTGGGTTTAGATCGTACTGTAGTGGGCTGCAACATTATAAACTATTATTGCTTGTCCCTTTAAAGAAAACATGAAGGGGGTAAAGTGAAACCAATATAATGACTATGGGGAAATATATCATCTTATGGTGAAGTTTTCGCTGTTATCCATAGCAACCATTCAAAGCTCAGCTTTTATTTTACTAGAGCAATATGAGTAATGAAAGCTGAGCTGTGATTGGTTGTTATGGGCAACAAGGATAATCGAAAGGCTGTATAACACGGTCCGATGCCCCAGGTAAGCGAGCGTCAACCTCAAAGCTCAACTCTAACTTTCTGTTCGCTGTCTGTGCCTGTAATAGTAAGAGGAGACGCTCGACTGATCCTCAGATTGTTTGGGCTGCCCATTGAAGTCAACGGCGGTCTGCTGCCACCGCTCCTATTCCACGGAGTGACATACTGAAGACTGATCATGATCTTTCAACATATTGAAAGACCACGATCATCAGACACCATGCCTGATCGTTGCCTTTTCAACAAGTGTTATTACCCTAAAAGATTATCGTCATGAACGGTCAGTCATTGGCCAAGTAAGGATGATATTCATTCAGTGTGATAGGGCCCTTTTACTATAAGGCCCCTTACATATAGCTGTCATTATTGTCCACAATCGTGGAAAGTATATGGATCCATCCAAGTCTACGGGCTGCGCACATGACCATAGATTGAACTGGACCTCCAATTGCAAAAACTCCTACCATACCATTATACATCCGTCATAGTGGATGCCCATGAATTTTGTAGACCTTAATTTTGTGCCCTTATCTGCCCAGGTTGGCATCAGCTTTCTAACTCTATTAGTAAGAGGGTTACAGGGGTACTACCACCTATGGTAATGGAGAACATGGCCACCAGCATTTGTGCCTATTTGAATGGTCTTTGACTCATGCGGTAATTGGTGGGGTGCTTGGGGGTTTTGCATTTTGTCAGTTTTTATCCTCTAGACTTTAATGGGTTAATACCATGGCATACTCAATTGTCATAAAATGTAGAAACCGCCCTAGTGAGGTTAGATTTATGTTACGGTATGACTGTCTGTGTGAATGCACCCTAGGGCTATGTTCTGACAATGTATATTTTCGTACAAGTACGGCCGTTGTTACCGATTGCAACAATGGCCGTGATTAATATGAAAATATACATTACGTTGCCGTCTATGGAATCCCGGCCGGAGTGTATACACATAGTATCTCTAGCGGCACTGAAAAAACTGACACGTCAGTTTTCTGCGGCCGCTATTCATTGAACATGTCAGTGCACACAATGAAGCATGTGGCATTGTGTGCAGTGGGGAGTTCTGAAGCAGACTGATGCGCCCACATCAGAACTCAGTGGCGCTAAAGATCATCTGGCCGTTACTGCAGTAACAGTAACAGTACTGCAGTCCCAGAACGGCCAGTGTCATATAGTGTCTAAACATAGCCTAGCAGGGGGTTCCTTAAAGGGGTCTAAGTTGGTAAAATCAGATGTTTACCACATTCTTATAAGTAAAGGAGTACAAATGTAGTGTTTTAAGTAAAGTAACTGATATCCCTGAAGAGTTCTGCTCCCTCATAGATCTAATCACTTCCTGGTTTCCTTTCTGAACTGTGTTTGTGTTGTTGCCATGCAACAGTGCACACCCATTCCCACGATCCCCCTTGCTTTCAGGATCAGTGGAGACCACCTGCCAGTACTTGCTGGAGATTGCAGTTATACTGAGCATGCCTGGCCTACCTTAGAGGTGATTACAACCAAGGGTAGCAGGTTATTAAAACAAAGCAGGTGAATTAGTAACTATACGGGGGAGATTTATCAAACATGGTGTAAAGTGAAACTAGCTCAGTTGTCCCTAGCAACCAATCAGATTCCACCTTTCATTCCTCACAGACTCTTTGGAAAATGAAAGGTGGAATCTGATTGGTTGCTAGGGGCAACCAAGCCAGTTTCACTTTACGCCATGTTTGATTAATCTCTTAATTCAAAAATGGTTGTACATTTGATTCAATGTAGACCTATTTAGCTTTGTGAGACAAGCCCTCTAAGCAGAAGGTCCCTTTAATGACTTTAGTTTCTATGAGTTCCTGTTATGTGAACAGTATTGTTTGCTCTCCGTCCACCATTTAATTTACAGGCCAGAGACGCACAATCTGCACTGACTAAATGAACGCTCGCCGTCCTATATTAAGATACTCTCGGTAGTCTTGAGGAGAGTCTGTGGCACTTGGCTTTCTAAGTGCAAAAGAACTTTCTAAAATAAGACAACGAGATGACACACTCTTCCAGGAATGCTCGGCAAATAGGAACGTTCGCTCAGGCGTAGTACGTGTCTTTTTTACATTTTAACCACTGGGTACATGGAAGGAACAAAGCGGCACATGTAATTATACTGCAGTCAAGGTTTCTGTGGTAACTTGATAGACAAGAATGTTTAGGCACCTACAATGGTTCAGCGGTGGGGTAGTCTAGCACGGCAAATGTGCCCTCGGTTTCAATGCGTACACTGGGTAGGGTGGAACTTTTAACTGGAACCCATAAGTAGTATTCCAGTTATGTGTTCTGTAGACGCCACTTGGTCTACCCCATAGATACCAGTCTATTCTAGTTGGTTATAGTGTCCCGTCCTACAGTAGCTAGTGTTACAGTTACATCTTCTAGTTGGGCTACCTCATGAACTTGCGCTGGCAATCCAATGATGTGAATGGACATTGTGTAATGCCTAATTTTTTCTCTGGTGGCGCTGCAGGGAACTCGAACAGGTACTGTCAGGCTACAGCTAATCAAGGGTGATCCCATTAGAGGGACAAGATTAACCCCTTAAGGTCAAAGCCAATTTTCGTTTTTGCGCTTTTGCTTTTTCCATTTTATGTTTAAAAGTCCATAGCGCTTGCATTTTTTCACCTAGAGACTTATATGAGTGCTTATTTTTGCGAAACCAATTGTACTTTGCAGTGACAGGCATTATTTTTCCATAAAATATGCTGCGGAACCGGAAAAAAATAATTTGCGCTGTCAAATTGAAAAAAAAAAAGGAATTTGTTTTGATTTCGGGGAGTTTTGCATTTACGCCGTTCACCCTATGGTAAAACTGACTTGTTATGCATGTTCCTCAAGTTGTTACGATTACAATGATATGTAACATGTATAACTTTTATATTATCTGATGGCCTGTAAAAAATTCAAACCATTGTTAACAAATATATGTTCCTTAAAATCGCCCTATTCCCAGGCTTATAGCACTTTTATCCTTTGGTCTATGGGGCAGTGTGAGGTGTCATTTTTTGCGCCATAATGTGTTCTTTCTATCAGTACCTTGATTGCGCATATACGACTTTTTGATCACTTTTAATTACATTTTTTCTGGATTTAATGCAAATTTTTTGGCGCTGACGCCGTTTACCGTGCGAGATCAGGAATGTGATAATTTAATAGTTCGGGCGATTACGTGCGCGGCGATAGCAAACATGTTTATTTATTTGTTTATTTATTAATTTATATTTGTAAAATGGGAAAAGGGGGGTGATTTGGACTTATTAGGGGAGGAGATTTTTTATTAATAAAAAACACTTTTTTTACTTTTTTTTTCACAAGAACTAGAAGTCCCCCTGGGGGACTTGTATATACACAGCACTGATCTCTCATAGAGATCGGTCATAGATTGCTTTGGCCTGCTGCAGGCCACAGCAATCTATTGCCGAGCCGGGATCAGCGCCATTGCAACGCTGAGGCCCAGTCCAGCCAGAAGAGCGGATCTCCCTCCTGCGATCTCATCGCGGGGGGAGATCCGTTACACTAGACACCAGGGACGTGAGGTCTGAAGCACTTCAATGCAGCTGTCAGGTTTGACAGCTGCATTGAAGTGCTTAATTAGCCGGCGCGGCAACGGGACCCGCGCCGGCTAATAGAGGCGCTCCCCGGCTGCAGATCACAGACCCCGCTCTGAACACCCCCCGCGGCACCATGACGTACCAGATATGTCATGGGTCGCTAAGGGGTTAATCATTGTCCACAGCAGAGAACCCATTTAAAGAGGAGCTTCACTGATCCTTTAAAAAAATAAAATGCACGAAAAGTATATAGGGGCACTCACCAATTCCTCACTGATTGTTTGCCTCAGATTCAAATTTTAATAAATAATCCCAATTTTACATCATGGCATCCCCCTGGGAAACTACATCTCCCATCATGTATTGCACCTCCGAATCTGCTGCTGGGTATCTTCCCCTGTCTTGTAGTATCTGACCACCATTGGTTCGATCTGCTTCTACTTTGCACAGTAATTACAGTCTCTATCTATCTATCTATCTATCTATCTATCTATCTATCTATCTATCTATTACATTAATAGATTAGAGAAAGACAGAGAGATAAAACAACAGTGTATCCTTTCCCCTATACTACTCAGGAGAGGCTTTTTTCCCACCTTGGCCAGGTGCTCACTGTTTGGTGCAATGTCAGTTGTGGGTGGGCTTACAGATGAGGTGTTACAGCTTGCCTGGCATCATGTGACCTCTGTCTCAAGAAGAGAGGGGGGAGGACAGCGGAGTGGAGACAGGGTGGACGAGGAAGTGAGGTTTTTTAGCAGCTTCATGGTATATAAGTCAGGATGTGCTGCAGACAAACGGCCCAATTCATGTAATAGAAGAGTGTTATGCACAAGCTTAGATTATTATTTCTTATCCTGAGTTCCCCTTTAAGGACGAGTGCCTTATTTTTTGCCCTTTAGTTTAGGTTTTTAGTAAATTGGGAATACCCCTTTAAGACCCCCACCACTACTGGTCTGAGCTTACAGATAATTACAGTGCCGGATGACTCTTCATCAATAGTCATGGGTAACCAAGACAAGTTCCTGATTGCAGAATGATGGTCGGGCTGGATGAATACACTGCTAAATATCTCGCTCTATAGTTCTTCTCCATGGACTGATGTTCTTTGCATGTACTGAATAAAATGTTCAGGGCTTTTGATCAAGCATTCTGTCCGGCCATCTCGCTGCCCATGCAGTCTGCATTAATTCATGGCAATCACGCAGCAGAATGCGAGCGGCTCAGATCAGTGATTATAGCGGCGAGATTCTGAATGCGTTCTACCGGATCATTGCTATCATTACTATACCCATACAATCAGCTCAGACCTAATTGTCTAATCTCCATGTAAATGCACATTGATAAGAGAGGGGGGAAAAAGATATGGCCTCGAGTAACTGGGGGCATGGGCTCATGCTTAGTCTAATAGAACCCTTAAGTATCAAGTTTGGTTTAGGGTATGTTCACACTGAGGAATAGGTGAGGAATTGAAGAGGAAAGTTTTCTGCTTGAAATTTTCTATTCTTCAGCTCTGGTGAAAATCGAGCGGAAAGTGGAACTTCAAAGCCCCCAATGACTTTTATGGGATTTCTCTAGCAGAATGCGCCCAAAGAATTGACATGTTATTTCTTTGGGCGGAAAGTGGATCCGCGGCGGAACATTCTGAGCGGAAATCCCATTGAACATAATGGGACATTGGTCTGTCCATGATTAATGGGCGGAATTTCAAGCGGAATATATGTAAGGACAACTCTGGCGGTAGGGGGGAAAAAAAAACTCTAACAGACACAGATAGTATACTGACCATCCCTCCTGAGTCGATCACCATTCAAAATTCCCATCAGCTGCGGTCCCCGTCAGCCCCGTCCCTGTCTTCGGATCTTCTGCACTTCTGGGTTCCTCTGGTATTAATGGGAGAGAAATAACTACTGGTGCACGTGTGCACTGGCAGCCTTTTCATTGGCTGGATCGCATCACATGGCTTTTAGCTTGCTCAGCCAATTAGAGCTAAGCAAGCTGGAAGCCATGTGATGCGTTCCAGCCAAAATGAAAAAGCACGGGTATCAGTAGCCTTTTCTCTCCTAGGAGAAAGACCAGGCCCGACCCCTTGCTTGTGACAACATCGACACAAAATGGCGTCGGGAGAAGAGGACGTGGTCTACAGTGAACATGTAAGTATAGCTTTTTTTTATCACTTCCGGGGGAAGGGGGTGTGTGTTTGGGGAACAGCTCCAGACAGCTGATTAACATATATTACAAAGTTATATAACTTTGTAATGTGTGTTAATTAAGGGACGGGAAAGACGCCAGAGTAGTTTTTTAAAGGAGAAGTCTGGCGAAAATTTTTATTAGTATTGTATTGCCCCCCAAAAGTTATACAAACCCCAAATATACACTTATTACAGAAAAATGCTTATAAAGTTGTTTTCCCCTGCACTTACTACTGCATCAAGGCTTCACTTCCTGGATAACATGGTGATGTCACTTCCTGGATAACATGGTGATGTCACTTCCTGGATAACATGGTGATGTCATTTCCTGAATAAAATGGTGATGTCACTTCCTGGATAACATGGTGATGTCACTTCCTGGGTAACATGGTGATGTCACTTCCTGGGTAACATGGTGATGTCACGCCCCGACTCCCAGAGCTGTGCGGGCTGTGGCTGCAGGAGAGGATGATGGCAGAGGGATGCTCAGTGTCCCCCCAGTGCCCTGTGTCCCTCAGTGTCCCCCTGCCATCATCCTCTCCAGCAGCCACAGCCCGCACAGCTCTGGGAGTCGGGTCGGGACATCACCATGTTATCCAGGACGTGACATCACTATTTTATCCAGGAAGTGACATCACCATGTTATCCAGGAAGTGAAGCCTTGATGCAGTAGTAAGTGCAGGGAAAAACAACTTTATAAGCATTTGCCGTAATAAGTGTATAATGGGGATTTGTATAATTTTTGGGTGGTAATACAATACTTTTCACAGGACTTCTCCTTTAAGTGCAGATTCTGCTTAAAATTCCTCACCTATTCCTCAGTGTGAACATACACGTACAAAAGGATTTGACGGAG